>NC_054832.1:60625610-60948735 GCF_018345385.1 Vulpes lagopus
ATGAAGCCTGCTTCTCCCTCCTCCTGTGTCTCTGCCTCTCTCTCTATGCCTAAAATAAATAAATAGATAGATAGATAGATAAATTCTTTTTTTTTTAATTTTTTTTAAATTTTTATTTATTTATGATAGTCACAGAGAGAGAGAGAGAGAGGCAGAGACATAGGCAGAGGGAGAAGCAGGCTCCATGCACCGGGAGCCTGATGTGGGATTCGATCCCGGGTCTCCAGGATCGCGCCCTGGGCCAAAGACAAGCGCCAAACCGCTGCGCCACCCAGGGATCCCCGATAGATAAATTCTTTAAAAAAAAAAATGTTAAGTAAATGGGGCAGCCCGGGTGGCTCAGCGGGTTAGCGCCACCTTCAGCCCAGGGTGTGATCCTGGAGACCTGGGATCGAGTTCCACATCAGGCTCCCTTCATGAAGCCTGCTTCTCCCTCTGTCTACGTCTCTGCCTTTCTCTCTGTGTCTCTCATGAATAATAAATAAAATCTTTTAAAAAAATGTTAAGTGGGATCCCTGGGTGGCGCAGCGGTTTGGCGCCTGCCTTTGGCCCAGGGCGCGATCCTGGAGACCCGGGATCGAATCCCACGTCGGGCTCCCGGTGCATGGAGCCTGCTCCTCCCTCTGCCTGTGTCTCTGGCTCTGTCTCTGCCTGTGTCTTTGGCTCTGTCTCTCCTTCTATCTCTCAAGAATAAATAAATAAAATTAAATAAAAAAAAAATGTTAAGTAAAAAAATACTATAGTATGATTGCAAAGCTTTAAAAATCCAACAGAAATATGATTGGAGGAATACAAAAATGTTAATATAAGTTTTATCTGGGGAATTAATGGTATTATAGATGAATTTTTTCCTCTTCTTCATTCTTTTCTATTTATATGAACTGAACTGTTTCCCTCCAAAGTTCTTATGTTGAAGTACTAACCACCAATGTGACTGTATTTAGAGAGGCCTCTAAGGAGGTAATTGAGATGAAAAGGAGTAATAAGGACAGGGCCCTAATTCAATAGGACTGGTGTCCTTATAAAAAGAAGCGACAACAGAGATTTATATCCCCCACACCCCACTTCCATACACAAAGAGAAAAGGCCACATGAAGATGCAGCTAGAAGGCAGTCATGTGCAACCCAAAAAGAGAGGCCTTGCAAGAAACCAACCCTGCTGGCACCTTGATATTGGACTTTTAGTCTCCAGAACTGTGAAAAAAAACAATTTTCCGTTGTTTAAGTCACATAGTGTGTGGTTATTCTATTATGGCAGCCCAAGTAGACTAACACCCTACATGTTCTATAAAGAACATTTATTACTTTAAAAACCAGGAGGGGACAGTGTTACTAAAAACACAACCTAATATTTACAGTGTTCTTGGCATTTTACCACTTATAAGAATTTTGTTTAAAAGTTTTCAAAGTAATATTAAAATGTATTTCACTCTTCTTACAGAAAAAAGAAAAATCACTATCACTACTTTTCCTGACAATAATGCTGTGGCCAACATGAAGAAAAAAATTATTTTAAAAATCTGAGCTTTCCCAATCTAGCAGGCCATGAATTTCCATGCAGCATGTTTCTTAAAATGAAAGCCATCATGCCCAAAATAAGCATGGAGTTTAGGAGGATGAGATTTAATCAGAAGGTCCTATTCAATAAACTAAATACTTACTAGGAGTCTACCATGTGCTGTTTTAGGCTTTGGGATATATCAAATGACAAAAGAGATTTTTTTTAAATCGCTGCCCTTATAGAACTTACATCCTAACAGAAAAAGATAGTCAATTAACAATAAAAATAAGCAAATTAAATATTATATTGGAAGGTGATATGTGCTACGGAAAAACACGACCCTAGGAGTTGGAAGTAAGAGGCACATTAATGAGCTGCAATTTTAATTAGAATGGTCAGGATGAGAGCACCTGGGTGGCTTAGTTAAGTGTCCAACCCTTGATCTCAGCTCAGGTCTTAAATGGTCAGGACAGTGCTCACTGAGAAGGTGGCATTTAAGTAATGAAATTAGCCAGGCAAGTATCATGTGGAAAAGCTTTCCAGATGGAAAGAACAGCTAGTTCAAAAATCTAATGTGATTTCAAATATGTCCTCCAGAAAAAAATAAAAGTTCCACAAAATACTGGCAACTTCCTTACCATGGTTATAATGGATGTGTTTAATGTGTATCCAAGTCCTGTTCTAACAGCATTCTTTAAAATGTAACTTTTTAAGCTTCACTCTCTAGAGAGGAAAAATAACATCAAATATATAATGGAAGAATAGACAGTAATAACACTAGCTATCATTGCTGACTGTTTACTATGTGCGAAGTGTTTTAGGTACATTTTATTTAATCCTCACAATCTCTATGAGAAGGGTATTATTGGCCAGAACACTAATGCTTAAAGATGCTGGGTATTTAGATGAGTTACCTCTAATAAGTAAACTGATTTTAAACATAGTTTCCTTAACATGACTATAATATCTAAGCACTTCATGTGTACATTTCTTAACCACTCTCCCCACAAAGAGAGTTTCCTTCACCTGGTAGGCATACGGAAAACACTAGGAGTTTTGAAATAAATTTTATAAGACAGGAAAAATAATTTCTAAGAAGCTTAGAAATTCCATTAGCAAAACATCAGATTCAACAGATGAATGTGATGTGGCAACCTCTCTATACCTAATTTAGTCAGACAGAACATAATGCCAACTAGAAAGAAAACTACACAGCAAAGAAAATAAACATAGCAGTTCTCTTTAAGAAAGACAACTCCTTCAATAACACAGTTATATAAACTTATATGAGGGCTAGTCCATCTCTATCCCTATGGTTAATCACCATTCCAATTATCACCTTAGGAGAAATAATACCATCTACAAAATTTGACTCTTTAGAGAATTTGTGACACTTGCTGACTTCATAGGAGAGTTTTAATCCAATTTCATTCAGAGGTCAACCCAGCTATGTGGCTAACTGGCTGCCAGCCAGAATATATAACCTTTGCCCACTGTACATGTAATACAGCCGACATCTGAAGAAGTAAAAACTAGCAAACTTTGGCTTGTCAATCAAATTGAACACACATAAAATACAGACTTACCTGTCACATAAAAAAGAAAAGTCTTCTTTAACTCAAAGTCTCTCCTGGGAAATCTTCATCCTGGGAATCTTTTGTTTCTTCTTCACTGAAAACAAGTACCATTAAAGGGCATGTAAACCTTTGAGAATGAATACTAAAGTGAAACTGAAATCACCTGTTAGTCATATGTAAGATTCCCTCCTCTAGTGATAAGAGTTTTATCATTGCAACTACAGTACACCCCTTTATAACTAACACATTGAGAGAAGGGATAATAGCTCCTCATACAACTTGACTAGGTTACAAGGTTTTACTGTATACAAAATTTAAGTTTTCGGGACACCTGGGTGGCTCAGTGGTTGAGTGTCTGAGTGCTCAGGTCATGATCCCGGGGTCCTGGGATCAAGTTCCAGGTTCCTCGAAGGGAGACTGCCTCTCCCTCTGCCTCTTTCTCTGGGTCTCTCATCAATAAATATTTTTTTAAAAAACAAAATTTAAGTTTTAAGAAAATAAAATTTGCCTCACAGCATATCCAAGTAAACAGTAAGTGTCTGAAAAGGAAGGAGATTCTTACATTTGAAGTACTCTGGTAAAGAATCTACAAAGAATTTTTAACATAATCCTACCTTTTTCAAATTGTATACCTTCTTAAACCCTATGCCCCAAGAACATATGTTGTTGGTTTCTGTTCCCAAAATACTGCAGTTGTTCTACTTCCAAGCCTTTTCTCAAGATTATTTACTGCTTAGAATGCCCTTCCTACTTCCGTCTATCTGATCAAGTTCTATCAGTCCTTTAAGGATCAACTTAAAACCCCACCACCTTTAAGCTTTCCCAGGTCTTCCCAATTAATTTATTCTCCCCTTCCTCCTCGCCATCCTTTCACTTCAGTTATACTTCTCTAGGATGTACTCACAGGTTATAAGCCTCCAGAAACCCAACTATCATTTTAGCACCCCACCCCATATGTCTACAACAATACTGTGCATGTTACAGGCAGATGATAAATGATTGTAAATGTAACTGAACAGAACATAAAAGCTTTGGTCGTATTTCCTGGGGAGAAGCTTAAACTTCAGGTCACATTACTTAAACATACCCACAAAGACAATTTTGCATCAGCAGCCTAGATTTCTCTTCTGAGCTCAACCCATATACCCAAATGTCTATAGATTTCTTTACCAGGATATCCCACAGTCATCCCAATTTCAATTTGTCTAAACCAAGTTCACTACCCAACCTCTACTCCTCTTCTTCTGCTGGTGTCTGCTTGTATGACTCAAATGAAGCAACTTAAATTTTAAATCATTTGTTGGGTCCATTTAGCAGATGAAGAGCTTGGCAATGAATTAAAAGAAATAGAGATGGAAGCCACAAGGGAAATTCTAATTTAAAACCAAAAGTCAAGGAAAAAAAAAAAAAAAAAAAAGTCAAGGGATAAAAGAATGCAACTACCCACAAGTCCCAGAAATTACTGTTCCACCCTCTTCTCCAAGGTTTGTTGACTTTCTAGCACGAGGTTTTATAATTTTTTTAAATTCATGATAGACTTGAATTAAATTATTAAATTTAATTAAATTTTTAAATATTAAATAATTAAATTATAGACATGAATTTCTCTCTATAGGGAAAGGGAGGCAGAGACACAGGCAGAGGGAAAAGCAGGCTCCATGCAGGAAGCCCAAGGCGGGACTCGATCCCAGAACTCCAGGATCGCACCCTGGGCCAAAGGCAGGTGCCAAACCACTGAGCCACCCAGGGATGCCCTAGCACAAGGTTTTTTAAAAAGGAAAATGGAGGTAGCTTCCTGACTGAATAGCCATTAAGTGATGGCTACACATAAATAAAATTGAGCTGAAAACGCCTGATGTGAGGAATTTTGATAGTTCTTCCAAACATTTTTTTAAAGGGCATATTGCTTGCCTTCCTATTACAAAGGGGATAACTTACATGATTATTTCAGTAAAGGTTTTTGAAACACTTTTCCATTAAAAGTACATCTTTGAGACACAAGGCAAAGAAATTTGTCACAGGGATCCCTGGGTGGCGCAGCGGTTTGGCGCCTGCCTTTGGCCCAGGGCGCGATCCTGGAGACCCGGGATCGAATCCCACATCGGGCTCCCGGTGCATGGAGCCCGCTTCTCCCTCTGCCTGTGTCTCTGCCTCTCTCTCTCTCTCTCTCTCTGCGACTATCATAAATAAATAAAAATTAAAAAAAAAAAAAAGAAATTTGGGGATCCCTGGGTGGCGCAGCAGTTTGGCGCCTGCCTTTGGCCCAGGGCGCGATCCTGGAGACCCGGGATCGAATCCCACATCGGGTTCCCAGTGCATGGAGCCTGCTTCTCCCTCTGCCTGTGTCTCTGCCTCTCTCTCTCTCTCTCTCTGTGACTATCATAAATAAAAAAAAAAAAAAAAAAAAAAAGAAATTTGTCACAAATAATCCAGGTGCGTCTTTCAAGAAATCTGGATTAAACCAATGATTTGTGGGCAGCCTAGGTGGCTTAGTGGTTTAGCACTGCCTTCAGCCCAGGACGTGATCCTGGAGACCTGGGATTGAGTCCCACATTGCGTTCCCTGATGGAGCCTGCTTCTCCCTCTGCCTGTGTCTCTGCCTCTCTCTCTCTCATGAATAAGTAAATAAAATCTTTATAAAAAAAAAAAAACTAGCCTTTTCTCGAAGATGGGGCCGAAGACAAAGGAAGCCCCTGCCCCTCCCAAAGCTGAAGCCAAAGCAAAGACTTTGAAAGCTAAGAAAGTAGTTCTGAAAGGCGTGCATAGTCACAAAAAAAAAGATCCGTACATCACCTACATTCCTCAGAGGACCCAAGACCCTGCGTCTTCGAAGGCAGCCCAAATACCCTCGAAAGAGCACCCCCAGGAGAAACAAGCTTGATCACTATGCCATCATCAAGTTCCCCCTGACTACTGAGAAGAAAATAGAAGACAACACACTTGTGTTCACTGTGGATGTCAAGGCCAATAAGCACCAAACAGGCTGTGAAGAAGCTCTGTGACACTGATGTGGCCAAGGTCAACACCTTGATCAGGCCTGATGGAGAAAAGAAAGTATATGTTCAACTGGCTCCTGACTATGATGCTTTGGATGTTGCCAACAAAATTGGGATCATCTAAGCTGAGTCCAGCCAGCTATAAGTCTAAATTTTTTTGCCATTAAAAAAAAAAAAACTAATGATTTGTAAAATACTGTACAAATTGTATTTTCTTTAGAAACATCTGCAAAGGACAGCCCCGGTGGCCCAGTGGTTTAGCACCACCTTCAGCCTGGAGTGTGATCCTGAGTCTCTGGATCGAGTCCCACGTCGGGCTCGCTGCATGGAGCCTGCCTCTCCCTCTGTGTCTCTGCCTCTCTCTCTCTCTCTCTGTTATGAATAAATAAAATCTTTAAAAAAAAATCTGCAAAAAAAAAAAAGTTAAAATACGTTTCCTAAGTTTTAGAAAGCGCAAGCATCTAACAATTTCTCATTTTGAAAAAGACGGCGGGCTGCGGGCTGCGGGGGGGGGGGGATACATCCCAGATGTCTCTGGAGGAAGTGCTTACACACAATGATCATAATTCAAAGAAACGGGTCGTAGGATCTGTGCATTTCCTCCTAGGTAAAAATTGTAACTCGATTTTTTTTTTTTTTTTAATAGGGAGCGGTAGCTAGTAGTGGGAAAGTCCTCGCGGAGACAACTCAAGGCCGACCTCGGTGTCTGCACAGGAGCGCCGCACCAGGCGGAGGCCGCAAACTCCTCGAATCTGACGCGCTGGGGGCAAACGCGGGGTCCAGGCGGCTAGGAACGGGCCTTCCGACGCTGGGGCGGGGGGGTCACACAGCTGTCACCTGGGCAGGTCTCCCAATCTCCGTTTCCTCATCTGTAAGACAGGCCCAAAAAAATAGTGCCTTCCTCTTCGTGTCGTCGTGAGGATGAACTGAGATCGTGTTAGCACGGCGGTAAACGCTGAGGAAACGCTGTTCTGCCCACGCCCACGCCCACGCCCCGCCACTGCCGAAAAGCAACCGGCCGTCCCCCCCGGGGTCTAGCGTTCCGCAGCGACCCCCAAACCTGCTGCCCTGTGCTCCGCCACAAGACTCCCCGGGTCAAAAGGCCTCTCGTCCGCCGGGATGACCTGGCCACAGACTCCCGTGAAGGCGCCAGGCTCCGTGACAGGCGGCAGCGCTCGGCCGGCGGGACGCAACCTCGCCTCAAGACGCCTCGCGCCACGCGCCACGCGCCACGAGCCCTCGCCCGCCCTCCCGCCTCCGCCTCCGCCTGTGGAGCCCGGGCGGCGTCACGTGACGCCTGGCCCCGCCCCCCCCGCCCCGCCCGCGCTGCGTCGGGCGGCCGCTGGCCCCGCCCCGTCGCCGCCGCCCGCCGCGGCCACGTAGCCAGTTCCGCGCTCGGCTTGCGGCGGGAGTCGGCATGTCCGCGGTCCTGCAGCGCATCGAGCGGCTGTCCGGCCGGGTGGTGCGCGTCCTGGGCTGTAACCCGGGGCCCATGACCCTGCAGGGCACCAACACCTACTTGGTAGGGGTCGGCACCAGGTAAACGGCCCTGTTCCCGGCCGACCAACCCCTCGGCCTGCGCGGCGCGCGGAGCGGGCGCTGGGACCACGGCTGGCCGGGGCCGAGGGGCCGGGCGTCCTCTGCAGCCGGCGGCTCGGGCTCCAGTCCCGGCCGGGCTGCCCCACCCAGGACCCCTCCTAAATCGCCGCGATGCCAGAGGGTAACCTCTCTGACTTAAAAAATGGCTAATGAGGGAGAAATCACGAAGAAGGAGGGAAAAAAGAAACCCTTCCTGTTTTTGAAACCCAGTTGACTTTGCTTAATGTGGAATGCCAGGGTGAGTGTCTAAGCTGTTGAGAAATCAGGATCGCCCGGAGTTAAGAATCCGGAAGGGCATGTGACTTTGCTCACCTTGTGACTTCCACTAGGGTTTTGCTCAGAATGTAGCTTAACACTTTCCAAAAGCGGTTAATTGTGCGGAGGCCTTTTTCTTAACTCAGCAGCAGAGGGCAGGATTTTCTTGTTTGCAGATTGCTCGAGTCTGTGAAAGAGCCCCTTAGCGACTCGGGAAAGAGGAGCCAAACTAGCTGATTTGGGTTTTTGTGACTATTGCATAGCCCCATTTATCTTGCAGGTGGGGTAACCTTTCTGAATTCTTCTCTTGTTCACCCGCATTGTTTTAGTGAATTATGCAGAAGTGGGGAGATGTGGTGCGCTGCTGCACGAGTGTGCATCAGTTTTTACATGCATTGGTCTTTACCCTACTTAGTACAAGGTAAAAGTAAGATGCAGTTCCCCCTTGAGCATAAAATGTAGTTGTGTATTACAAGATGTGTTAATATAACTGATTTCTGAAAACAGTTTAATAATGATTTGAGTTTCCATTTGAAGTATCTGCTGCCTTTTTACTAGTCAATCAGATTTTTAGGTGGAGCAACATGAAGGGACTGCAAGTACTGAAGTCAGACAAGCAAAAGTTAGGTTCAGAATAAACAAGGCAGGGTCAAGTAGGTACAGGAGCTTTAGGCCGCCTCCAGAATCTAGGAGGATTGAGAATTCAGAAAAAAATACCTTATGTCTAGGGTAAGAGTCTGTCTTGGCTGGGACTCCGTCACCCCAAGAAGTCCACAGGCATTCTCTTTTCTCTTTGGTGTGTCATGTTGAGGTAGTGCTAATCAGTACGTATTCTAAAAATTGAACATACTCACAGTTACCCTAAGAAGTGTCTTAGGAGGTGCTGTGTTAGAGATTGTGTACTATCTCCTAATAAGTTAGGTGCAGCCTGCTTTTCTTCCAGCAATGAAGCAGATGGCTGGTTCTGTTTGAAAACCAGATGAAGAAGTTGGCTTGCGTTTAGGGGCCATGTTGTATGAAAAATACACACTGTATCTTTAAACACTGGAACCACATTCAGTATAGCAAAGTGGTTATGCTAAGAGACAAAGAACCTGAAAGTGACTGAGGGAAGACATTCATGGTCTCCCACTTTACACCACTTACACTGCCACTCACATAAACTCATGGGGTAGAATGGCCAGTGGAATCATTCATATATGACATAGATATGACGAATCCATATAGTTGAGCTAGAATAAGTTAATGTGTAGATGATGTAACTCTACTGTATAAAGTAGAAGTCAGGTGGCAAGAGATGAATATTAATTGGGTCCAAGTAAGAGGTTCAGATGTTGGTATCCCCCCGTTCTGCACAAAACAGTTCGAAGATCATTTGATTTGCTAACATCACGTTCTCCTGGTTTCCTCTTACCTCTCTAAGCTGTTCTTTCACAATCTCCTTTATAGAATCAGCCTCTTTACCAGATCTTTAAGTGTGTGAGTTCCTCAAGATGTAATATTAGTCTCTCCTGTTCTCATGCTATATTCCCTATTGAGGTGATCTGGTCTACTTCCTTGGCATCACCTATTTTCTATCCATTAGTAGCTCCCAACTTTATGGCTCCAGTCTAGATAAAAAGTTCAAACTTGATCTTCAGGCTAGGAGAGCCCACTGCTTTTCTTAAATCTCTACTTGGATGACACAGCCACTTGAAACTCCGTGTTTCACAAACTGAACTCAGGGGATTCTCCACTAAACCTGGTCCTCTTCCTGTCATCCATATCTTGGTAAACAGAACAATCCCCACATTTGATCAAGGCAGATGCTTCTTGCCATTTCTTTGTGTCCTGCACACACCTCCATGCCACTTTGAAGATCTATTTCCACTGCTTTTTTTTTTTTTAAGATTTTATTTATTTATGAGAGAGAGAGAGAGAGAGAGAGAGAGAGGGGGGCAGAGACACAGGCAAAAGGAGAAGCAGGCTCCATGCAGGGAGCCTGACGTGGGACTCAATCCCCGGTTCTCCAGAATCACACCCTGGGCTGAAGGCGGCGCTACACTGCTGAGCCACCCGGGCTGCCCTATTTCCACTGCTTTTACCCCATCCACACCAGTATAACTCTTGCTTAGGCTTTTATAAAGCCTGATTTCTCTGGAACTATTTTTGCCCCTCTTCTATTCATTCTCCCCCATTTAGTAGGAATAATATTCTAAAAATGCAAATTCTTAGGCCTTGCATATTCCAGCCTCCACTTGTCTCCTCAACCTCATCTCCAGCCTCTCTCCCCTCCTAGCCAGATGAGTTGTATCCATTCAGCCTCATGGCTCTCATGCATGCTTTCCTCTGTGTCTCCCACTTACCCCACTCTTCTTTACCCGACTAACTTCACTCATCCTGTAGAGTTCAGTTAGAATATCATTTCCTCAAGGGAGCTGTCCCGACCCCTTAGACTGTATTAGGTTAGTATAATACATGTGTTAGTACTCCATACTTTTCGTGGTCCTTTTCTCAGTGATAATAAAATGATTTTTTGTGTAAAAAGCTTCATGTCTTTCCTCACTCTCCGCTATAAGTTTAATGAAGGCTTATTTCTGTATCCTCAGTTCCTAGCACAAATTTTTGTACCCAGTACAAGTAGTACAGTAAATATTTCCCAATGAATGTTTATATTTTCTCTTCATCTCCAGTACTGTGATTTTAAGATTTCTGATAACTAGAGTTTCAACTGGTCTTCCTTCATTCTGATCAGCCTGTGTATGCCAGTGAATTTCCCTAAAGTATTACTAAACCTAGTATGATGCCTAGTATGTAGGTACTCAGTAATAGTTGAATAGGTAAATAATAGCCAGATCTTCTGAAGAGTATTTCCATGTTCCTCCTCTGTTCAAGAACCTCTAAAGGCTGTAATTTTAACCTTTACTATCAAAATTGTAACTCACTTGAGGGCAAATAGTTTACTTCTTTTAATAGGAAAAAGTCTAATGCAGTAGAGTTAAGACTCTGTACTCTGATTACCTAAATCTGAATCCTAGCTTATAACTTTAGACAAGACAGTTGATTCTCTAGGCCTCAGATTCCTCATCTGTGCAGTGAAGGTTGAATAGCGCCCACCTCAAAGGATGTTATGAGGATTCAGTAATATTTAAATGAAAAGGCATATCAAAAGCACTTAAATTCTAACATATGCAAAGTGTACCATAATGTTAGCTATTATCACATCTTCCCTCATAGCATCCAGACAACACTGGGTTTGTGGTAGGTGCCCAGAAAATACCTAATAATTTGCATCTTACAACGTATGTAACACAGTATCTCTTTTTTTAATAAATTAATTTTTATTGGTGTTCAATTTACCAACATACAGAATAACACCCAGTGCTCATCCCGTCAAGTGTCCCCCTCAGTGCCCGTCACCCATTCACCCCCACCTCCGCCCTCCTCCCTTTCCACCACCCCTAGTTCATTTCCCAGAGTTAGGAGTCTTTATGTTCTGTCTCCCTTCCTGATATTTCCCACACATTTCTTCTCCCTTCCTTTATATTCCCTTTCACTATTATTTATATTCCCCAAATGAATGAGAACGTACACTGTTTGTCCTTCTCTGATTGACTTACTTCATTCAGCATAATACCCTCCAGTTCCATCCACGTTGAAGCAAATGGTGGGTATTTGTCGTTTCTAATGGCTGAGTAATATTCCATTGTATACATAAACCACATCTTCTTTATCCATTCATCTTTCGATGGACACCGAGGCTCCTTCCACAGTTTGGCTATTGTGGCCATTGCTGCTAGAAACATCGGGGTGCAGGTGTCCCAGCGTTTCATTGCATCTGAATCTTTGGGGTAAATCCCCAACAGTGCAATTCCTGGGTCGTAGGGCAGGTCTATTTTTAACTCTTTGAGGAACCTCCACACAGTTTTCCAGAGTGGCTGCACCAGTTCACATTCCCACCAACAGTGTAAGAGGGTTCCCTTTTCTCCGCATCCTCTCCAACATTTGTTGTTTCCTGCCTTGTTAATTTTCCCCATTCTCACTGGTGTGAGGTGGTATCTCATTGTGGTTTTGATTTGTATTTCCCTGATGGCCAGTGATGCAGAGCATTTTCTCATGTGTAACACAGTATCTTATACGTGGTAATCACTAGTTAGAATTTGAACTGAACTTTTTCAATATATATTTATTGAGTGCTTATTTTGTGCCAACACTGTTCTAGACACTAGGGGTACATCAGCAAACAATTAATAGTTCATTCATAGTAGCTCAGACTTGATTTTGTCATCTCTTTTCTTCCTCCTCTACCAAAATCAGGAGTTCTTAATCTGAAGTCTAAGGTCCACCAAAGGATATAATTCAGGGAGTCTGACCTTAGCTGGGGGAAAAAATTATACCTTTATTAACCTCAAACTGAAAATTATCCTTTTTTCAATTATTAATATGGGCAACAAACTACAGTAGTAATAGCAGTACCTGTGATTTTTTTTCTCATCACATTTTGCAGTCATAGTAAATATCTCAAAATAGTATATATATTCATCACCATTTAGAAATGATTATTCTAAATTTTGGTGCCGCTCTTGTTACTTCATATGGTAATAAAGAAGCATATATAATACTATAGAATAATTTTTTAATTTTAATAACTATTTCAGCATAGTTGATTTATTTTGTAATCTTACATGTTTTATTTTATACATTCCAAAACATTATTCTGAGACTAGTCTATGGGTTTTACCACACTGCCAAAGGATCCCAAGACATTAAAAAGGTTAAGGACCCATTACCTAAATTTGTCCATCAAAACCTACTGAAGTAGGTTCATATCTAAAGAAAATGGGCATTGCACTTAGAAAGATGTGAATTTAAATATATCCTGTGCTAGAGTTCGTGACGCTGGGCAAGTTACTAAATTTTATCTATGTCTAACTTGTCAAGACCTCAGTTTCTTCATCTGTACAATGAGAGTAAAATCTCAGGATTGTTTTAATGATTCAGATAAAAATAAAGCCACTATTTTATATATTCATCCAATAAACATTTATTATCTAGTATGTGCCACTGTCTAGGTTCTGGAAAAACCAGACCAGGTTCCTGCCCTCGTGGAGCTTAAATTTGTAGGTTGTGGGAGGGTGTGGAGATAGGCAGTAAGTAAAACATATAAATATATATCACATGGTAATAGTGCTATGAAAAAGCAAGGGAAGATGGCTGGCAATGTCATCAAAATTCACCATGACCCAAACCAAGTCTGTCTCAAATTTGCTCCCTCCAGTGTTTATAGTCTTGGTTAATGACACATCAGTCATCTCACGTAGAAACCTCAAAATCGCCAGTTTTTCCCCTTCCCTTCCACATCCAGTTGCCTGGAAAAAAAAAAAATCCTACTGATCATGCCTCCTAAATGTTTTTTAACCATCTCCTACCTATAAAACCTCCTAATGCATTCATGGGCCAGTATATCCATCTAGTTTCCCTGTTTCCAGAAGGGACAGTTATAACTCTGTGTACTTGTGAAGTAGAGCCACTGCTCTATGGAACATAGGTGTAGATAATAGCCTGTGGACTATAAGGCCACTGTTCTCACCCCCACCCTCTCTGAGAGGACAATTTATTTTTATTGGCTGTGCATCTCAGGGAATAGAGTGAAGGAAACAAACTATCCGATATAAAATAGCCATCCAGATACCATTTGAATTTCTGCAGAATGCTAGTTATCTGTCACTGTTACTGATTGTTTTCATAGCTCCCTCTTCCTGCTTTTCACTAGAAGGTAAAAAGGATTTTTTATCTTGTAAGAAAGACATGGCACATAGTAGGTAATTCATACAGTTATTAACGTATTAATGAGTAAATGAGTGAGACTTTTCATAAGACCAGTCTCTCCCCCAACCTGAATTAAGGAGGTATTACTGTGAAGCAGCATGAATTTTCATAAATGAAAAATTTATGAGTTGGTTCTTGAGGAGGAAGATGTCACCCTTATTTCTTTAATTCAGGAAAAATTTATAGAGAAAGGCCATCATTCCATAACATAGTGAAGAAGGGCAAACAGTATAAAGAAGGGTCAGAACCACAAACAGAAAAATATAACTAATAGGGTTATCTAGGTAAAGAAATAAAGCAACTCAGACATTTCCCCATGCTTCCCTACTCCTTTCATTTTCCTGTGGAAGGAAGCTTATGTAAAACTTCAGTGATAAGTTTTGTATGTAGTGCATAAGACTAGGTTTCTTTATGGATATCATTGAATCTAATTCTTTCATATCTATGAGACATTTGAGTATGTGGTAAAAGATCTCAAAGGCAGAGTAGATAAAAGCACATATTCTGGAGCCCAAATACCCAGGTTTGAATGCTAGTCTTACCATTTATTTGCAGAGTAACCTTGGGCAAGTTACTTAATTTCTGGATATAGTAATGAAATACCTACTTTAAATAATTGCTATGAGGAATTCAGTTGTTAAAGTACATAAAATCCCCGGAATGGTGCCATATTTAAGTGCGATGTAAGTATTCGATATTATCGTGCCTTGAACTTGCCAATTTCAGATTTACATTTAGCTATAAGATTTTTTCAAAGAACTTTTCTTACCGTGAGATTACTGTAGCTAAGGCGAAATATCATAGAGCCCGTTTCCAAACAAGTTGAAAGCCAAGCAATATATGCAGTTTCGTAAATATAATATGAATTATCTGTGGGAGAAATAATGCCAATATTAACTTTGTGTTCCAATTGTGTGATTATCGTCCATTTAATTTTCAGGAGAATCCTCATTGACACTGGAGAACCAGCAATTGCAGAATACATCAGCTGTTTAAAGCAGGCCCTGACTGAATTTAACACAACAATCCAGGAAATCATAGTGACTCATTGGCACCGCGATCATACTGGGGGCATAGCAGATATTTGTAAAAGCATCAATAATGGTAAATAGAAAACATTAATTAAGCTTTTTGAGGAAAACTATATTTTCAGAATAATTTGTGTTACAGAACCAAGTAAGCCAGTCAGCAGTTTACTGAATACTTTATATACTTTAACGTGGTACTTTTAGAAATATACTTTTGATGCTGTCCCCAATTTTAACAAAAGAGGAAAGGAAAAGTCCTATTTTCTATTTCAAATCACTTATCCCTCTTATTTTTCCCCTTTGTCCAGTGATGGAAGTCAGTTTTAATTTTGTCTGTAGTAGTAGTGACAATTACTGCTTCAGATCTAATAATAAC
The DNA here is from genome assembly GCF_018345385.1 of Vulpes lagopus. Classification (NCBI taxonomy): domain Eukaryota; kingdom Metazoa; phylum Chordata; class Mammalia; order Carnivora; family Canidae; genus Vulpes; species Vulpes lagopus. Next base: position 60,640,751 of record NC_054832.1, read on the forward strand.
TAACCACTGTTGAGCATTTACTATGTGCCAGGCACTGTGCTAAACACTTTACATGGGTCCTGTGAGGCAGCTGCTGTTATTGTCCACGCTCTAAACATGATCTCAGGTCTCCCATAACTTTAAGGCAATTACTATAATATACTAAAGTGCTGGCAAAATATCATTGTATTGACAATTCTCTGTCCTTGAAACCTAATTAGTACGGACACTTCACCACCTCTCTCTTTATTCCATCTCACCGTCACACACATAGATTGATTCATTCCTTCCTCCCTTTAACAAATTAAGTGACTACTATATCCAAGCACTGTTCTTGGCACAAGGGATTGTGGCAGCGCACAAAATGAAGCCTCTGCTCTCATGAAGCTTGCATTCTAGGAGAGAAGGTAAATGGTAAATAAATAATAGGTCAGATGGTGATAGGTCCTATGAAAAAAAAGTTCTGTGAAGAAAAAGGGGAGAGAAATTGGTGGAAGGGCAGTACCTTATATCTAGGGTGGCTACAGAGAGTGAGTAAGCTATACAGATATCTGAGAGACTATACCAGACAGAAGGCATTGCAGGAGCAGAGATACTGGAATCAAAGCATGCGTGGTGACAAGTTCAGGACACATGAAGGACAGGTCAGGAACATTCATTCACAAAAGGAATACATATACACATTCAATTCGTGTTTTTAAATATTTTTAAATGCCTTTTTTTAAGGACTTGAGACTACACTTGGAACACTGGGAAGCCCATTATAAAAAACACTTTAACCTCACTTGGTTTCCCTCTTCTCTCCTTTCTTACATCCTAGAGGATGGTATGCCACAGGAAATCATCTTTCAGTTGACTTTTCTGCACCTTTTTTTTTTTTTTTTTAGATTTTATTTATTTATTCATAGAGACAGAGAGAGAGAAGCAGAGACACAGGAAGAGGGAGAAGCAGGCACCATGCAGGAGCCTGACTTGGGACTTGATCCCCAGTCTCCAGAATCACACCCTGGGCTGCAGGCGACGCTAAACCGCTACGCCACCAGGGCTGCCCCTTCCACACCTTTCTCTTGTCTACCTACCCATTAAATTTTGTGAATTAAAAAACTGCCCTGAAGGTTCTTAACTAGCTTTGGCAACTCTTTTAGCATGAGGGTCAATTTGAAAATTTGAAATGTTTATGGCCTACTTTTTCTTCCTCATAAATCAACTTTACTGAGCCTAAATTTACATACATAAAATGTACCCTGTTTGATAAACAACTTTGTGACCAATCTAGTCAACATAAAGAACACTCTCATGAACCCAAAAAGAGGTCTCCTGGTGCCTCTCTGCAATGACTCCCCTTCCAGCAACCACTGATCGCCTTCATTTCACTATAGATCAAGTTTGCCTGTTCTAAAATGCCGTATAATGGGAGCATATAGAATCACTGTCTAGCTTCTTTCACACAGCATCCAGTTTTTGAGATTCACCTATGTTTCAGTATCAATAGTTCCTTTATTGCCAAACGGTAATCCATGGTAGGATTACACCAGGGTTTATCTGTTCACCTGTTACTGGACATTTCACTGTTTCTTTAAATTAAAAATTTAGGGGTGCCTGGATGGCTCTGTTAGTTAAGCATCCAGCTCTTGATTTCAGCTCAGGTCATGAGATTGATTCTCTTGATTTCAGACTCTCAACGAGTCTGCTTGAGATTCTGTCCTCCCCTCTTTGCCCCTCCCCCTGCTCAGTGCTCTCTTCCTCTCTCCTTCCCTCTTTCTCCCTCTCTCCCTTCCCCCCACCCCCTTCCTCCTCCCTCCCTCTCCCTTTCTTTCCCTCTCCCCGCCAAATCAATAAAATCTTTCTTGAAAAATTTAAATTGTTTTAGGTTCCATACAAAATAATTAATATGTGTATAATAGATTACTTATTAGGTTGATATAAAGAAAATCAAGAAATTTGACCTGCTCTGTAGCCACTAGGATTTTAATACTTTGAGAAGTAGCTTGTTGACTTTCATTCTGAACTTTATTGAAGCTAGACTAGCTACATACAGACCTGGAGTTGCTCAGCACTGAAATTATACAGAGATATCTTTCAGAATCTCCCCTTAGGAGTCCTGTGTATTTCTTCATACTCTAAATCCTTTATCACTAGCATTCTTGTTCCATTTTGTTTCATTATTTTCTTTACTCTGTATCATTTTACTACTTTAGTTATTATTAGTATGGCAGAAATTTTTTCACCTGCTTTATGATGCTAACAACCTGTGATTTTACAGGCCACATCAAAATTATGAATGCCATTTACAAGGTTTCTGTAAGATACAGCAACTTGCTTTCAGAATTTTAAGATGTAATCAGAGTACAATTTCGGAACTCGCAGTGGCTGGCCAGAAGCCAGAATTTTACTAGACATGAGAACTGTATTGCCCCAGGTTGCCCCCATGTTTTGGTTTGTTTTTGAGTAAATCTTATAAAATATATTTTGTGACCTGATGGATGTTATTTTGCAGCTGAAGTTGGGTCTTTGCCGTGTACTTTTCCTCCTGGTACTAGGAATCAAATGTTTGCTTCTAATGCCATTCAATTAGATTATTTTTATTAGAAGGTATTATAAAAATATTACAGGTTTGTATTAGCTTCAGTAATTAGCATTAACTGATGTTTTAACTCATTATCCAGACCTTTAACAAAAGACCAAGGGTTTCCTCCTGTTAAAATAATCATATGATAGAAACAAAGTAGATAAAGGTTGCCAAGGGCTGGTAGGAGGAGAGAATAGGGAGTGACTACAGTTGGGTAAAGGGTTTCTTTGAGGGGTTTTGAAAGCATTATAAAATTAGATAGTGATGATAGTTACACAGCTCCTTGAACATACTTTAAAAACACTGAATTGTACACTTTGAAAAGGTGAATTTTATACTATTAAGTTATATCTCCATAAGCTTCTATTAAATATAATGATTATATGATTGCTTTCAGCATACCCATCTCCATCCTACCTATACACATTGTTATTGTGAGTAGGATATGTGTTTTCATATTTGCACCTAACTTTAAAAACTGGCACAGTTATAGTATGACATTTGTTATTTTGAGATAATGGTGAGTTTTTTGGAAGATTATGTGCCAAAGGTCTCATAACTTAGAAATATAATACTGCTACTTCTTTACTGAAAGATAAAATTATTCAGATTAAAAATAAATACATACCAAAAAACCTCCCCATCTCACTCCAGAATGAAGACAGCCTTATTATAAAATGCCAGTTCCCAGAATAGCATATTATTTTTTGCTTCAGCCTCCAAGATACAAAATAATGGAGTTTGGGGCTGGAGAGAGAAGGTCTAGTCTCAGTTGTTTTATTTTTATTGTATTTGCAATATTTCTATCTCCTTTATCTTCCATACTACCCTGATTTCTGTGCCTTGTCAATTTTTCTCTGAATGTCTTTTTTCCCATGTTGCTGTCACATTAGTTCTAATATTCACATCCTCCAACTGGGTAGTTATAGTCATCCCCTCCTGGTCTTTCTGATCTCTCGCCCTCCAGTGTCCCACCTAGCGCTGCCATATAGATCAACCAATTAACACTATTTCATCTTTTTTCCTCCAGTGTCCCACCTAGCGCTGCCATATAGATCAACCAATTAACACTATTTCATCTTTTTTCTAAAGAGTGTACAGTGGTGCACATATGGTAGAGTTTAAATTCCTCTATTTTGTGAAAAATTTAAGGCCCTCCATGATATGAGCTCATCTGATCCCACTTTATCTCCAGTTCTCAGCCAGTATTTGCATTAGACAAGTTGGTAGCATATATTGTTGCACATATGCCAAGCTCATTGTCATTTCTATGCTTTTCCTAATGCAGTTTCCCTTACTTACAAATCATTCTCTGTACCTTTTCCCAAACTACTCATCCTGTAAGCCACACTCAAGTTTTTTCATATTTGTGAATTTTTCCTAATTGTTTTCCTTTCCCTAAACTACTATTGCTTTTATTGACTGAATTGCTTATTTAGTATCTATTAAGTGGTACTGAGTATAGTTCTTTAATTCTTGTTTGTAAGTTTTATTTCCCCAACTGTGATAGTTTTTAAGCACTTTAATATCACAGTGCTTGTATTAACTATATGTAGTATGCTGGTTAGATAAGTGGCACCCAGCTATTGATTGGTTAATTGATTTTCTTTGTGTCAGTGAGAGGTAGGATGGGCTAAATTTATTTTAATGGTTTAATATCTTAGCCCTGGGTTTGGGGCTCCTTTCAGCATTCACAGAAAGAACATTATGCTCTCATCCTTGTATTACTAAGTACTGCCATGATGCCATGACTTCTTTTACTATACACTAAGATCTAGACAGAAAAACGTTCCCCAGTTCTGTATTATTGCCTCTTCAACATCCATCTTGATATCAAAGCTAGCTGAGATTATGAAGAACTACTTTCAAACTTTTGTATAAAATTAGAGTGACTAGAAAACCATGAAAGCTTTTATGTAGACATAGAAGTGTATGAGAGAATAAAAAGCTCTTTTATTGAGGTAGAAAAAATAATTCAAATTCCAGAGATAGACTGCTATAACCCATCCCATTTTCTCTCGTCTCTTTTTTTTTTTTTCTTTTTTTTTTTTTTTAATTTTTTATTTATTTATGATAGTCACAGAGAGAGAGAGAGAGGCAGAGACACAGGCGGAGGGAGAAGCAGGCTCCATGCACCGGGAGCCCGACGTGGGATTCGATCCCGGGTCTCCAGGATCGCGCCCCGGGCCAAAGGCAGGCGCCAAACCGCTGCGCCACCCAGGGATCCCTCTCGTCTCTTAATGTTAACATCTTTTTGCAGTGATTCATAGTGTTAGCTCTATGAAAGTTAATCTCTTTTTGTTGTTGTTTCCATGGAAGAATTTAAAGAGAGCATATCTTAATGAAATCAGATATTAAATATGAAATGACAGAAGTGCAAAATTGAACAAAGAGGAAAACTGCAGACTTAGAGGAACAAAATCATGAATCGAGTAACAATGTTACAAAGCAATGATTCTTAAAGAAGAAGGAAAATAAAAATGGCTGAAATAAATTAATGGGGTAGAGAAGGAGTTTAGGACATTACTGCAAAAACCAAATACAGGAAAAAGATTAGGAGAGAAAGTTGATCTCTTAAGAGGCTGAATTATTTAAAGTATGACAATATATTTTACATGTTTTGTTACTAGATACTGCATATTGCATTAAAAAACTCCCACGGAATCCTTGGAAAGAAGAAATTATAGGAGATGGAACACAACAATATGTTTATCTGCAAGATGGAGATGTGATTAAAACTGAGGGTGCCACTCTCAGGTCAGTAAATGTCCCTTAGCCAAGGAGGAAGAGGGAGGTTATGTATATGTTTGTATAAGTCAAAAGGGAATAAAGGAAGATTTCTGCATATTTGGTTATATGAGTGAGGAATATCTCAAGAGGTATATAAAAAGATTTGATAACATGGTTACTCTGGGAAGAAGAACCAGGTTGCCTGAGAAATAGGATTAAAGAAAGACTTTTCACTCTGTCTACTCTTTTTATCAGTACTTGTTTGTCATTATATGATTACCATTTTTTAATAAAATTTAAATTTAAAAAATAGATTATCATTTTCTGTTAGGATGGTTTTTAGGGGCTCTACTCATCATTTAAATTCAGGACTTTTTCTCATTGTTCTCAATTCCAAAAGATGACCCATACCTAAAGTAAATAGATTTTAGGCCAGACCCATAATTTCCCATGACCCTTTAAAAAAGTGAGGAAGAAAGGTTGTATTCAAACTCAGTAATTTATTTTTTTTTTTTTAATTTTTATTTATGATAGTCCCACAGAGAGAGAGAGAGAGGTCAGAGACACCAGGCAGAGGGAGAAGCAGGCACCATGCAGGAGCGACTTGGGACTTGATCCCCAGTCTCCAGAATCACACCCTGGGCTGCAGGCGACGCTAAACCGCTACGCCACCAGGGCTGCCCCTTCCACACCTTTCTCTTGTCTACCTACCCATTAAATTTTGTGAATTAAAAAACTGCCCTGAAGGTTCTTAACTAGCTTTGGCAACTCTTTTAGCATGAGGGTCAATTTGAAAATTTGAAATGTTTATGGCCTACTTTTTCTTCCTCATAAATCAACTTTACTGAGCCTAAATTTACATACATAAAATGTACCCTGTTTGATAAACAACTTTGTGACCAATCTAGTCAACATAAAGAACACTCTCATGAACCCAAAAAGAGGTCTCCTGGTGCCTCTCTGCAATGACTCCCCTTCCAGCAACCACTGATCGCCTTCATTTCACTATAGATCAAGTTTGCCTGTTCTAAAATGCCGTATAATGGGAGCATATAGAATCACTGTCTAGCTTCTTTCACACAGCATCCAGTTTTTGAGATTCACCTATGTTTCAGTATCAATAGTTCCTTTATTGCCAAACGGTAATCCATGGTAGGATTACACCAGGGTTTATCTGTTCACCTGTTACTGGACATTTCACTGTTTCTTTAAATTAAAAATTTAGGGGTGCCTGGATGGCTCTGTTAGTTAAGCATCCAGCTCTTGATTTCAGCTCAGGTCATGAGATTGATTCTCTTGATTTCAGACTCTCAACGAGTCTGCTTGAGATTCTGTCCTCCCCTCTTTGCCCCTCCCCCTGCTCAGTGCTCTCTTCCTCTCTCCTTCCCTCTTTCTCCCTCTCTCCCTTCCCCCCACCCCCTTCCTCCTCCCTCCCTCTCCCTTTCTTTCCCTCTCCCCGCCAAATCAATAAAATCTTTCTTGAAAAATTTAAATTGTTTTAGGTTCCATACAAAATAATTAATATGTGTATAATAGATTACTTATTAGGTTGATATAAAGAAAATCAAGAAATTTGACCTGCTCTGTAGCCACTAGGATTTTAATACTTTGAGAAGTAGCTTGTTGACTTTCATTCTGAACTTTATTGAAGCTAGACTAGCTACATACAGACCTGGAGTTGCTCAGCACTGAAATTATACAGAGATATCTTTCAGAATCTCCCCTTAGGAGTCCTGTGTATTTCTTCATACTCTAAATCCTTTATCACTAGCATTCTTGTTCCATTTTGTTTCATTATTTTCTTTACTCTGTATCATTTTACTACTTTAGTTATTATTAGTATGGCAGAAATTTTTTCACCTGCTTTATGATGCTAACAACCTGTGATTTTACAGGCCACATCAAAATTATGAATGCCATTTACAAGGTTTCTGTAAGATACAGCAACTTGCTTTCAGAATTTTAAGATGTAATCAGAGTACAATTTCGGAACTCGCAGTGGCTGGCCAGAAGCCAGAATTTTACTAGACATGAGAACTGTATTGCCCCAGGTTGCCCCCATGTTTTGGTTTGTTTTTGAGTAAATCTTATAAAATATATTTTGTGACCTGATGGATGTTATTTTGCAGCTGAAGTTGGGTCTTTGCCGTGTACTTTTCCTCCTGGTACTAGGAATCAAATGTTTGCTTCTAATGCCATTCAATTAGATTATTTTTATTAGAAGGTATTATAAAAATATTACAGGTTTGTATTAGCTTCAGTAATTAGCATTAACTGATGTTTTAACTCATTATCCAGACCTTTAACAAAAGACCAAGGGTTTCCTCCTGTTAAAATAATCATATGATAGAAACAAAGTAGATAAAGGTTGCCAAGGGCTGGTAGGAGGAGAGAATAGGGAGTGACTACAGTTGGGTAAAGGGTTTCTTTGAGGGGTTTTGAAAGCATTATAAAATTAGATAGTGATGATAGTTACACAGCTCCTTGAACATACTTTAAAAACACTGAATTGTACACTTTGAAAAGGTGAATTTTATACTATTAAGTTATATCTCCATAAGCTTCTATTAAATATAATGATTATATGATTGCTTTCAGCATACCCATCTCCATCCTACCTATACACATTGTTATTGTGAGTAGGATATGTGTTTTCATATTTGCACCTAACTTTAAAAACTGGCACAGTTATAGTATGACATTTGTTATTTTGAGATAATGGTGAGTTTTTTGGAAGATTATGTGCCAAAGGTCTCATAACTTAGAAATATAATACTGCTACTTCTTTACTGAAAGATAAAATTATTCAGATTAAAAATAAATACATACCAAAAAACCTCCCCATCTCACTCCAGAATGAAGACAGCCTTATTATAAAATGCCAGTTCCCAGAATAGCATATTATTTTTTGCTTCAGCCTCCAAGATACAAAATAATGGAGTTTGGGGCTGGAGAGAGAAGGTCTAGTCTCAGTTGTTTTATTTTTATTGTATTTGCAATATTTCTATCTCCTTTATCTTCCATACTACCCTGATTTCTGTGCCTTGTCAATTTTTCTCTGAATGTCTTTTTTCCCATGTTGCTGTCACATTAGTTCTAATATTCACATCCTCCAACTGGGTAGTTATAGTCATCCCCTCCTGGTCTTTCTGATCTCTCGCCCTCCAGTGTCCCACCTAGCGCTGCCATATAGATCAACCAATTAACACTATTTCATCTTTTTTCCTCCAGTGTCCCACCTAGCGCTGCCATATAGATCAACCAATTAACACTATTTCATCTTTTTTCTAAAGAGTGTACAGTGGTGCACATATGGTAGAGTTTAAATTCCTCTATTTTGTGAAAAATTTAAGGCCCTCCATGATATGAGCTCATCTGATCCCACTTTATCTCCAGTTCTCAGCCAGTATTTGCATTAGACAAGTTGGTAGCATATATTGTTGCACATATGCCAAGCTCATTGTCATTTCTATGCTTTTCCTAATGCAGTTTCCCTTACTTACAAATCATTCTCTGTACCTTTTCCCAAACTACTCATCCTGTAAGCCACACTCAAGTTTTTTCATATTTGTGAATTTTTCCTAATTGTTTTCCTTTCCCTAAACTACTATTGCTTTTATTGACTGAATTGCTTATTTAGTATCTATTAAGTGGTACTGAGTATAGTTCTTTAATTCTTGTTTGTAAGTTTTATTTCCCCAACTGTGATAGTTTTTAAGCACTTTAATATCACAGTGCTTGTATTAACTATATGTAGTATGCTGGTTAGATAAGTGGCACCCAGCTATTGATTGGTTAATTGATTTTCTTTGTGTCAGTGAGAGGTAGGATGGGCTAAATTTATTTTAATGGTTTAATATCTTAGCCCTGGGTTTGGGGCTCCTTTCAGCATTCACAGAAAGAACATTATGCTCTCATCCTTGTATTACTAAGTACTGCCATGATGCCATGACTTCTTTTACTATACACTAAGATCTAGACAGAAAAACGTTCCCCAGTTCTGTATTATTGCCTCTTCAACATCCATCTTGATATCAAAGCTAGCTGAGATTATGAAGAACTACTTTCAAACTTTTGTATAAAATTAGAGTGACTAGAAAACCATGAAAGCTTTTATGTAGACATAGAAGTGTATGAGAGAATAAAAAGCTCTTTTATTGAGGTAGAAAAAATAATTCAAATTCCAGAGATAGACTGCTATAAACCCCATCCCATTTTCTCTCGTCTCTTTCTTTTTTCTTTTTTTCTTTTTATTTTTTATATGAAATTGACAGAAGTGCAAAATTGGAACCAAGAGGAAAACTGCAGACTTTGAGGAACAAAATCATGAATCGAGGATAACAATGTTACAAAGCAATGATTCTTAAAGAAGAAGGAAAATAAAAATGTCTGAAATAAATTAATGGGGTAGAGAAGGGAGTTTAGGATATTACTGCAACAAACCAAATACAGGAAAAAGATTAGGAGAGAAAGTGATCTCTTAAGAGGCTGAATTATTTAAAGTATGACAATATATATTACATGTTTTGTACTAGATACTGCATATTGCAATTATAAAACTCCCACGGATCCTTGGAAAGAAGGAAATTATAGGAGATGGACACAACAATATGTTATTGCAAGATGGAGATGTGATATAAACTGAGGGTGCCACTCTCAGGTCAGTAAATGTCCCTTAGCCAGAGGAAGAGGGAGGTTTATTTATATGTTTGTATAAGTCAAAAGGAATAAAGGAAGATTTCCTGCATATTTGGTTATATTTATATAAATAAGATCTTAACAGTCTGAAAAACGTTCCCCAGTTCGATTATTGCCTTTTACTCATCATCTTTTAAGTACTGAGATTATGATGACTTACCATTTTTTATAAAAAATAAAAAATAAAAGCTTATCTAGACTAGGATGTATAGGACCATAAAAAGCTCTTTTCTAATTAGAAAAAATAAGTAAATAGAATAGCCAGACTATAAATCCCATGCCTGTATTTCCTTTTTTTTTTTTTAATTTTTTATTTATTTATGATAGTCACAGAGAGAGAGAGAGAGGCAGAGACACAGGCGGAGGGAGAAGCAGGCTCCATGCACCGGGAGCCCGACGTGGGATTCGATCCCGGGTCTCCAGGATCGCGCCCCGGGCCAAAGGCAGGCGCCAAACCGCTGCGCCACCCAGGGATCCCTCTCGTCTCTTAATGTTAACATCTTTTTGCAGTGATTCATAGTGTTAGCTCTATGAAAGTTAATCTCTTTTTGTTGTTGTTTCCATGGAAGAATTTAAAGAGAGCATATCTTAATGAAATCAGATATTAAATATGAAATGACAGAAGTGCAAAATTGAACAAAGAGGAAAACTGCAGACTTAGAGGAACAAAATCATGAATCGAGTAACAATGTTACAAAGCAATGATTCTTAAAGAAGAAGGAAAATAAAAATGGCTGAAATAAATTAATGGGGTAGAGAAGGAGTTTAGGACATTACTGCAAAAACCAAATACAGGAAAAAGATTAGGAGAGAAAGTTGATCTCTTAAGAGGCTGAATTATTTAAAGTATGACAATATATTTTACATGTTTTGTTACTAGATACTGCATATTGCATTAAAAAACTCCCACGGAATCCTTGGAAAGAAGAAATTATAGGAGATGGAACACAACAATATGTTTATCTGCAAGATGGAGATGTGATTAAAACTGAGGGTGCCACTCTCAGGTCAGTAAATGTCCCTTAGCCAAGGAGGAAGAGGGAGGTTATGTATATGTTTGTATAAGTCAAAAGGGAATAAAGGAAGATTTCTGCATATTTGGTTATATGAGTGAGGAATATCTCAAGAGGTATATAAAAAGATTTGATAACATGGTTACTCTGGGAAGAAGAACCAGGTTGCCTGAGAAATAGGATTAAAGAAAGACTTTTCACTCTGTCTACTCTTTTTACAGTACTTGTTTGCATTATATGATTACCATTTTTTAATAAAATTTAAATTAAAAAATAGATTAGCATTTTCTGTTAGGATGGTTTAGGGCTCTACTCATCAATTAAATTCAGGACTTTCTCATGTTCTCAATTCCAAAAGATGACCCATACCTAAAGTAAATAGATTTTAGGCCAGACCCATAATTTCCCATGACCTAAGTGAGGAAGAAAGGTTGTTTCAAACTCAGTAATTTTTTTTTTTTTAATTTTTATTTATGATAGTCACAGAGAGAGAGAGAGAGGCAGAGACACAGGCAGAGGGAGAAGCAGGCTCCATGCACCGGGAGCCCGACGTGGGATTCGATCCCGGGTCTCCAGGATCGAGCCCTGGGCCAAAGGCAGGCGCCAAACCGCTGCGCCACCCAGGGATCCCCAAACTCAGTAATTTTAAACTGAACTACTTATGGTTCTCCTCTGTCCCCCACAATGTTTTTTTAAGATTTTATTTATTTGAGAGAGAGAGAGCGACTGAGATAGCACAAGTGGGGAGGAGAGAGAGAAGCAGACTCCTCACTGAGCAGGGAGCCCGATGCAGGACTCTATTGGAATAGAGAATAGTTCATTCTCAGCATGTGTAGCTAGACATGAGTAAAGATAACAGCATGAGAAACTGTTAGTACGCATACCTCAGTTCAAACCTTTAGGGAATGATGAAAATTTTAGAAAAATATATTTCACTCAGTTGCACTTAGTCGTATGTCTTGCATGCTTAGTCTAAAGACTGTAGCAAAAAGAAAAAGAAAAATTAGATTTTACATATCTTTGCAGGTATCAGCCCTGCAGAAGAACCAACTGAAAAAAAAAAAATTCTCAGGCTTTACAGCAAGCAAACTTCACTATGATTTTTACAATTCTGATTCTGTATCCCTGGGGGGGGGTGTTCCAGTTGATTCTTTAGGAAGGGTTTATTATGTTGTACATATATTCCAATGTGTCTGTGTGAATCTTTGTCTTTTTGGGGGGAAGGCGGAGGGCGGTTCTTTTTTTAGATATTGTTCCTAAAAAGGATAAATGCATACACCTGTTTGTCCAAAAAAAAAAAAAAAATTCCAGGGCCCTAGGATCATGACCTGAGCTGAAGGCAGATGCTTAACCAACTGAGCCACCCAGGGGCCCATTATCCCCCACAATCTATTTGCTTTCTGACTTCAGAACACCTACTGCTCTTAGCATTTAAGATTTTATTTTTTCTCCTACAACAGAAGCTGCTTCCACTTCACCTTTATCACTACCCTTTCCCCACCCACCACATCTAATTGTGTTAGATTTTACCTTAAAAATATTGGTCCATGCTGTCCCTTTTTCTTCATGTTTGCTACCACTACTTAATACTCCTGTCTCCAGGCTCCCCTTTCCAATCTACCCTTCATACCCCATGTCACTTGAAACCTTAAATAACTCTCGTTGCATACAAGAGCATGTTTTTTCTCCTTACCATGTCACTGGCCCCAAACCACTTTTCTGATCTAAGATCCCATGAATCCCCATGCAAACACAACTAGCCATATCTAAATACCTGGATTCATTATGTATGTTCATGCCTTCCCCTTGACCAGGTAGGCATCACAGCTGTCCCCCTCCATGTCTCCCTGATAAATTCTTACCTATTCATTCTTCAGACTTCAGCTCCCATGTTACTTAGCTCAAGAACCCTTTCCAGACAGAAATAACTGCTCTCTCCTCTAATTTTCTTATAACTATTATTATTTTATTATAGCACTTACTAAGTTGCATTATAATTCTTCTGTGTGTAAGTAGGTGTCTCCATAAAAGGTAATCAACCCCTTGTTCACAGTATTAGTTAATGCCAGTTGCTGTGGCAAACCAACCTCAAAATGTATAATGGTTCATACATGAAATAAGTTTTCTTCCCAGTCACATAACGTCCAGAAAAGGTTCCTGATTATCAAGTGGCCCCCCTGCAAATAATGTTTCAGACACCTTTTATCTTGTGATTCCACCATCCTCAATAGTTGGTTTCAAGTTCGCCTTGCTCACCTCAGTCCAGTAGGTGGTAGAGAAGAAGCATGGAAGAGATCTTTCATGGGAGGCTGTCACAGATCAGACCTTCTGTTGCATTGGCCGTAAATTCAGTCATGGGCCACCCCTGCCCTCAGGGAGCCTGGGAAATAAAGTCTAACTTCATGCCTAGGAAAAAGAGGAAGAAGATTTGATAAGCTAGCTATTCTCTGATACAAGGCAGGTGCCAGATTGATTTTCAGATCCTTAGTCCCTGGCACATAGAAGACACCGAATATTTATCCAACATGTAAATATCTACAAAGAGGGGAGTAGATTAGCAGATGACTGAGAAAAAGAAGAAGAACTGGGTATCCATGCCCCTTTCAAGCCAGTGTCCCCTTTTTCCTAATATGCCATTGATTTACAAATTTAATTTACAAACCACCTAATTTCTAGGCAACTTTCTTAAAATGCTCTTGTTAGAAATTTGATAGCATCTCCTATAACTTGTTCATGATACCAAAAGATAATAAATACTACATTACTAATTCTTCAGAGAATACTCTTGACAGTACTGAATTTCCCCCATCACACATTAAAGGTCTATTTCAAAGGCTTGGGAATCACAGTGCTCGTTTATTAGTTATCACAGTATATGGATATTAGATCCATACCCATTTTGTAGATTAATAACATTTGGGCCCTGGTAGTTAATTACTACCCATCTGCCATAAACAGACCATATATTTTAAGCTTTTTAAAATTGTATTTTATTTATTTATTTGAAAGACAAAGCACAGAAGGGTGGGGGGGGGCAGAGGGAAAGAGAGAAGCACTCATCAGGGAGCCTGACATGGGGCTCAGTGACCTGAGCCAAAGGCAGATACTTAACTGACTAAGCTACCAGGCACCTCTATTTTAAGCTTTTTATTAAAATACACAAAAAAGTGTGCATTTCATCCATATTCAATGTGAATTATTACAAACTGAACAAACCATACAAGCAGCATTCAGATCAAGAAACAACATCGGGGTGCCTGGGGGGCTCAGTCAGTTAAGTATCTGACTTTTGGTTTCAGCTCAGGTCATGATCTCAGGGCTGTAAGTTCAAGCTCCATGTCAAGCAAGGTCCATGCTGAGAGTGGAGTCTACTTAAGGCTCTCTCCCTCTACTCCAACCCCCCCCCCTTTGTTTCTCTCTTTCTCTAAAATAAATAAATGTCTTTTTAAAAATGACTTAGTAAATAACCTTTTCACAATAACAAATTCTAATTATACTAGAAATCTGAATAAAACATTTAGTTTACTGATCACCATGCTTTCCAATTTCCATGTTTATAAAGTCAGTAAAACCCAGTTGTTTTAAATATCAACAAGAAGATCCATCATTAAGCAAAAGTTTGATAAACAGAAGGTTAAAATCTACTTAAGTCCTCAAGTATTTGATGTCCAGTTGATCTGGTATATCTGGTATATCTGCCAGTTTGGGTGGGGGGTGGGGGGAATATAGTAGATACAGGGACAATACCCACCAAGAACCCTGTAGTAAAAATGAAAGTTAGCAGGTTTTTCAGTAGGATTTGCTTCTGAATATAACCAAGAATTTTCTGGTGACTTAAGTTCAATTTCTCAAAGAAAAAGTCAGTCTGACAGCTTTTGTTGACTGTTCTAAATCTTCTAAGAGGGCCATCTTTATAAAGTCTACTCTATTACAGAAGTGGCAGACCTAGATAAATGTGCCACCTGATGAATGGGAAGGCCACAGCTGCAGTTCCTCTGATCTTTAGCAAAGCACCTCTGATGTCATCTCCTTTTTTCCTCCCGCCTATGTGAAGTGAATTTTAACACAGTTTTTATGCAGATTAAAGCATTAGCTACCCAGGTGACTGGAGAATTAGAATTTCTGATCCCCTAATTTAAGAAATCTATTGCCTTGGTTATCAAAGAAAACCATTACTGAGTTCTGGAGTAGGGAGTTGGGGGGTGGGGAGGGAAGCACAAATAAAGGATACGCTGCAAGCACATCAATGGATGAGATAGTCTGCAGACTCTGAAAAAGAATGGTTCTCCAAATGAGTTTTTGTAGATTAAAAAAGATTGGGGTTCTGTTTGTAAAGGCGTCGTATGTGTGATTGTTCATAAGACTGTCCATAACATGTAAGACATACCCTACACCCACATATTTTTGTAGTTGTAGAAATATGCCTCCTGGAATTATTTTCATGTAACATTGAGTACTTTCATTAATAGGTTGCAACAGGTTTAATCAGACAAAAGAGGTGTTTCCATATCACATTTTACTTTCCCTGTCCCAGACCTGGAGCCAGCCATGTCTGCAAGAAACCCTGGTTTCTTTGAGGGGGAAATGGTGTTTCAGTTCCATCCAGAACTATCAGGTGTGCACATTACTATTGGGCCTTTTACAAAGCTAGGAAAGTATCATTATTTCTGGGCCTTTTATAGAACCAGGAAAAAAAATGAAACGATGAATTCATAATGATTCCTCAATTCAGATGAGAAAAAACCCAAAACCTTAATTCCCTCATTCATATATATTTTTTCCTTATCCCACTATAAAAACCTTGGTTCTCAAAATCAATTTATTGTTTATACTATCATACAGTAAACACAAAATAGTTTCAGAAATACAGTAACCAATAATGCTGCCAACAATAAACCTATTAAGTAAAGTTCAGAATATCTTAACACTTACTATAATCTTAAGAGACATTCTATTAAGGGACATGTAATCTTAGTATTTAAAAATTATTTGAATATTAGCATGGCTATGTTATCTATCTGGTGTATGGCTTATAAGGTTCATTTCTTGGTATTCAATGATAACATTTTCTTTCATCTTTTTATTTAGTTTCATGTTTACGATATATATTTGCCTAGCTTAAAAATTAAAACTAATAAAAAAGTTACTATCAGAGAAGTTTTGCTTGCATCTCTTTCCTATATTCCACCTGCCTACCCCTCTAGACAGCTTTATTCATTAGTTTTTATTTATCCTTCCTTTTTGCAAAAATAAGGAAATATATACATATACATTTTTATTTCCCCAATTTTCTTATACAAAAGAGCCAACTATAAACATTCCTTCACACTTTGTTTTGTTTTTAAAAGAAAAGCACTTGTTAGCATTTAATGAACCTCCCTCCATATGGCTTCAGGACAACCCCCACACATACCCATAGATTTTCTGCTCAGCTATTCTACTGTCCTGTCTTCACGATGACAGGCTGTTTGGGGAGCCCGATCACACCACATCAATGATAAGAGCAGCTCCAGTCTTGTTTTTGACAGCATTTACCCATGTCTGCTCACTGGCCAGGGCTCACCATTTATCAAGGTTGACATTTGGGTAGAAGCTCTGGTTCCTCTTTTAAGTGGTAATGCCTCATACCAACTTTTCCAAAGAAACCTGGATGGTCCTTGTTGAAGTTGATCCTGTGGTGTTGCATGCCACCAGCATTACCCCAGCAGCCTGCATGCTTCCAGTGCTGTGGCCATGGCTCATGTGACACCAAAGTTTCCAGGTCTCCCTCAGATTAGATGGCTGTATGGAAAAGGTGGTGGTGATAAGGCCAAAGGAAAGTGGGGGCAGGGGGAATACTTGCCTGACTGCAAAGGGTCTATAAGTCTAGGGTCATCAAGGATCTGCTTTGTAGCACATTCAGCAAATTTGACTTTGGGGACTGGTCCTAATGTCATGAGGCCTCATCAGGGTAGCATTTGGTGGCATGTCTCAGGAGGTCCAAACCCCAGGCCAAACACAGGACCTGAGGTTCTAGGGCCCATACCGATACCCTGCCCTGAAGCCCACCTTATGTGGCCTGAAAGACTGGACAAAGGACAGGGGGCAGTAGTTTGGGTACAAAAAAAGTACATCTTGTGGCCTGCTCCAGCAACAAAGCAGAGGCATGAAAAGAACCGTGCTTTGTTTTTTTATCACTTGACAGTATATCCTGCAAATTACTCTATATCCGTTCTTAGAGATAGTCATCATTTTTTTTTTTTGATGGCTGCTGCATCATATTCCATGGTATGGATGTACCACAATATGTCCATAGTGTCCAATGGATGGGCTTCTGGGTCATTCCTAATATGTTGTTCTTCTAAATAATGTAATGAATAGCTTGTATATATTTTTTGTATTTGTGAAGGTGTATTTTCAGGGTAAATTTCTAGCAGTGGGATCAGTGCGTTAAAGGGTTATATAATTTTGCTAGAAAATGCCAAATTCCCTTCCATATGTGCTATACCATTTTGCTCTCCCAACAGCAACTTATGAAATTACTTTTTTCCTCAATCTTGCCACAAAGTATATTATAAAATAAACATATATGCAAAGAATATTGAAAAATGTTTTTAAATAATAAAAGCACTGTCTCTGAGTAGTGGGATGATTGTGGATTCATAACTCCTTCAAGTATCTTCCTTTCTGTTCTTAAAAAATATTGTAATCTGTGCATGTTTATTATTTATAAAATAAGAAAAAAAAAGGACCCCTGGGTGGCTCAGTGGCTAAGCATCTGCCTTTGGCTCAGGTCGTGAAATCAGGGTCCTGGGACCGAGTCCCACATCACTCCCCAATGGGGAGCCAGCTTCTCCCTCTGCCTATGTCTCTGCTTCTCTCTCTGTGCCTCTCTTGAATAAAAAAATAAAATCTAAAGAAAAAATAAGAAAAAGGTGAGAAAGTATTGAATTTACACTTCAGAGTGGGAAATCTGACTTAAAGAAGAGAATTTTCTGGCGATAATTTTCAGTGGGCCACAAGAGAAAAAGGAGCTTTTAACTGGCTTGACATTTATTTGTGTTATCCAGAGATAAGGCTGGAAAGTAATTTATTCTAAGCCTAAGAGTTAAAATTGTTACTGTTTCTTCGTTTTCTTTTAACTAGAGTTATACACACACCTGGCCACACTGATGATCATATGGCTCTACATTTAGAAGAGGAGAATGCTATCTTTTCTGGAGATTGCATCCTAGGGGAAGGAACAACTATATTTGAAGACCTCTATGATTATATGAACTCCCTGAAAGTGCTGTTGAAAGTCAAAGCTGATATTATATATCCAGGTGGGTAGTTACTTAAATCTAGCAAAACATTTGTGTGAAATGATGAAGAATGTTCATTTTGGTTTCTGTGGGTGTATTCTTTATGTTTTCGAGGCTTGAAAAGATAACCCATAAAGTGCTTCTTTAAATTAGACCCCTAAGACTTATCTAGCCATGCAATTAAAAAGGCTGAGAGTTGGGATCCCTGGGTGGCGCAGCGGTTTGGCGCTTGTCTTTGGCCCAGGGCGCGATCCTGGAGACCCAGGATCGAGTCCCACATCGGGCTCCCGGTGCATGGAGCCTGCTTCTCCCTCTGCCTGTGTCTCTGCCTCTCTCTCTCTCTCTCTCTCTCTCTCTCTCTCTGTGACTATCATAAATAAATAAAAATTAAAAAAAAAAAAAAAAAAAAAAAGGCTGAGAGTTAGGGGTGCCTGGGTGGCTCAGTCAGTTGGGTGACTGACTCTTGACTTCAGGTCAGGTCATGATCTCAGGGTCATGTGCTCAAGCCCCGCATTGGGCTCTGCACTCAGCAGGGAATCTGCTCAAGTTTCCCTCCCTCTTCCTCTGCCCCTCCCCCCACTCATGATTTCTCTTTCTCTCTCTCTCTCTCTCTCTCTCAAATAAGCAAATATTTTTAAAAGGCTGAGAGTATAGTAATACTTCATGAAGATAAAGGGTTATTGTCTAACATTTATACAGCTATCAATAAAACTTTAAACAGAGGAAATAAATTTACATGGGAATCAGAGAATGTTTTCATTCCACAAATTATCTTCACTTTTGTTAATTTGATTTCTGTAATGGACCACATTTTAGCCATGAACTCCAAGCGTTAGTTTCTTTAATTCATATTACTGAAATATCAGTAGCTTCCATGTCAGCTCTAAAACTGTATATTAATTTCACTTCTCCAGAAAAGGAAACCTGTTTTAGTATCTCAGCTGTCACGTACTGCTCTGCAATATGAATCTCCCTTGCAGCCTAAAAGTGGAAAAAGATAATAAGACTCAACAAGAGGGCCCAGAAGGAAAAAGAAACTAGGTTACCTAATTTTTTAAGTCCTTCTAACTTGTTCCTAACCAGAGCCATGGAAAGATCTGTAAATACAGTGTCTTCAGTACCCTTATATTCCCTCATGAGCTTCCACTGCTGAGGGGATAGGAAACATAGTGGAGCTGGGCATTTGGATTAATACTATGACACAAGAGGAATGGAAGCTGACAGCTGTTTTTAAATAGAAGAGAGTACATGTTTGACGCACTCACATTGAATGAAGCAAAGCTAATGAGAGGCTGCCTAGTAAAGGTTCTCAGAGTGTTTCCTTTAATGAATCCAGTGAACTGGCTTATTAGCACAGCAGGAGCTTATATGTAAATCATGTTCTGTAGCCACAGTTACCATATATTAAAGCCTGCTCCCTGTCTGGTACTGTGCCAGGACCTTTACAGTGTTGTCCTCACAAAAAAACAGTAAAGCAGGTAGTGGTATCTTCACTGCACAGCTGAAGAAACTAGCTCAGGAATTTGGACTTTCACGACCTCATACTAGTAAATGATAGTCAATATTCTAACCAAAGCCTAATGCTCTTTACAGGATAACAGGTAAGTCTGCTTCTAAATATTTTGTGCTCAAATATTTAAAACCTCCCTCTTGCAGACTTGCGTCATATATTAATTTGCACTGTCTTAAAAAGCAACTAAACTTTAATATAGCTTAATCTAGGTTGTCAGCAGTTCTGAATCACTAGCCTATACATAAGATTCTTGAAGTTCTGCTGTGATTCTTGTGAATTTTTAAGAGATCTTGGTCACTTACATGAAGCTACTTTTTACATTCCCCTTTTCAATCTTTTATAAGTAAATGTGGCATAGTGGCTAAGAGCATAGAGTGATTAAAAGCCCTCAAGTCAGAACTCCAGTTCCATCCCTTCTTCGCCATGTAACTGTGGGCAAGTTATTTGCCAACCCCCCTGCCAATACCTCAGCTTCTGCTATAAAGAAGGGAAAATAATAATGCCTACCTCATTAGATTCTTAGAATAATACATATTAAGCATTTAGAGCAATGCCTGGCAAATAATGAACACTCTATAAGTATTACCTGTCATTACTTTTACAGTTACTATTTTTATTGTTCAATTTTTATTTTTTATGTTTAATGTATTTAACATTTCATACTGATTCTATTTGATATGATTCTCTGTGTTCTGGCATTGTATGTAATTTTTAAATCCCTTATATACCTATATGGTTTTCCAAATCACATTTATTATGTACTTAGTATGCTTCTTCAATATATCATATGAATTTTTTTAATAGAGAAAATTAACTTCAGTTGTATTTGTTATTTTTTATCTGGTTGAAATAATTTTTATAATTCTAATTCAGGACATGGCCCAGTAATCCATAATGCTGAAGCTAAAATTCTAGAATACATTTCTCACAGAAATACCCGAGAACAGCAAATTCTTACGTTATTTCGTGATAATTTTGAAAAATCATTTACAGCAATGGAGCTTGTAAAAAGCATTTACAAGGTAATTTTCATTTATCTTATTTGTACATAACAACACTTATTAGAATAATATTTATAATAGACTATAGATATGGTAAATTTAGCACATCCCAGAACAGAATAAATCTGTTAATTTTATTTAGTGCTGCTTGTATAAAATCGAGATCAGCAATCTCAACTTTCTAGAACACAGAAGTTAAATAAAAACAGACCTGGAGAATCAAAAAGAAACATTCCAAACTATCATTAAGCTTTATATACTTCATCATGTAGAAGAGAATGTTACCAATGTCCTGATGATTGGTTTTTGTAATGATTTATGTATTATGTAGCCATTTGACTATTATTATTATTATCGGTATCTAGCCCATAGCCAGTGAGGAGGGTGATCTGCTAGAGACATACTGGGATAACACCAGTGAGAAGTAGTAGCAGTGCCTACAAGAGAGAAGGAGGAGAAAGTACATGTAAAAGAACATGAGTAGAATAACTAAGTATACAAAGAAAAAATGCTCTCAGTTCAGTGGCCCCTGGGCCCAGCATATATAACAATACAAAGTGGCAATCAATTAGTATAATTTAGTTTTTCAGTAACTGTTTATTAGATATCTGCTGTATGGATAGTATAGAGGTTAAGAATGCAGACTCTGGAATAAGATCACCTGGGTTTAAAAATTCTCTACCGGGGCACCCAGCTGGCTCAGGCATAAGCGTGTGTGACTCTTGATCTCAGGGTTGTGAGTTCAAGCCCCACGTTGGGTATAGAGATTACTGAAAAGTAAATAAATAAACGTTAAAAAGAAAAAAAAAAACCTTCCCATTACTACAACCCATAAGTATGTAGCCATAAGGTATGTGAGAGTGTAAAGATGAGCTTGAAAAGTACCTGGGCCAATTATATTTAGTAAAGAACTAAAGTTTATCAAAAAATGATCATATACTCAGTGTGCTTTGTTTTAAAAGGAAAGGATGAATGATTAAAATAGCTGAAGATAAAAAAAGTGCCAAAGGGATAATATAAATATTTAAATTCTGTGAAAGAGTTCATTTCCTCATAACACTAGAGTAGTATAGCCACACTGGACTATACGTTGGTTTTTTTTCCCCTAATTTAAGTACAGACAGCAGAACTCTCAAATCTCCCAGATGAGTCATCAAGCAATTGCCCATACCTAAAAAAATGCTGGTTCTGCATTCAGAGGTATATTCACTGTATTCACTGTATACATGTGTCAAGTAGCTCTCACATATAAGAATAGCATAGGTATTACAGAGAGATTTATTATTTCGGCATTTACTGGATGCCTTTCCTGTGCAACACAGTAGACTAGGTACTGAGATTCAAAGATGACTACAGATCCCTGCCCTCAAAAGACTCATTGTTTAGTGAAGACAGACATGTTCAACATATGCTTATAATACTGCTCATTTTTTGAGCACCTTATTGTGTGCTAGATGTTCTACTCATTAGTTTACACTTATAAATGTAAAAGTCAAAAAAAAAAAATAAATAAAAATAAATGTAAAAGTCCTTAATTCTTAGGCCTCAAATTTTCAATACATAAAGATACTATTATTCCAATTTAATAGACTTAAAAAAAAAAAAAACTGACTCAGAGAGTAACTTCCAAAAGCACACAACTAGCAGATATTACATACTCAAAAGTGAGATGTCAGATACTCAAATCTTGTTTTCTCTATCATAGCAGGCTTCCTCTAAGATCTCTACACAGTATTATCAGAGCATAAGAGAAAGAGAAATAAATTTCACCTGATCGAAGATGCAGGGTATCAAGGCTTGTCTGGAAAAGCTTTAAAAACTTAATCATTTAGTTGAGTTTTGAAGAAGTAGTAAGCATTTTCCAAGCCAGAGTACAAGATAAGTGATTCTAGAAGGAAAGACATTCTCTTCGAGTAATAAAAAAAAAAAAGTATTGTATTTGTTTGAAAGCCCACAAAAAACTGCATATGACTGGAGCACAGAATGCATATGCAGATAGGCAGGAAAGACAGGCATGATCAGATAAGATCATGGAAGCTTTGACTTCCATGCTAAAGAACATGGACTTTAGCCAATAACCTGGGCATGACCACTCAAGGATCTTAGAGTAGTCACATAATTAGATCTAGAAGATCACAATGGTGGATATAGTATATGGTACTGGAGGTTAAGGGAGAATTTGGGGTTGGAAGTTTATATTTGGGAAATATTAATGTGTGATGTTGCTGTGCCAAGTTGGTTGAGTAGGAAGTGAGTCAACAATATACCTCAATGTAAGTAAACATGAATGTTTAAGAGAAGTTTAAGGAATTTCCATATGAAAGCTAAATGATGAGAGAGGTAGGATAACCAAAAGAAATGTACAAAGATATTATTATGTAATAAACCATAGGACCAACAGTCCATAGCATCATCAAAACTATCTAGAAAAATTTTTACAGTTATTTATTCGTTGATTCATAAAATATGTAGTTCCTACTATATGCCATTGTGCTAATAAGCACTGAGTACACAAAACTAAACAAAACCAACACTGTTACTGTCTTTATAGACCTTACAGTCTATTGTATGTGTAAGTATGTAGATAAAAATATAGTGGCCTAAAGCAAGACACATACAAGGTGAAATAATTTTTATTATCCCTACATAAAAAATTAAAGTTTTCCTTTTGTTGCATTTTTTAATTGTTTCAACCAGAGTAACTCATTCTTTTTTTAAAAAGAAATGTTTCATTTTTCTTTTAGAATGTTCCTGACAATTTACATAAAATGGCTGAACATAATGTCTTGCTTCATTTGAAAAAATTAGAAAAAGAAGGAAAAATATGTAAGTATACTTCCAAATTTCAATTATTTTATTACCAGCATTTAAAATACTTTTTTTTTTTTTTTTTAACAAACAAACTAGTTTGCTTTTAGGAAAAATAACACCCACCAGAGTCCTTCCTTGAACTTCACTGTAAGATGGAGAAACAAGCATTAGAAAGGGTTAGTAGTAAAAGGCCAGTGGACCACAAATTGGAAGCTAAAGCTCCCACAGGAATTAGAATTTTGCTTAGGGGTTGCAGTTCTTACCCACCAGAACTACAATCAAAGGCATGTAACGGGAAGATAGCTCCTCTTCTCCTGACCACAAGACCACAAAGAATTTCACATGCGGAAGGATTGGGAACAGGCAAACGTTTTAGCAATAGTAAAGGTAGTAAACTCAAAAATATTAAAGCAGTAATTCTATAAGCATTTAATAGTGTTAGATTAATTCATCAAATTAACAATCTTTATAGAAGTTTAATCCTTAAAATCAAGAAGCTCAAAACTTGAATTTTGTGAAGTTTCAGCATTGCTTTTATATGTACAAAAAACTACCAGTTTTTTATTAAGCAACAAAATTATTTTAGAAATGAGTGCTTTTTCTAACCACAAAATAACTTAAAATCCATTAAATTTTCTTACCTGATGTTAAATTTTTACTCTCTAATTTTCTTTCCACAGTTAGCAACATGGATCCCGACAAGAAATGGAAAGCTAATCTTTAGTTTCAGATTAATGAATGCTTTTGTTGGTTTGTTTTGTTTTTAGTGAATGATATGTTTTAACTATTAGTTATTTACAGGGAATATAGAGCATAGACCATTGAAAATACCCTAGATATACTTTAAAATAATGTCATGTTTCTTGTCAAATATATATTATACTTTACATGTATAATATAGGTTACTTATCTAAGTCTTACAACATTTTACCAAAAATTCAGAATCCAACAGTTTATGCACGTTCAACAGACTTATGGCTACTTTAAAAATAATAAAATGTATGTAAGTTAAACTGGATATTATTCTTGGAGACTACTTATCTATTACAAATGGCCATTTGTATTTTCTCCAGCTGCTTCAGTTAACAGCACAGATTTCTATGTAATCCTTCTTTATATCTGTAGATAACAGCTTTGTTTTCATGTTTCTACCGATTATGATTCTGTTTTAGTTCCATAGCTCTGTATCCAGAATATTTTCTTATAATGGTATCTCACAAATGATTTGTGCACATCAACTTATGGTAAATGAAAAATATTAAATTTCTAGTTAAAAGCATTATGTAATAATTATTTCTGTAATCCATTAGTACAACTAACTTACTTTTCAAGTTTAGATTTTAGTGTATAAAACAGTCATTAGTATATATATGAATTATATACCAAAATTTTTTTTTAATTAGAGAATTTATAAGACAGGGCATTTTTAATACAAGCAGTATTCTTAAATAGTGATTAGGTTCTCAGGGTAGCCCAGCAATGCTTATTTAACTTGAAAGATTGCCAAAGTACAATATTAAAATGAGCTCAGAATCCGGAGAATGTCCTTTTTTTAATCTCTACTAAAGGTAAAACTTTAAAATTTTTTTTAAACTTTCTTTCACATCCTCACCTCTTCCTATCCCTTTTCCCAAGGTCCCTAACATTTTCATACCATCATTAACACTTGTTTTCATGCCTCAAAGACTTGTTGTGTTCCTGAAACCACTTCATATTACAAAATAAATTGAACTCAACAACAACAAAAATAACTCCATTCAAAAATAGGCAAAGGACTTAAATATACATTTCTCCTAGTAATATATACAGATGGCCAATAAGCACATGAAAATATGCTCAGTGTCACTAATCACTAGGGAAGTGCAAATTAAAACCACAATGAGATACCACTTCATGCCCATTAGGATGGCTTTATCAAAAAAATATTAATAAAATAAAAGTGTTGGGGAGGATATGGAAAAATTGGAACCCTTGCGCATTACTGATGGGAATGTAAAATGGTACAGCTGCTATGGAAAATACTGTGGTGGTTCCTCCAAAATTCAACATAGAATTACCATATATCCAGCAATTCCACTTCTGATATATACCCAAAAGAATTGAAAACTCGGACTGGAACGGACATTTGCACACCTAGGTTCATGGTAGTGTTATTTACAAGATAGCCAAAGGTGAAAACAACCCAAGTGTCCATTGAAGGATGAATGGATAAATAAAATGGTGTCTATACAGACAATGGAATGTTATTCAGCCTTAAAAAGGAAGGAGATTCTGATACATACTACAATATGGATGAAACTTGAAGACATTATTCTAAGTGATATAAGCCAGTACAAAAGGACAAATACTATATAATTCTCCTTATTTTAAGTACATAGACAAAAAGTAAAATGGTGGATGCCAGGGACTGGGATAGAGGGAGAAATGGGGAGTTAGTGTTTAGCAGGCAAGGAATTTCAGTTTGGGAAAATGAAAAAAGTTCTGGCAATGGATAGTGGTCATGATTACACATAAAACAATGTGAATGTACTTAATGCCACTGAACAGTATACTTAAATAGTTAAAGTTGTAAATTTAAAAATAACCATAAGTATTTTCCCCAACACCACCACCAAAAACCAAAAAAATCAGTATTTCCCTAAGTATATAGCATTTATCAGCAAAATTTAGACAAGAAATCTGATTATATATGTGTTTAGTTACTCTTAACTTGCATCTCCTCCATTCTTTCCTATCTCTGAATAAAACACCAGTTGATTAAACCAGAGAACCTGATATGCCCCCATCCCTCATTTCCTATCCAGTTCTTCACCAAGTACTTACTGTTCCAACTCTAGAATTTGTCTCTACCATTTACTCCACCAATACTTCTTAGTCCTTAAGCCATTATCCTCTCTTGCATGGACAACTGCAATAGCCCGTAACTCTGGTCGCCCTGCTTCTGTTCTTGGAAGGAGTTAAGGGACAGGGATGAGGAGGGCACTCTGAACTGAAGAAATCTGCACAAAGTCATGTAATTGTTGTCTTTTTAAAGTACCATGGCACAACTGCAAGTGGGTCTATTGGAGGAAGGATGATAATGGGAGGCCCTTAGATTTTCTGGTTTTTGAACGAGTCTAGGCAACTGACCTTTAACAAAAAACAATGCATTCATTAAGTATCTGCTTTGTGCTGGGTACTGCATCAGGCACTGGGGACCCAAAAGGGAACAAAACAGTATCTCTACTCTAAAAGAAGCTTATATTCTAATTGTGGAGATGCACAGTCAAAATACGAAATACCATTAAATTTGACTGGGTTATAGAAGGCTTAGAGGAGCCTGATCTCAGTCTCCAAAGATGAGTAAGTGATATCCAGGTAAAGAAGTTAGGGATGCTTAGGACATGAGAAGAATCGTTCCAGTTAGAAAAAAAACAGTATATGTACATAAACAAGAGATATGGTAGAGCGTCACATGGTTGGGGAATAAGTTATATAGCTAGACAATATAATGTGGGTTGAGGTCATAGAAATAAGAAGGGAACAGAGAAATTTCACATGAAGCAATAGACTGTCATCCAGCCGTGCTTCACACAGGCTGGAGTATGCATAATTTAGGGATTAGAAAAGTAAGCACAGTCCAGAGCAGTTTTAGTAGTATTTTGTTGCCTCTTTCAAAATAAGAGTTTGTCCCCAACCATTATGGTGATTTCATTCTTTGTTTCTATCATATCAGCCAATTACTTTACCCTCCATTCAATATACTCAGTAGTTTTGGATTACTCAGAGCTTCTGCTTGCACATTTTCTGTTCACTCAAGAGTTCACAATACAACCCCAAACCTCTCATTTCTATTTCTCTTTTTTGGTGGGTCAGAGACCCTGGCTTCTTCACATGGCAAGGGACACAGCTACAGGCAGCTCTGGGTTCATGATCCTAACCACTCCATAACCAGCAGGCAAAACTGGTTCTTTCAGCTTCCGTTTGTAAAATCCTAGGGGAAGGACTCAATGACTTAACACTGGCTCATTACCCAGTCCTTAGGCCAGTCTCTGTGATCTACAGAACATGATGTACTATATTTGGCCCAGCTTTAGTCACATGCCTACCCCTGTGGCCAGAGTGGATGAGGTCTGTTCTGTGATAAAGAAGAATCACAAGAATATTCTGGAGCAATATTGATTCCTTACTGAATAGCTTTCCTTTCCTTCCAATGTATATAAAAGTTCACTACAGTAGCTCACAGAATGACTGGACCAACTCTATGCAAACTGAATCTTTTCTGTATTTTTCTGTGAGATATTTTTGAGTGTTTTTAAGTTATTTGGGAGTGTTTTCATACTTGCAGATTGTTACTTCAAGAAAAAGTCAGTAAAGTTGGCTAGTAGCAGGGAAGCTAAAATCCTGAAGAAAATGAGAAAAGACTCAAGTGCAGGTGTTTCTTAATCCTGCCAGTACTATACATTAGTGTCCCTTCCCTTGCAGGTCCCTCTGTACTGACCAGAGTGTTGGTCAGCATGAAACTTGCTACCAACTTCCAGGAATTGTTGGAGCAGGAAAATGTACCATAATCAGTCCTTTTCCCAAAATCACAGGGGGGGGGGGGGGGGGGACTTGAAAGGATACTTTGCTTTGATAGAAAAATATTTCAGTATTTAAAATATTGATTGTGAAAGTCTTAGTTCCAGCCTCCTTGGTGCTGGGGCGAAACATTTGGAATTAAAATGGAGAACAGATGTGAGATAGATATGTATATTTATTTATGTATGCAGAAAATATATCTGGAAAGATACCAAAACTATAAGAAAGCTTGATCAAGGATAGGATAATCACTAGGACAGAGGTGTTACAGCAGCAAAAAAAAAAAGTCAATAGTATTAAATGAAGACTCTTATTTTATGTGCTGTTTATGCTTATTTTACCCATTATTGGATTATATAACACTAAATTCTCAACAATATTATATTATTATTGCATATTACCATTTTATCCTGAAAGCTTGCTCATAAATGCTAAAATCCTGAATCCTCAACAAATCCACATTAAAATCCATTAACATTATAGGCAGTTTCAAAAAACATTAAGCATTTTTCTTTGAAAATGTAATTCTATTTAGTACTATTTGTGGCAGATTTACCACATGTTTATTGCTACTCCTTTCTAAGACCCAATAAAAAAAAATACTAAGTATACAGAGTTATAGATACAAAAAAATAGAGTAGACAGTACAATAGGGGATTGCACAGATTATAACCAAATTTTGGAAGACTGCAGATAGAGCCAGGGTAGTGATAAACTATAGCCTAAAATTGCTGTAGGAGGGATGAAGCCAATTCACCCTAACAACCCCTTGAAAAGTTAGGACTTAGAGGCACCAGGTGCTGCAGAAGGTGGGGGCAGTGCTCTGTTCTAAAAGTGGGATTGTTGAAAGCTTATATGTGCAACATACCCGAGTGCTACACAGCCAGGCAACTGCTACCCCAAAAAAGAAACTAAAGTCTATTCTTGGAAGTGAAAGGCAGGAAAAAAATTAAGTGAAAGGACAGTAAACTTCCAGTCTCCTTTCCTTCCTTACCTGTTCCCAGAACAGTGGCTTCCAAGTAGATGAATGCTAGGTAGGAGATTGGCAATTTCATCCCCAGAGAAAGTGAATGATACAGACAACAACAACAAAAAACCTTTACATACATTTATATTATGTCAGTTCTGCAACAATGTCCGCATCTCCCTACGTGAAGCCTACTATTTGACAAACCCTCCCATATACCTACCCACACATATATACAGTTTCCAATCAATATCTCTTAATATAAATGAATCCAAAGTTCATCGAAATGAAAAAAATAAGAATAGGGGGAAAAGTCAGTGTAAGAAAAAATATTTTAATTACTAGGATTCTTAGGTGAGATAAGGTATTATAATTTATAAAACCAGAATAGGATACTATGAAAAACAGCTCTAAACCCTTAGGAAGTGAAAATAAAGATAAATTTTGGGAAACAAAGTTGAGAAAGTCTTTGGAAAACAAAACAAAACAGATAGAAAACAGAAGGGAAAACATAGAAGACTTTGGGAGGAAAAAAGAAGGTAATAGGGGTTCCAGAAAAAAAAAAAAAAACTGAAAATAGCAGCGAACCTGGGTGGCTCAGTGTTTGAGTGTCTACCTTCTGCTTAAGACATGATCCAGGAGTCCTGAGATTGAGTCTGGCCTTAGGCTCCCCAGAGGGAGCCTGCTTCTCCTTTGCCTATATATCTCTGCCTCTCTCTCTCTGTGCATCTCTCATGAATAAATAAATAAAATCTTTTTTAAAAAATCTGAGAGAGGGCAGCCCTGGTGGTGCAGCGGTTTAGTGTCGCCTGCAGCCCGGGGCGTGATCCTGGAGACCTGGGATCAAGTCCCACGTCAGGCTCCCTGCATGGAGCCTGCTTCTCCCTCTGCCTGTGTCTCTGCCTCTCTCTTTCTGTGTCCCTATGAATAAATAAAATAAAAAATCTTTTAAATAAATAAATAAAAATAAAAATCTGAGAGAGTAAATTATTTGTCCTAGAAGTTTATAACCAACCAACCAATCAATCATGTGAACGCAAGGTCTCAAAAAGTATATCTGCCATGCACTTCTAAGGAACTGCTGGATAAGGTACTCCAGAAGAACAAGAAAAAGAAAGACACACAATTAAAAGAGTTAATCCAACATAGAAAAATGTCAAAAGTGAGTTCTAAGACAGAGGTGTGCCCAAAACCTGCTCTCAATTGGAGTAAGAGGAAGTGGGGGGCTCAGAGCGAGCTCTCCAGAGGGGAAAAGGGAACTGACTGGTTATCTGTGATGTTTGAGCCTTTGGGAGGAAAAAACTGGTAGTGATACAACAGCTCTAGGTGAACAACTGAAATAATGATCAGTTAGAAGAAAACTATACTGTGGAGGGAAAAGGAGGCAATCATTGGATTCCAAAAAACCAAAGCTACGCTAGGAAGGAATGATTAGAGAATAGTATCTGTCACTGCAGTTTTTCATAGGCAATAATGTAGACACTAGGAATTATGTTCTAGAATAATAAAAGGAAAAGAAATGGGATTGAGAATGCTAAATCATCACCTCAGATAACAAAAAGTCAATAAAGTCTAAAATTGACTCATCAGAAAATAGAAAAATAAGCATTTTACTAATGCCAGAAAAAGCATCTCAGAAACAAAAAGAAATTGGGAGATGGTTTTCCTGTTAGTACTATTTAATATTTAAATTAAGTAAATATTTTGATATAAACTAAACATTTTTTTAAACTAATGTCAAAATACTGATACTATGCAATGGGTGAGTTCCAACTCTTTTGGTCCAATGGAGCAAACGCTTTTTTGTCACAGAATTTTCTCCTGCAAAAATGATCGGGCATTGGAAGCAATGAGAGATACGTGCTTATTTGCAGTTCTCTTAGCCCGAAGAATAAGAATCTTCAAGTTCATGTTCCTTAGTGGATACAAATCTCAAACATAAAGTTTTCCCTAAGAGGAAATCCTGCACTGAGTATCCTGGAGAACCTGGAGAATTAAGATGAACTGGAGTCAAAAGAGGTTGTCTGTGGCCTTTAAAGTCTCACGGCAGTATGAAAACCATCTAAAGATAACTAGACCCGAGGTCACCCGAATCCAGCAGAGTGCTATTTATAGCTGTATGGTAGATCCCAACTTTGTATTCCAGTCATAATATAGTACAGAATTAAAGATCTAGCATAGTTC
The DNA here is from genome assembly GCF_018345385.1 of Vulpes lagopus. Lineage (NCBI taxonomy): Eukaryota > Metazoa > Chordata > Mammalia > Carnivora > Canidae > Vulpes > Vulpes lagopus. The sequence goes on from NC_054832.1 coordinate 60,672,059, forward strand.
GAGTTTCTCCTATTGAGATCTAAACTGAATTTTGGATTCAGTAACTAGCCAATGTAAAAAGGAAAAGACTCTGCCTCTCTCAGAGACCTCAGCTAACCCTTTCTCTATGGTCAGTTAAGTTACCCATGACAAAATCTGCAGGAAAGCTAACATGACAGAGCCTCTCACTTATGTGTACTAGTGTTTTTAAGAGCTGTGGGGTGGCTCATGACCCCAAAGAAGCACTCTCCTGAAGAAAATATTTTTCCAAATCAGAGGCTTCCAAATCTAAGTTAGGCTGCAACAAGCAGGCTACAACATGTATATGACCTTATTTTGTGCGTGAATATACTAATACCATGATATCTTTGGTACTTATGTTGGAAGAAGGTGCATGTCTACCAAAAGACCAGTTAGTGTTCCCATGTTTGTTGCTATGATTCCATGAGATTTTAATCCATTCTGTATCTATTTCCTCCTTTAAGAGTGAGATTGACAGCTAATCTTGAGTCATAATGAGGCAACCTATGCTTTTCACATTTTCCCAAGGGCTGAAGAATTTTCACTAACAGAAGCTAGTGGTTCTGGTTTTGTACCACAGAAGTCTTCCCAGCAGACTTTGTGGAAAAAAATAATCCAGCCTCCTTCCTCTAAATCAGTTTTCAGAAAAATGTAAAAATGTCTGTCACAAATGGTACATCTCAAGATTTTATATCTAAACCTGAAACTCCCAGGAGCACCATTAGCCATCCATCCTCTCAACACATAATGTACTCTTGGACAACTTGCGTTCCTATCAACTGGGACACTTGAATATTTCAAATGCACATTTCTGGGCCCTACTCAGATTTACTGAATCAGAATTTCTAAAGAGGACCAAGGAATACAATTTTTTCTCTCAACTCAGATTATTCTTTTCCTACATCAACAGAATTCTAGTTTAGTATTGTGTTGTTTGTGTTTATTTGTCAAAGGTTAGCATGAGATATACACAAAATCTCAGGTGTCTTTTTAATGCTATTGAGAACATTGTCTATTTTATTCGTCAGTGTTCTTTGGTATCCATGGAACAAAACCCCTTTCAGATTTCAGAACTAGATAAAACGTTTTCTCTCCTGTGAACTGGTATGTTTCCTTTATTAGACTAGTTTTTGTCCAATTTGGCTGACCATCTAAATCACCTGGGGAAGTTTTTAAACATACACAGCTTCCCAGATTCCATGTAAGACCCATTCATGAGAATCTCCAGGAGAGAGAGGATCCATGGGATACTAATAATTGACCATGTTCAAAAACTGTGCATGGGATGATGTCTATAGATAATTCACCATAATCACTTTTTGCCTTGACTTCCTGGAACCTAGTCTTGAATCCATTTTTCTTGGAATACAGTTCCTCTTTTTTTTTTTTTTTAATTTATTTACTTATTTATTTATTTATTTTAGAGAGAGAGAGAGAGAGAGAAAGAGGAGAGACACAGGCAGAGAGAGAAGCAGGCTCCATGCAGGGAGCCCGATGTGGGACTCGATCCGGGGTCTCCAGGATCACACTCTAGGCTGAAGGCAGTGCTAAACCGCTGAGCCACCCGGGCTGCCCACAGTTCCTTTTTTTTAAAGACTTACTTATTTATTTAAGAAGGGAGAAGAGGCAGAGTAAGAGAGAGAATCCCATAAAGACTCCTGGTGAGAGCCCAACTTGCTCTATCTCACAACTCTGAGATCATGACCTGAGCTGAAATCAGGAGTCAGAGGCTTAACCAACTGAGCCACCAGGCACCCCAGAATTCAATTCATTAATATAATTATTCTCCTTTTCTTTCCCCCATTTTATTACTTGTCTCAGTATTTTTTTAATGAATTTCAACTTCAGAGGAAATAGTTTATAATAACATTGTCCTTTGGACGAGCACATTCCTTGCAAGAGCATTTAAGCCTAAAATAAATCAGTTATTAGGATTATAGAATTTAAAAATTTCATCATTCAGTCCAGGTTTTATGGAGGCTTCACAGGAAATTACTGTTTGAAAAACACTCTGAAAATCATTGTTATTAAATGCCATATACATAATTAAGCTCCCAATCCCCTTTCAGCCTATTGCTGTGGGTACTCCCAAGACTAAATAACATTGTTCTTCTTTTATTTACCACCTCAAAGATCTAATCCATTTTAGTGGTGTTAACTATTATCATGCTGAACAATTTCCAGATGTATGCTTGAGCTTGAATCATTCACCAAAGCCCCAGGCCTAAATCCTTTGCTAACTGCAGAAACTCTTCATTTGGCTGTCTCCCAAAGACCACACATCATTGTGTAGAAACTCAATGCAATCCACAGTTTCACATTCCTGATTACTGTCCTCTCCCAACTTACCCTTTGGGTAAATAGCATCACCATTCTTCCACACCTCAAGCTGAATTAGTCCTTGGTCACTCAGGTCTATTAATTCTCACTCCACTTAGCAGAGCAGTATTTGTGCTGTAATTTGAAGATGTAGATGCAATCTGAAAACCAAAGAAAATGGCAGTGGTTATGAGTGATACTCAGAAGGAGCGATAAATTGCCTAGGGAATAAAAGTGACTTGTTTCGCAGGGACAAAACTAAACATTTGCCACAGTCTCAGGGACAGAGCCCTTTCTCTTTCCGCATGCTCAGTGCTTATGCCCCAAACCAAAATAAACTACTAACTGGTTTCCCCCTATATAACCTATTCTTGTTTCTATTCATGGTGGTAATGGTCGTACAGGTAATGGTTTAGAAATAGTATTTGTCCAGGGATCCCTGAGTGGCTCAGCAGTTTAGCGCCTGCCTTCGGCCCAGGGTGTGATCCTGGAGTCCTGGGAGAGAGTCCCACATCGGGCTCCCTGCATGGAACCTGCTTCTCCCTCTGCCTGTGTCTCTGCCTCTCTCTCTCTCTCTCTCTCTCTCTGTCTCTCATGAATAAATAAAATCTTTAAAAAAAATAGCATTTGTACAATCAATTCTTCATCTATAGAAAACAAATGATAACAGTACCTAACTCAATTAGTTGTTATGAGTATTAATTATCCATAGTGTTTAGCACAGTGGTTGGTACCCAATAAATATTAGTTTCTATTATTTTGTTATTGTTATTGTTAACAGAATATATTCACTTATTATTATTTCACTTTGATTTATACCAATTAAGCTCCACAAAACACCTAATTTATTCTCTAGTAAAATCTTGCATAAGATTATGATATTTTATAAAGTAAAATACACATTCTTCATCTTGGGAATTAAAATCTAATGGTTGTAAAATCTTAACCTATTTTGCTGAACCTCTGTTTCCTTATTTTAAATAGGAAGAACACTAGGTTCTAGGTTGAAATGAGGTTAGAATTAATGTACATCAACAGCACCTGGGAAGCTGCAACAAATTACATACTTTTTGGTTGTTCTCATCTGTGCTGTAAATTTTGTCTTAGAGCACACAGGCTGATTAAAATAAGGAAACAGGTCCAAAGAATCCTTGGCTACCACCCCAGGACCTTGATTCTACTAGGCACCAAGCCATCTACCATTTTTGATGGCTACAAGATATCAACTCAGTTCAACTAGTCACAAATTCCCTTAGGCAGAAGGCCTTCTAATGTTAGAGACCCCTTAGGAAAGCATTTTGCACAGAAAGATGCTTTCATTAGTTCATTCTCAAGTGAACGTGACCTACTAGGTGGCCTCCCTGGCAGATGTAATTGCCCAATTATTTTATGAAGAATCCCCCAAGTCTGCTGCTATGATTTGCATGTGACACTCTCCCCAGGAACCGCTTACCTACTACCATCTTCCTGTCTGTTCCTGAGAATTAGGACCCTCCTAAAAGCATAACAAATTCCAAACTAAGACCCTCTCTTCTGTGTCTGCCAAAGACATCCCCAGAATCCTCAGCCATTGCCTCAAACACAAGTCACTCCATCCTCTCTTACTCTCATTCACTCATGTTCATGCTGCTGCTGGATTTTTTCCCCTGATCTAACCACTTCTGCTGTTCCTCTACCCCCAGAACTTTTACACCATGTTCCCTGGAGTTCCTGTGGTGGTTCATTCTTATTTGTCCAACACCCCTTCTTCCACACCTAGTAATAAACTCACCCTAGCCACAGGGAAAAGCACATGACCAAAATGAGTGACCAAAAATTGACCCAGAAGTGATCATGCTCCCAAGCCAGATGAGTCTGGGTATCTCTTTGGGATTATTCTGACAGAACTTCCAAGTGGCCATGTTCTCTGCCGTGTAAATACAGTCCATTTACCTTGGAAGAATGAAGCAAGCTGGAAAAAAAGACAGGAAAAAAAGGAGACATGCTGAGCATCCCTATGATGTCAAATGCCTGTTTCTAGTATCTTTCTTTTTTTTAAGATTTTTATTTATTTATTCCTGAAAGACACAGAGAGAGAGAGAGGCAGAGACACAGGCAGAAAGAGAAGAAGGCTCCCCACATGGAGCCTGATATGGGTTTGCTCCCAGGACCTTGGAATCACGACCTGAGCCAAAGGCAGATGCTCAACTACTGAGTCACCCAGGTGCCCCTGGTTCTAGTTTCTAAGATCCACAATGCACTCCAGTTCCCGAAGCTTTTTATTTTTTTTTTCACTCTGTTAACTTTTAGCCCAATATATCTTCTTTTCAGTCACTTGCAACTGAGAGAATCATGACTAACATAATCCATTCCGTTACAAACAAACTCCCCTACATCCTCAACTGCTACACCAAACATTCCCTTCACCAATTGCTATGACTCTATCATAGCCCTCCCTTCAAACTACCAATTTCCTTCAGCTCTCTTAGGTGCAGCTGACAATCCCCTCCCTTTCCAAACCATTACAGTGCCACCCTACTCCTGAGAAACCCCTGCTCCTTCAGCCATCTTTCCCTCCACCCTTACTGCCATTAGTCTCCTCATTCATTCATTCATCCAGGAAAGGATTCTGGCTCCCAGTCTTCCTTGCTCCTCTCCTGATCTCATCACCCATGTGGGAGAACCTCCATTCGTGGCCATGACTGCCTTGTCTCTACTGACCTCTTCTCCTCCCTTTCAGTGTGAAAACTGATGTCCCCTTCTATGTAAATGTAATCCTCTACTTATGTTCTGGTAGATCCCAAACCCCAGAGACCTCAGTCCATCATTCCCACCTCTTCCCATCTCTCCAGTGTCTTCAGCCTCTCCCTCTCATCCCTCGTCATCTAAACATGCACAGTTGTCACGTCATTCAAAAGCAAATGCAAGGCGCACCTGGGTGGCTCAGACAGTTATGTGTCTGCCTTTGGCTCAGGTCATGATCTCAGGGTCTTAGAATGGAGCGCAGCATTGGGCTCCCTGCTCAATGGAAAGTCTGCTTCTCCCTGTCCCTCTGCTCCTCCCTGGGCTTGTGGACTTGTGCGTGTGTTCTCTCTTTCTCTCAAATAAATAAAATCTTTTTAAAAAAAAAAAAGCAAACACAAAACCTAGTCGACTCATTTTTTCCTCTTTAGTTACATATTCTGCTCTCTTTTCATCTTCAAAGTTAAACTTATTGGAAGCATTTACATTCTCATTTCCATATCTTCACTTTGCACCCCTCTCTGAAACTGATCTCTCTTCTACCAGAGAAGCTTTGATTCAGGCCCTTGATGTGTTAAATAAAGCAAGATTAAATAAAGTGAAATAAGCTATAGGCTAAAGTAGAGAAAGTCATCTGAAACTAACGATGTATTATATGTTGGTTAATTGAATTTAAATTAAAAAAATAACAAAAGAGAGAAAGTCTACGCTGAGTCCCTCAAGCTTCTAGAGTCAGAAGATCACAGTTCTAGCCCTGGTGGCACACAGGAATGGTCTAGGTGGGTCACAGACTTTCATAACCATTACCAGCCAGCTCTCCCTCAATGGCCATATCCTCCAGGTGGATGTGTCGTCTTTTGCCAGCCTTTCCTACTAGCAACAACACTGCATTATAAATTTGGCTTACAGTTTCCAGAGCAGTAAAATTTATACTCAAGGAAATTACATAATCTCCAACTATTAATGGAGCGAATTTGATTCCTCATAGAAATATAATTTCTTGGGATGCCTCGGTGGCTCAGCGGTTGAGAGTCTGCCTTTGTTTCAGGGCATGATCCCGGAGTCCTGGGATTGAGTCCCACATCCGGCTTCCTGCATGGAGCCTCCTTTCTCCTTTGCCTATGTTTCTGCCTCTCTCTGTGTGTCTCTCATGAATAAATAAATAAAATCTTTTAAGAAAAAAAAAAATAAGGCAGCCTGGGTGGCTCAGCAGTTTAGCACTGCCTTCGGCCCAGGGCGTGATCCTGGAGACTGGGGATCGAGTCCCACATTGGGCTCCCTGCATGGAGCCTGTGCCTTGTCTCTGCCTCTCTCTCTCTCTCTGTCTCTCATGAATAAATAAAATCTTTAAAAATATATAAATAAATAATTTCTTCCGTACAATATGAATGGAATTTTATATTTTAAAAACTTACTGAAAAAAAAAACTTACTGTAAATGATGTAACAATGGCATGTAAACAGATCAATGACCTGCTTTCAAAAAAAGAAATGTGCTGTGTTTCTATCAGGACAGAGTTATCCCCTGGAATGGATTAGGTTGACACTCATTGCTCTCTAGAAGTTGAGCATCTTCCTGGGAAGTGAAGCTCCTGGAGGAGTACTTACATGAAATAAGAATGAGTTTAGCAGGGCACCTGGGTGGCTCAGTCGGTTAAGCATCTGCCTTCAGATCAGATCATGATCCCAGAGTTCTGGGACTGAGTCTTGCATTGGGCTCCCAGCTCAGCAGGAAGTCTGCATCTCCTGGTCCCTCTGCCCCTCCACGCTGCTTGTGCACAGTGTCTCTCTCTCTCTCTCTCTCTCTCTCTCTCTCGCAAACAAATCTCTAAAAAAAAAAAAAAATGAGTTTAGCAAACAAATACTAGCCTTGTGATTTGGGGCAAATTACTTAACCTCTCTGAGCCTCAGTTTCCCCATTTTTAAATTATAATTGTACCACCTATTTCATAAGGTTTTTGTGAAGACTAAATGCTACAACCTGTGTGAAAGCAAAATACCGGTAGGATGTGGTAGGCATGCGCTGTGCATGCAACAAATAGCTCCTCACTCTTCATCCTTTTGGCATCTAGGAGAGGTTGAAATATTACAGTCCCATTTTCGTTCTCACTTTTATCAGGCACCTTCTTGCATTTTACTCTCACATCATCTCACAAGTTTTTCATCCTCATATAGGTCTTAGATGGCCAACTGGAGATAACCCCTTCTAGGGCAAAGGTACTCTTTCTGTTTCTTTCATATTTCTAACTAGAGCAACCCTGTGCCAAAGATTTTATAATCTGCCTTTTGTCCTTTTCTAAATCATTGAACATATCCTGAGTATCCCAACATTTGAGGGCCAAAGCTACATTGGGCCAAAAAGTCACTTATCCAGAATGTGGTTACTGTACACCATGCAGTTCAGCACTGTGCTGAACACACGATGGCCTCCAGGGTGGGACATACCTGAGCACCCAGTGTGTTTAAAAGAAGCCTCCAGAGCCCCGAGGACCTTGGTAAGACCACTTTCCCCACTACCATGACCCACCCTGAGAGGATTCAATGGCAGTCAACCCTTCTTATAAACTCCTTAAGAGGTCAATCCTAAAAAAGAAGTTAAAATTAGAAGAGATTCCCTGCTTCCCCTTAAAAGACCATCAGGATAATTCCACTATGAATTAGAACATTTTCTACCTTGGTACCCTCTAGAAGCAAACCTCCAGTGTCATCCACTGTCTCCAACTTCTCTTCCCCAAATGACTCTATTCATCCCTTTAATGACTTCAACTAAAAGCCACCCTCCTGGCCTCTCAACCCTTCTACTTTACCCCCTAGGGCCCCAGCTGTGTCATCTGCCAAATCCTCCACACCTTCTACCACTTACTGAATATCTTCTTCACCTTCATACTAAGAAACCTGGCTACAGCTCTAACTGAAAACTGAAACCTGCTTTCCTTCATGTCTTGTCAAGAGGTGGCTGTTTCTTCCCTCCCACTCCTTACATACCACAGAGCCCAGGGGTGGAGTGGGTGTTTTTCATGAGCCTTATGGTTGATGACAGTTCTCCTCCCTTGCTGAAAAACGCCAGCTCTTTTGGAAGCCCATGCCCTCCAAATATACCACCCACTATCCCCCTGTGGCAATCAGCTACTAAACTCTGACTCCTTTTCATTTATGTCAGACGTTAGCACCTGGCTCATTCCCTGGCTCCCTTCCCATCCTATCCCTTCAGTCATTCTTGGTGACTGAACGTCCATGTAAAGTGTGGCACCCTAGCCTTAAACTATTAAGCTTAACTCCTCACTTCTGCTGCATTCCTCCTCCATCCACCACAGCACACCCTCCCTTCATCGTGCCCTTACCATTTCATGGCCAATGACTGCACAACTCACTCCCAGCATCTCACTCCCCTACCCCTTCCTTCTCAACAAATGAGTCTCACTCTAACTATCCTCAACCCCATGGGCACCCCCCCCCCCATTCAGAGGCCCTAGCACTGTTTCTCTGTCCTCTGCATCTGTCAGAGAACTGGCAAGAAATAGATGGCATGTTCAGAAGCATTTAGCTGGAGAGTGTTTAATGAAGGGCCTGTTCACAGAGAAGTGGGCAGGTGGGGGGAACAAAGCTCCCTATGATTAGGAATGTGTGAAGCCATGACCACCAACAGCCTGAAGAGCCCAGGAAGAGCTGGAACAGTGAGAAAAAGGCTATCCGAAAGGGGCTATGACCACAGGAAAACACAGCCACTACCAGAAGAAGTAAGGCAAGGAGGAATCAAGGAACAATAAATCCCCAAAACTCTCCTCTGACTTTTGGCTAGTGCCTTCCCTTGGCCAAACTCAATGAGAAGTCAGAGGGCAAGGGAGCCTCAGGGGTGCAGTCTGCAGAGGTTTGCCTTTTACAGCAGAAAAGGGTGGATTGTAGGCTGCAGGGTAATGGAGGATTAGAGCACAACCACCCCTCACAGCATTCACTCCATTAGCCCTGCCCTCATCTGCATATATCCTCAACATCCTTGCCCCTCTGTCATACTACTGGCTTAGCAAAACCCAGCTCTCTGCCTCCTCTTCCCCTGGATCCAAGCAGGAGGTGTGACTGGAGACAAGTCTCAATTAGAATTTATGTCCCCAAGTCTCAAGGAGGCTCTGCTGTTTGATTATGTTCCCCCAATCTATTCACCCTCCCACAGTTTTATACCATCCTCTCTTCAAACTCCATTGTACTATACCCACTCCTGATGATTTCAGTTCATATTTTACTGAGAAAACAGATGCAATCAGAAGATGTACAAAATACAACTGAATTATCATAGACTTAAATGTAAAAGCTAAAACTATTAAGTTCTTAGAAAAAATGCAGGAGTAAATCACTGTCTTCTTGCATTAAGCAATGATTTCTTAGGACATAAAGAAAAAGTGATAAAAGAGAACAGATAAATTGGGCTTCATCAAAATTAAAAACTTTTGTGCTTCAAAGGACACCATCAAGAAAACAGAAAGACAAATAGACTGAGAGAAAATATTTTCCAATCATGTATCTGATAAGGGACATGTATCTGGAATATATTTTAAAAACTCCTAACTCAATAAATTTTTTAGAAAAATAACCCAACATATATAAGCAAAGGATTTGAAGAGACATTTCTCCAAAAATATACAAATGGCTAGTGATCACATGAAAAGACTACTAATCAACAGCATTAGTAGGGAAATGCAAGTCTAAGACACAATAAGACACATGACTCATTGGGATGGAGAAAAGTAAACAAACAGAAAATAACAAATGCTGACAAGGATGAGTAGAAACTGGAATCCTCGGACATTGCTAGTGGGATTGTAAAATGGTGCGGCCCCTTTGAAAATCAGTCTGACAATTCCTCAAAAAGTAAAACATAAAGTTGCCATGTGACCAGCAATTCTAGATATATACCCAAAAGAATTGAAAACAAGAGTCCATATAAAACTTACACACTAAGGCTCACAGCAGCATTGCTCACGATCATCAAAAGGTGGAAATAAACCGAATGCCTATCAACTGATAAATGGATAGATAAGGTGTGATATATCCATATGATGGATATTATTTTTGCACATAAAAAGGAACGAAATACTGATTCATGCTATAATATGGATGAACATCAAAACCCTCACTTATCTCAAGTGAAAGAAACCAGTCACAAAAGTCCACAATTCTATATATATGAAATGCCAGAACAGGCAAATCTAGAGAGACAGAAAGATCAGTGGTTGCCAAGGGCTGCCAAGCCTGCGAGGGAAAATGGAGAGTGAGTGGTAATGCGCACAGGATTTTTTGGAGGATGATAAAAATGCTCTAAAGTTAGAATATGGGGATGGCTGTGCAACTTTGTTAATGTACTAAAAACAACCAAACTGTACACTTGAAATGGGTGAACTCTGTGATATAAATTATAAAAAATTTAAAATTTTAACTTCCAATTTTAAAATTTGTTTTAAAAAAAAAAAATACGGTTGAATCCTAAGAGACAGAATGCCTAGATCAGTCATAGAAGTCAGCGAAGGTTTCAGGAAAATCACGCATGAATGAGACTTGAAGGAACAGTGGGAGTGCGCTGGGTGTATGCAGAGGACAGGAGAAAACATTCCAGACAGAAGCAGCAGCAGGCATAAAGCTGTCGGGAGCATGGGAAGAGAGCGTGATCGACAATATATAGTATGTGGAGTTGGAAATGTTGCACTAAGAGATTGGGTTTGAGCCTGCCTGGGTAGGCAGGGGCCAAATCATGAAGGGCTATTTAGTCCTGCTAGCCTTCCATGAAGGAAAAGGAAAGCCACAAAAAACTTTGAACCTGTTAGATGCATCATCATTCTGATGTAAAAACTGAAAGGTGATTTGGAGGTAAGTGAAACTAGTAATCATTTGACCAGAAAGGAGAAGAGTAAGAGCGAATATGTAGAAAGCCCTAACTCTCTACTAAGCACTTTCCTGGAATCATCTCATGTAATTTGCATCGCACTTAATTACAATCGTCTCCTCTTTATAGAGGACAGCTGCGTGGCTTGGTCCCCTGCCTCCTTCAGGGCTTCGGGTAAATGTAACTTCTCCACGTTTTCCCTATTCCCTTTGCTTTATTTTTCTCCAGGACCCTCATCTCAATTTAACGTTTCACTTTTTTGGTTTTTTTTTTTTTTTTTTTACTATTATTCATGAGAGACAGAGAGAGAGAGAGAGAGAGAGAAAGCAGGCTCCGTGCAGGGAGCCCGACGTGGGACTCGATCCCGGATCTCTAGGATCACGCCCGGGCTGAAGGCGGCGCTAAGCCGCGGAGCCACCCGGGCTGCCCAACATGTTTCACTTTCTAAACCCTGTTTAAAGATCCTCTCCCTTCTCTAGAATGAAAGCTCCTAAGAACAGGCTAATTTGACTTTTTTGTTCAGTTCAGTATCCCCAATGCCTAGCATATGGGTAGACGCTCAATATTCTTTGAATCAATGAAGAGAGAAATAAAGAAGGAAATCGAGTCTCATTAGAGGTCAAGTAACTCGTCCACCGTCATTCAGGGTAATAAGCGACAGAAGTCTGACTCCAAAACCCATCGTCTTAAACCAGTCTGCAGTTCGGCAGAGTCGTAAAATCGTAGGCAAAATGCAAGTCCCTCCCCGAGGCTGTGTCAGTGGTGGTGGGGGGGGGGGGTGTTAAAATTACCCGAGTCTGATGATAGTTCGGAAGTGGAAGGATGCTGGAAGGAATCAGTCCAGAATGACTGGTTTCTAGGTTTGGCAAATGGGTAAACAGTGGTGCAATTTAAGAGAAGGAATACAAAGCAGTCTTGGTCTGGGCAGAAAGATGAAAGAGTAAGATCTGTCTCGTCCACAAACCTTTTTTTTTTTTTTTTTTAACCAGCTCTCTAGATTACTAAGAAGTGTTGTTAATAAGTATCAAGCAAGTAAACCCAAACTAATCCTGGCTGTCTTCGGTGAGACGCAGGGAGGGATGGGGATGGATGGATGAGGCTGTGTAGGAAGTGTTCTTTTTTTTTTTTTTTTTCCAGAAAGTAGTTCAAGCTTTAAACAGATAGTTTTGATGTTTGTTTTCTAGGTTCGTTTTGTTGTTGTTGTTTTTTAAGTCCCCAAGAGTGTTTAAAATAACCCTGAAGTCGACTTCTGAGATGCCAAACCTGAAGAACGCACCTCGCCCTAGTGTAGTTAGGCTGCAGCCATAGGTTTGGGTTCCCTCGATGGCGCTTCTGGCTCACCGGGGACACCCCGGCTCAGCGTGGCCAGGAGGGCGCGAAGGGACGCCCGGGGCCACGCACGCCGCAGCACGCGGCCCCGCGGCCCCCCGCGGCCCCGCCTGTTAACCACGCGCAGGAAGCTCGCGCCTCAAACGACTCCCAACCTCCACGGCGGAGCCCAGGAGCCGAGTTGCCGAGCGGAGCGGTGGGCGCGCCGCCGCGATTCCCCACCCAGGCCGGGCCGTGGGCCGACGGCCTCCGGGCCCCAGGGGGCGCTGTGGGCTCGCAGGGGCGACCCCGGCACGAGCGAGCGCCGTCTCCCTGGTGCGCATGCTCACCCCCGCTGTGGGCTTGCCTCTTTTTTTTTTTCTTTTTTTTTTCTTTTCTTTTTTTTTTTTTTTTTTCCGGGCGGCCCCGGCGGCTGCGTACTGGCTGTGGGATGGGAAGTGAAGCCCCAGCGAGCGGCAGCGGCGGGGCGGTGAGGAGCAGCCAGGGGGAGGCGGCGGCGGCGGCGGCGGCGGCCAGTCTGTGAGCAGCTGGGGAGAGCGGCGCCGGGGACGAGCACCTGCAGGCACGGGCGGCGGCCTCACCATGGCGATTCGCAAGAAGAGCACCAAGAGCCCCCCGGTCCTGAGCCACGAATTCATCCTGCAGAATCACGCGGACATCGTCTCCTGCGTGGCGATGGTCTTCCTGCTGGGGCTCATGTTCGAGGTGAGTCCGCCCCGCGCCTCAACCGCCCGCCCGCCCGCCCGCGCCTCCCCGGGCTGCCGGCCTCGGCGCCTCGGCCCGGGACCGCGGGGGAGGTGCGGGCCTGCCCTGCCCTGCCCTGCCCTGCCCCGCCGCGCCCCGCGCCCCGCGCCCGCCCCGGGATGCCGAGCCCCAGCAGGCCTGGCCGCCGCGCACACCCCGCCCCCGCCCCCGGCCGGTCCGCGGCCCCTCACGTCGGCCGCGCCGCGCAGTTCCTGGTTCCCGCGAAGGGTTACGTGGCAGCCGGCGAGGGGCCGGCGGCGGCGGGGGCGGCCCCGGAGCTGACGAGCTGACGAGCTGACGAGCTGGCTGCGGGCGAGCGGGCGGGCGGGCGCCGAGTGCGTGGGGCCGGCGAGGGCTGGGGACCCGAGCAGGCCGGGCCTCGCGGGCGGGGGCGGGGGCGGGGGCGGGGGTCCCCGGGGGCCCGGGCTGGGCTGCGCGCGGGGCACACGCCGCCGGGCGCCCGCTCCTCCGTGCAGGGCGGTGGCCGCGGGCCGCGGGCGGTCGCCACGAGTCCGGCACGCCCGATTGTTTGCACTCCTCTCCCCCACCGGCGCTACCGCCACTTCGCGAACTTTTCTTTCTTTCTTTTTTTTTTTTTCTTTTTTTTTTTCTTTTTTGCCGTGCTCTCGCGTTTCCCGTGAAGCCACAAGGTCTGAGCCGTGAATCCAGCTTCTCAACAGCGGTGCCAAGAAGCTTGAGCGATTGATTCTCTTTTTGTTCCGTCAAGTAGGAGACGATGGAAATATGTCAGGAGTGTGTAAATTCTCTTCCCACAGATCTCGTATTTTGATGACTTCTTTAACAGCTGTTGAATGTGGGTGATAAACTTTGCAAGGTGAACGTGTACGGAGCATCCTACGGGTTTTCTTTCCCTCGCTCCTCGGTACACACGCCCCATTCCTGATCTTTTCCTTTTTAATGTTTCTGTATATAGACGCTGTGCCCCCATCAGATACACTAATTATTTTTTTAAAGATTTACTTATTTATATATGATAGACACAGAGAAAGAGGCAGAGACACAGGCAGGGGGAGAAGCAGGCTCCATGCAGGGAGCCCGACGTGGGACTCGATCCCGGGACTCCAGGACCACGCCCTGGGCCAAAGGCAGGCGCTAAACCACTGAGCCACCCAGGGATCCCCTACACTAATTATCTTACTTATGTATTCCTTGTCTCCCTCCTCCTAGGATGTAACCTCAGTGAGGGCAGAGGCTTTGAGGTTTTATTACTCTGTTTGTAGTGCCCGGAATAGCACCTGGTACATAGTAGGTGTTTAAAAAAACATTTGTTGGATGAGTTGGGTTAAAAATTCTTTTTTTTAGGGGGGGGGGGTTAAAAATTCTTGAGAAAAACCAGTAGAATGAGGCAGCCAGTGACAGCCGAATACGTTTTTTAATGAATAAAATGAGTAGAATTTTTTTGGGGGGTGGTGGCTGTATTAACTACGTATTCCTGATTTTTTTTTTATTGGAGTTCAATTTGCCAACATATGGCATAACACCCTGTGCTCATCCCGCCAAGTGCCCCCCTCAGTGCCCGTCACCCAGTCACCCCAACCCCCCCGCCCACCTCCCTTTCCACTACCCCTTGTTCATTTCCCAAAGAGATGTCTCTCATGTTGTCACCCTCACTGATATTTTCACTCATTTTCTCTCCTTTCCCTTTATTCCCTTTCACTAATTTTTATATAATGAATAGAATTTTTAACTGGAGTCCCTGGGTTTCATAAATGTTATTAGGTAGTGTAACATTTTAGTTTGCTTTTGCTTTTCTTCTAATAGGCTTTTCTGGATCTAGACAGATGTTTTTAATTCCTGGCAGTGTCATTTATTCCACTTAATCCACTTCTAACGAGGTAGTAGATAATGGTCAAAAAGAAGGTAGAAAAGAACTAACAAATGTCCCACGTTTTTTAGGCTGGCCCTGAGCTACTTACCTATTGGGTGACCCAAGTCTAAGCCTCGGTTTTTCAGTGTAAGGAAATAACAGCACCTGTAGTATTCTCACAGCTGTTGTCGTGTTACAAGGATCAGATATAATATGGTGTGACTGCATCTGATGACTGTTTAAAGTACTCTATGACTGTATGATATGAAGAATGCAATTCTAAACATTTGGACTCACTTTTTGAATTTTATATTTATATGCACTTTCTGTTTTGATATTAGAAGTAATACCTGTATATGTACAGCCTATTTAACAATTTTGTAAAACTTGTTATAACCCATCTCCACATGGTAAGAATTCCTGACTTTAAAAATATAATTTAAGAATAATATAACCTGCAGGGTATATTTGCAATGTTTTGAATGAAATGGAGTATAAATCAGAAATCCTGATACTTAGAAATGGTGTAACTTTACTTTTATGTAAAAGATTTCACAATCTCTTAGCATATTTCTAGGGAAGTTCACCATCTATACCTTGCCTCACCTGTCAACGATTTTTTTTTTTAAGATTTTATTTTATTTGTTCAATTGGGGGTGGGAGGTGGCGGCGCGGGGAGGAGCACGCAGACTTTCCACTGAGCGAGGAGCCAGCCATTGGGCTTGGTCTCCCAACCCTGAGGTCTTGACCTGAGCCAAAATCAAGACTCAAATACTTATTCAACAGAGCCACCCAGGCGCCCCATGTCAGTTATTTTTTTTTTTAATAGCAAGTGGATTTTTGCCTCTACGTAAATCTGTAAAATTTATAAATCTAAATAGACCTAACAGAGATCTAAATAGAAGTTTATAGTTCAAAAGAGAATGTTAAAGTAATACATAGAAGAGGGAAGTTTGTGCAAGTTGTACATTTCTCTTACCACATGTTGAAGTTTTAGGATTTGAATTCGTGCTATCTGCATATTGGAAAAACCTGACAAAATTAATTTTATTTAGTTTTTTAAAATAATTGTTACTGAATCTCAAAAGTGATACAACTATAGAATTAGAGTATTTGTGTTAGAATAATAGAGAAGTTGATTTTTTTGCAGTAGAACCTGTTAAACCTTTTGTGTAAATATATTGAGAAAATGTGAGCAGATTTACCAAGAAATTGACAAAGCAATAACGGATACTGTATTACTAGCCAAAATGAAAAATCAATATAAATATACTGTAGAAGCATTAGATGCTATAGCTAAAGGGATCCATATTCACGTTAGGGCTCTGCAGCTTGCACACTGGGTAACCTCGGGCAGATTTAACTTCTCAGAACTTGGGTCCTTTCTGTAAAACAGGGCTCATTGGGTTACCCTGAGAATTAAATTAACTAATAATGTGTATCATGACCTTAGTTCCATGCTTGGTTTGCAGGAGCCGTGCCATGAATAGTAGCTATTACTATTCATTAGATATTTTATCAAAGTTGAAAGTAGAAGACAGCATTTTTATGTGAGAGAAGAGTCCTATCAGGTTAGCTTCTAAAGAGATTATGTGTAAAAAGGTTGATAAGGAAGTAGTTTGAAGAAATCTAAGTTTAATTTCCTGGAAACTTCACGTTATCAAGAATTGCTTGTTAATTTTGAAATCATGGTTTTAGTACAGTCAGTATCTGTCCACATAATGCAAATCATGGTCTTTAGTTAATGGCTCCATATTCGAGTTGGGAAAACTTGAGCATTTGGAAAATAGAGGGGTGTTTGGGAATCCAACTGAGGATAAGAGGAGTGAGGAGTTACGGGTTTCAAGAGGAATATTTTTTACTAGAAAGGAGCTTCTCCGCAGGAATCTAGGTGGCTTGTGCCATGCAGGTTTGTGGGAACATTTACAATTATAGCTATCTTGCAACCGTTTTTGGAGGCTTGTTATGTTTAAGGATGACTTGCCTTCATGCTAACATTTTCTTTCTCATTTTTTAAGGGCTTAATTTTATTTAAGCTTACGCTGATGGGGAAGTGGAATGTGATACTCAAAAATCATCTTTATCTTCCAGGTGTACAGTCAGTATAGTAAAGCACACCTTCGTCTAAAAAGTACAGAATAATTTTAACAAGAAAAAAAATCAAGCCCAAGCTAGTGACCTCTTGATTAAAAAAACATGAGCATATTCATACATGCAACACAGAAATAGGGAATTCCTTAGAGTTTGTGGAACCTGTTTAAGATGTATCTAAGTTTCATTCTTTTCTTATAAATGGAAAGCAGTGATGCACAGGTCCAAAACTGTCATAAACTCAGTTATTTTTACTTCTGAGTGTATTAATATATTTCTGCAGCATATTTTATTCCAAACTAATTTGTCTTACCATTAATTGATTATAATATGAGTTTAAAGCAGTGCTGGCTGAGGTGTGGGGCTTAGGAGGCCTGGAAATGGCTAGTAGCATGATTTTTCTATAAACCTTTAGGGGTGTGTAGTTTGTATTTTTCCTCTTGCTCTACTTAATGCCACATGCTAAAGTAGCTGGAGGCCAGATTTTAATTTTATTTGGAAGCCTACCATAAAAAGATAATCTAATTTTTGTTGCTCTTGGTATTTGATATTTATCTTTGAAAAGTTTTACTTGTCATTTGTAAAGGACTCCTGAGAAGTTTTCTTAGCTATGGTAGCGGCAACCTCATATCCCAAAATAGAAATAGATACGTGGAGTAAGTATGTACATGTTGATGTATGTGAAATCTAAATAAAAGTGAAATTAGTGAAAATTTTCATGATCAAAAAATGAAATTTACTAATTAACTTTATTAAAAAATAATCACATGAAAGCAGTGTTGCCCTGGAAACTCATGCCATCATTCTGGTCTAGTGCATTCATGTGGATGACCCAAATGGTAATACCAGAAGCCTTGCTGGCTTTTTCTATTCAAGACCTTTACATATCTACGACAGTTAAGCAACTCAGTTTTGTGGCCATTCCATGGACTTCATCACGTAGGCTTGCCTTGTTTCCAGATTCTAAATGCCAGTATAGCAGAACTCAGCCACAACCTACATTTTGTTTGACCTCCTTTATTCTACTGCTCATATGCCAACTCTCCATCTAGTCTAAGCTTTTATGGTACCTTGACCCTCTCTGCTTTGCTTTCTTCCTGCACACTTGACTTGTCCACACTCACTCCCGGCCCTCAGCTCCGTTTCGCTCTTGATCTTTTTCCATATTAGCCCTGCAAATACCCAGCCATCGATCCAGTCTGCCCTCTGCCTTTCTGAGCTTCTCCATTCATGGATTGCTAAGGGATGCCAGAGAAAGTCATACACTTGTGCTGATAGATTATATTACAAATCAAAGGTTTCTAAACTCAGACATCAGTAACACCCAGTGATCTTTTTTACTTTTCCCAGGCCAGCTCCTTTCCCTATAGGAATCATATAAATACTCATCATTCCAGCCCCTAATTATGCTTAACAGATAGCACTGCTTTTTTTTTTTTACCCCCCCCCCCCCCAGGGAAAATAAGAGTTTATTAGATGTGAATTTCTTCACTTTTCCTGCCTTTTGAACTTACCTGTCTCATCCATTACTTACTACCTTCTTCTCCATCCAAGAAGAAAACCTCAAGATTAACTTCTGGCTCAATCCTTACATTTCATTCCCTACCAGATCTTTCTATTATCCCCTTATACGTTTAATTTCCTCCTTTTCCCTGGCACCTTCCAGATTTCCCCCACTTAGGTTCAGTCTCTCTCATCATAAAAGCAACATAAATCTTGACCTGACAACTATCGCTAGATACACTTTGTTTCTCCTTCAGTCTACTATGGTAAGGTTTTTGTTCTGCTTCATTGGAATCACTCAAGCCATCACTGTTGATGGCTTCTTAAACCATCCCGGTCCATTGTATTCTTTTTCTGCCACTTCTCTTTGAAACATTTCCCCCTTGGCAGTGGGGCATCAAGCTATTTTCATTCTCTTTCTGCCTCTCATCATTCCTTCTTATTTTGCCACCAGGTTTTTCTCTGCCCACTCCACGATTCTAATGTTGTCCTACTTCTCTACAAACACTGTGCACTCTCTGTAGATGATTTATATGTCCCCACAGCTTCAACTACCTACTGTAAACAAGGGTCTCACTGCAGAGTTCGAGGTTTAGGCTGATCTGCCTATTGCATATCTCACAGAAATCTGAGTTTATCTAAAATGCAGTATTTTCTCTTTGCTCCAAAAGCTGCTACTCCTCCGGTATTCAGAGTATTACTTTTCACCTAGTTGTTCAAGCTATACATTTCCATACGTAATCTTCAACTCTTCCCTTTTGCTCCCCAAGCCTTATCCTGCCTCAGAAGTTCTGTCTCTATCCCATTGCCACTGACTCAGTTCAGGCCTACTATCTTTCGTGTGGTCTCTTGCAGAAGTCTTATGTTTGACTTGTGTACTTACTCCAGTTTATATTTTATCTAGTATGTATTTGACAATATTGATCAGTCACCTAACATAGGTCAGGCCCCATGCTGGGCTCTAACCATACTGTGAAGAAATAGGCATGGTCCCAACTCTTAATGGAGCTTACTTTCTGATGAGTGTGACAGAAATTAGTAATACTATCACACCAAGAGTATGTGTTTGGAAAGAAAGAAACCTTTGAGATAATCTAACAAAGGAAGTGACCTTCTCTAAGACAGAGAAGGAAGGCTTCCTTGAAAAGATGTGTTGGACTGGAATCCAAAGTGGGGAGGGACAAGGTTTCAGATAGAGCTGTGTGCGGACCCTGTGCCAGGAGGAATGCTGGAGGCAGTGGTCTGAGGTAAAGCCAGAGGGGAAGGGTCAGGGATTATTATATGGGCCACATTATACATTTTGTTCTTGGAGGGGTCTGGAGGGTCTCATTCAGTTGAGCGTCTGACTCTTAATTTTGTTTGACTCAGGTCATGATCTCAGAGTTGTGGGATTGTCTCCTCTTCTTCCTCTCCCTCTGCCCCTCCCCCTGCTCATCCTTTAAATAAATGAGTAATAAATCTTTTTTTAAAGAGATTTTGTTGATTATCCTAGAAAGAATGGAAATCCAGTGAAGAATTTTCAGGGTGGAGGTGGGGGATGGAGGGGCATGGGGAAAGGTGTTAACATGATCAGAAGATGATTCTGGTTGCAGCATGGAGATTGGATTTGAGGGAGCTTGAGAGACCACTTAGTAGTTATATCCACGATCCTCCCAAAAAGCACAAATGAACTTCCCCCATCTCCTAATTCTCCAGTTGTGCCAAAATAAAATCTAAACTATTTAGTCCAACAAACAAGGCCCTTTCTAGCAATTGACAGTTTTCTAGCCTTTTCTACCACTTATTAATGTGTATCCGTGTCGGGCCTCATGTTTGCTAATATTTAACCTTTGCACTTTCTGTTCTTCTACCTAGACTGCCCTCTTCATCCCCCTTTGTGAGCCTAAGGAACCTCTATTTTCCTTTTTTTTTTTTTTAAGATTTTATTTATTTATTTGAGAGAAAGAGAGCATGCATGATCAGGGGGAGGAGTAGAGGGAGAAGCAGGCTCCCCGCTGAGCAAGAGCCAGACTCAGGGCTCTGTCCCAGGACCACAGGATCCTGACCTGAGCCAAAGGCACTTAACCAACTGAGCCACCCAGGTGCCTCGAACTTCTGTTTTACAACAAGAGACAGTTCACACCACGTCCTCTGAGAAGCCTTTCCAGAACACCACCCCAGGAAGATAAAAACAAAACAACAAAAAAATTCGTTTATCCTGAATACTGATTGTATAGTATTATAACAATTTGTTTACCTGTCTTCCTGACCCACCTGAGCTGCAAGTGGTCAGCGATTGTATCATTCGTCTTTGTTATCCTTCCTTGTCTAGCACATTATCTGGTGCCTATAAATATTGAGTAAGCATTCCATTTTTCTGTTCTGACCACTTTTACCAATAATCAGGTCAGTTAAATATTTATTTACCACTTAACTATCCCGGATGTGTGGGAGATAAACACACACACACCACAGACCCCACCTTTGATCCATTTTTGTGGTAGTAAGTGTGCTTCTTTTTCTTTATTAATTTACATTTCAGGCTTTTTTGATAGGGACTTTGTTTATGGTACAGGTCTAGGGTAGAGAATCATTGTCAGATCCCTATTTACAGAAACTATAGAATGTCTCTTTTGAAATTTTGAAGTTAAGAATAACACAAAACTCGTCTAAGCTGCAGCATTCTCGTGAATTATGTCAACTCCCAAGCTCAACCCCGTGGTGATTAGGAATTCCAGTTGGGCTGTCACAGTGCCACAAGGACTACGGTGCCCTTGGTTCTTAGATTTAAGGGCAGAACTCATAATGTTTTCCTCCCCTGATCTGCTACTCTGGAGAAGGTCACATATTGACTTGATCTTTTTTTTTCTTTTTTTCTTTCTAGATAACAGCGAAAGCCTCTATCATTTTTGTTACTCTTCAGTACAATGTTACCCTCCCTGCAACAGGTAGGTAGTTTTCTTTCAGAATTTTCTATTTAAGTGGGAGGGTTTACTTGAACAAACTAGGAAATTACCATGAATACTAAATTCTTTAATTTTCATAGATTTCATTCATGATTAGAGTGAATGTTATTTTAATGATTTTGTAATGCAAGAAATGAGGTTCTGTTGGCTTCACTCTATAGATTATGTGAAAAATAAATTTATTTATTTATTTAGTTAGTTATTTATTTAGTTATTTATTTAGAAGATTTTATTTATTTATGAGAAACAGAGAGAGAGAGAGGCACAGACACAGGCAGAGGGAGAAGCAGACTCGGTACAGGGAGCCCAACATGGGACTCGATCCTGGGTCTCGAGGATCACAACCTGGGCTGAAGGCAGCACTAAACCCCTGAGCCACCGGGGCTGCCCTGAAAAATCAAATTTAATCTGTTTAACACTTACTGGCTATTTTGTAAATGGACTTGACTTTCCATTGGAGGACTTTTTTTTTTTTCCTTTCCCTCTGATCTTTTTCATAAGAAAATTCTAAGAATAGATATTATATATTTGTCCAAAGTGATATCATTCAGTCACGGTTTCTAAAGGTACAATGTTTAGGTTCAGTTTTTCTGATCTGTGAGTTATGTTTTGGACCTAAAGTAACAATCCTTTTAAGTCTATTTTATTTTCGTGTTTTTGTTGTACTCTACCTCTAAATGTCAGTAAGCTCCAGGAATTATAATAGCATCCAAACTACACTTTCAGGCTTTAGTTTTTGAAGTTTCTTTCTTTTTTTCTCTCTCTTTCTTTCTCTCTTCCTTTCTCTCTCTCTTTATCTCTTTCTTTCTTTCTTTCTTTCTTTCTTTCTTTCTTTCTTTCTTTCTTTCTTTCTTTCTTTCTTTCTTTTTAACTTTTTTAATTTAATGGGAGCTCCACTCTCATCGTGGAGCTTGAACTCATGACCCTGAGATCAAGTATCACGTGCTCTATCAACTGAGCCACCCAGGTGCCCCTAAAAGTTTTATTTCTAAATTATGCAATGTGAAAGTCAAGTTATTGGAAGTTGCTTGTAGTTGAATACAGTGATATACAATTAACCAGCATGGGTGAGAGTATTTGGCTAATAAAATATTAACATTCAGACAAGTATTTGACTCTATATTTAGAATTTAAGATCAATTATTTAACATTGAATTGGGTTTAATTCAGTTATATTGTTGCATAAATGTATTTGACCCTTAAATAATGCAGAGGTTAGGGGCATCAACCCCTGTGCAATCAAAAATCCACATACAATTTTTTGAGTTCCCAAAAACTTAACTACTAATAGCCTGTTGTTGACCAGAAGAATCCTTACCAATAACATAGTCAATTAACACATACTTTATATGTTATGTGTGGTATATACTGCATTCTTAAAGTTAACTAGAGAAAAGAAACTGATTTTAGAAAAAAGAAAATATTAAAATTTAAGGGCAAGAATGTACATTGACAGTACTGTATTTCTTGAAAAAAATCTAAAGGTAATTGGACCCACACAGTTAAAACCTGTGTTGTTCAAGGGTCAACCATATTTGGTTTAGTGACTTAGATATCAGATCATTCAAAATGACAAAGTTGTTTTGAAATTTGAATATGCCAGAGAAGAGTAATGCTTTTTTCCCCAAATAGTTTCCATAAACATAAAGCGTGAGAACAACTTAACAGCAATTCACAAGTATTTGATTCAGATTTGTTTTGAAAGATAGAATAATTTCAAGGATCAAAAACAATTTTAAGTAGCAGTTGCCTCTATCTATAGTGCTTATAGGTCAAAACTCCATTCAAATAGAGGTTATATCAGTTTTTCTATCAGAATCATAATGATGTGTCTAGTTGAAAAGAGGTAGAAAATTTCAAAAATTCTTTGAAAAGACAGAAAAATAGGCTAAGTATAACTTTGATGTAACCTAATCTCTGCCTGGAATAATATCAACTTTAGAGTCTTCCCAAGGATCTGAGTATGGCCTCCCCTTCCCTGTTTTTTGGTCTTTAATGGCTGTAACTAACATGTGTCAAGTCTTTTGTAAGTAATTTCTGAGGCCTTAGATTTCTGGATAGTCTTCAATTTTCATTGTTCTAAGACTTAAGATGCCCAAGAGCAAATCACCTATAATGTTTCTATAGGACTTATTTATCAGGTTAGTCTTTTCTTGTTTGTTTCCATAACTATGTTGTACTTAGTGCTGTTTTTATAATCTTATGTATATTTTTGTGTATGTGTGTTCTGTCCTTTTTGGCCTTTAGAAGAACAAGCTACTGAATCAACATCCCTTTATTACTATGGTATCAAAGATTTGGCTACAGTTTTCTTCTACATGCTAGTGGCGATAATTATTCATGCCATAATTCAAGAGTATGTGTTGGATGTAAGTATACAATCTTAGAAATCTATACTTTATAAAATACTAGCTCTCCATACTTAACGATAGTCACATATTGAATATGCTTTATAATATATTCTTAATTACGGTTGTTTTTATTTTTAGAAAATTAACAGGCGAATGCATTTCTCCAAAACGAAACACAGCAAGTTTAATGAATCTGGTCAGCTTAGTGCATTCTACCTTTTTTCTTGTATTTGGGGCACATTCATTCTAATATCTGTAAGTATACACTATGCTTAAATTTTCATTTCACAAAGTATTTATGTTACATACCCAGAACAGAAAATGATGTCCTATTATTAATGCTTATAAGCAAATCCTGAACCGTAGAAAATCCCTCCTCTATTCCTACTCTTATCTAAGATTAGGAATTCTCCCATTGAACTAGTATAAATCAATTTTCAACGATAAGTCTCCTTACATTAGTTTTTATGTGGCAGAAATTCTAAACTGTGTTTAATGTTTCAGAAAGTCTTACTCATTTTAGTCGGTCTGAATGTTGTTTTTATATCTTGTAGTCATTTGCAGGTATCTCTGTATTAGCAAAAAGAGTAAGAAGTCAACGATAACTTTTACTGGGTTGTATGAGTTGTAATGTTTGTAGTCATTTCTTCTTTTAAAAACAGTCCGAGTAGTGTGGAAGCAACTTAAAATATTGTGTTAACTTTTCAGTTAAAGTTATCAAAACCTTTAAGTATATAATTCTAACTAGTGAGGGGGGGGAAGATAATATTTACATTAGTATTATTACTAATAATCCCTGAAATTTATATGCACTCTAGAGTTTACATATTTTTTACTTTGTTAGGACACAATCATTTTTAGTTGCCGTGTTAGAGATGAATAAACAGGCAACGTGTACAATATTAATGTTGGAAATAGACTAAAACTTAATCTTTCCAGGGCTCATTGCATTTTATGCCGCTGCTTTAATGATACTTTATAAATATATGTAATTTCCACTTAAAATCTATCGTATAATTTTCTTTAAACATAGAAGTGTTACATTTCAGTAGGAAAATATTCTTATTAAAACTAACTCACTTGAGAGTTTTTTTTTTTTTAATGTTTGTACATGTGCAATAATTCTCACTGAATAGATCTGGTTATCTAAGAAAAAGATTTAGGTTAGTGTGTGGACATCACCCTATAAAACTTGGCAGCACTTTGATCCTCCATCTCCTGTCAGGTGCTGTGTCTTTCCCAAAACCCTTCTGTGATCGCCCAAGACAAAATTCTCCCATAGCTGTTGTTACCACTGTTATGTATCATTACTGTTTTTTGGTTGTTTTATGTTTGTTTGCATACATGTATTTTTTACCCTACTGGATTGAAAGAATTTTGAGGCCAGGAATTATGCTTATTTGACTTTATATCTTTCATAGTGATTTTCACTTTGCTAAAATAAGCAATTCAACTGAATCAGAAATAACTAAAACAACTAAAAAGTTTAACTTCAGTGGGCTCTTTGGAGCCCAATCTGGGAAATTATAGATGTGCAAGAAATGCAAATACTGTCTTATTCTCCAAAAAGTTTGCATTATACTCAATAGGCTAATTTTCATATCTTCTTTCTTAGGAAAACTACATCTCAGACCCAACTATCTTGTGGAGGGCTTACCCCCATAACCTGATGACGTAAGTCATTTTAGCAGGCTTTTCTTAGTTAAGGACCATGGTCATGTCACTTTTAAGCAGAACCCATTCCTGTCATTCTCCTTAGGGCTTTGGCAAATTCATACCAATGTATGGTATGTAGGTTTGTCATTGGCAGTCCCTCTGCCATAAGAAAAAAAATTCCTGTGCACTTTTTTCGCGTATATGATAATATTTCCGTGTTCATTAGCTTGAAAAAACTGATTTTAACAATAATCTTAATTTAGTTCTGTTTTCCTTTCTCCTCATCCTTTCTTCTCATCAGTTCTCCATCTTCTCTGTACTTTTTCTCCTTTTCTATGCCTCAGTCTCTTTTTACTCCTTTCATTTCTTATTCTCTTACACTGTTAACTTCAAGATGGCGATTGTCTCTTTATCTTCTATCCCCCAAGGTTTCTGTACAGTCCTGTAAAAACAGCTCAGTGTTGCAAAGACATTTAGCTAAATGACTCATTTTTCAAGCCCAGCTCTAGCACAACTATTCCATATTATTTTTCCTTGTTACTTTAGCCTATATTGTTGTTTGCTTTCCTGAATTTGTCATTTTGGTGCATAATATTTTAGGTAATATCTATACATTGTCTTCAATGTGCTATAATTGTTTCATTTATGTAAGTCTTACATTGTGCTCATGCCCACAAGACTGTGTACCTTGACTGCAGTAGGAACTCTATATTATATATCCTTCATTGTGCCAGGCTGTATGTAGGTGTTTATCACCTAGACAGCATTCAGTAAATGCATTGCTATGTGAGAATTGGAAAAAAGATATAAAGGGAATAACATGACCATGCATACCTTTGTTTTAAGTCCAGCAGTAATAGCCATGCTGAGTCATTCTGACTTTTAAAAATGAGCTTTTATGCAGTAGGGTTATAAACATCCTATTTATATGGGACTATTGCCCCTCTCCCCCCAAAAATTTATTTCTGTTTGGCTTTGTGTTTTCTATTCTAGAAGTCTGGTGAAGAGGGTGAAGGTAGCACAAAGAGAAAATGGGAGGACTGGAGGGGTATAATGTCAAGAGACTATTGATTTTACCCAAGTAGAGTTACCATATTTCCCTAAGAAAAAATCCAGGGGTGGGGGGGGTTGCAGTTGGGATTATACTAATTTCAGGTGATCATTCATCTATACACCTTCACTTTTGTGTCCATCTTTTTGTTTCCTTTTGATGAAACCTTAAAAGTCTGTGAGGTGACTCCTCCAAAGTCATGTTCTTACGTTTTCAGTAGCTAACATGACATACTAATCAGTATTAATTTACTAGTAAACAAGGTGGTCTGGTTGCTCCCAGCCAGCATGCAGGTCATCAGCGTTCTGCAGATAATATCTTTGCATCTGCTGTTTAATCCAGAGGAATCAACTGGTGGTGAGAATATTCTTAGAGATGCAGGGAAGTGGCTGCTGGGGAGCCGTGAAAGGTGCACAGAGTACTGCACGGAGACCTAAAATGATAACACGAAGGTGGCTACTCAGTACATCCTGATTTCCAGTGCTTGTTTTTCCTTTATTCTTTAAAAATACTATACTTTAAAACCATATTTTTTTGCTTTCTTGTGCAGATTTCAAATGAAGTTTTTCTACATAGCCCAGTTGGCTTACTGGTTCCATGCTTTTCCTGAACTCTACTTCCAGAAAACCAAAAAAGTAAGCTGGGATTTGTCATTTTAAAAGTTGTCTTGTCATTTTTTTTCCATTTTTTTGAAAAGTCACTCTAAAACTAACCATTTCCTCACATCTCTAACCTTCTTTCCTTCCCACCTCAACTCTTCCCTCATTATTCTCCCACTTGCCCTCTTTCCAAAAAACTAAATATATTCCTCACATATTTCTTGAAAAAAACCCTTTGTCATATTTTAACTTAGACTGGAATATTTTACATTTGACATGTTAATTGCTTATCTTAAAATGGTATTAGTGGTAATTGAAAATAAAATTTTTTAAAAATGAAAATAAAATTTAAACAAATTTTGAAATGTAATACTAGTTTTATATTATTGAAATACTAGCTTTATATTATTGATATTCTTAGGAGTTTCACAAATGAGACAAAAGGATTAATTATTCTGCAACTAACAATTCTGTGTGTTCAGGCCCAGTAAAAAATTCAGTATTAAGTGAAGTGAGCCATAGTTAAATACTCAGTAGCAAAGCCTTTCCTAAAATGAGTGGAACATTCTTTTTAGCATGTGAGAAAAGTGTTTTTTGTTTTATTTGAACAGGTAACTACCGGAGCAGTGCAATATCCTCCTTTCTACTTTACCTGCAGTAGTTTTTCTAAAGTCAGAATTTGGGTAATTGCCAAGTAAACTTTAGTTCCTTTATTTAACTCTTTCCTCTCTCAAACTTGTACCACCTCCCTTTTGTTTTATTTTATTTTTTAAGTATTTATTTATTCATGAGAGACACACAGAGAAGCAGAGACACAGGCAGAGGGAGAAGCAGGCTCCATGCAGGGATCCCGCCTGCCATGGGGCTCTATCCCAGGTCTCCAGGATCATGCCCTGGGCCGAAGGTGGCGCTAAACCACTGAGCCACCGGGCTGCCCTCCCTGTTGCTTTAAACTAAAATACAGCAGCTCACCTGTGCTCTGTGTGGGTTTCTCTGGTTTATACCACCTCCTCCGTGCTCCCTTTTCCCTCTCTTCTCTCCGTGGGCTTCATTCACACTGATACCATCTAACTTTATGATCCCAGCACATCAGTTCTTTTTCTGGGAATACCTTTAAATTAATCAAGCACTCTTAAACTCTGTTTTTTGAAGAAAGATTATATCTAAAATCCCCATACAGGAATACAGATAAAACAACTTTGGTCCTGAGTTAACAACTATTGAAGCTGGTTATGGCTACATGAGTATTCTTTATACTCTCTATTTGTTGGATATAAATTTACATTTTTCCACATTTAAAGCTCCCTTACTTTGAGAAGCTTCTCAGGATAGAAGTGTAATGTGACTAGTTCATCTCTGCCTTCTGCAAATTCCCACCTATTTCTATGTGTATTGTAAATAGTTAATCCGTGAATATAGGTACCTAATTTATTGCTGCTTTGTGTCTGTGTTTTTTGTGTCCTATGTGTCTGTCATCTTTATGTTATCTGCTATGATTAGAAGACAGCACCAAAGTAGAGTTCATGTACTATGGTTTGAAAGTTCTTTTTATGTTGATTTCTTTTTCAAGTGGAATATTTTTCTAGTTAAGTTGATTATAAGGATTATGATGAAGATCCATAAAACCTTTGGCTTAGAACTGTGTTAAGATTCTTAGGTTCACAGTTTCCAGAAGCCCTTCCATATTCAGTAAGCAGCTAATGTGAACCACCAATGTCCTCCAACTGCACTGTCCAAAACAGAAGCCACTAGCCTCATTTAAAGTAATTACAATTAAAAAAAACAGAAAGTTCTGTTGGGCAGTATTACTGAGAACATCATAGTTTCTTAATGTGCCATAACTCAAATATTTAAAGCTTTTCTTCATGTACATACTTGTATACGCCTAGACAGTACCTTTGGGCTCATTATTAATCTTTATGTCTCTGTCTTATTCATTGACCATGTAAATAAAGAAGGACATTTCAAAGTAATTGTTCATTTTAGTTTTCAAAGTTCTTTCCTTATCAATTCCTGCCAGATGGCATTTCTCCAGAAATGCAATCTAATTTTTATGGAATAATTTGCATAACTTAGAACTTAACTGAAACTATTTTTAACACCTACATATGACAGTCGAAAGTAACTGTTTCAAGTAATTAACATAATTTGAAAGTAACAGCTGCATATGTGTTAAACAGTTTCTTAAAATTTACTCTATGAAAATTATTTTTGGAGGAACTCTTTACTGGAAGAAACTAGTACAGTGATTGTTTTGAACTGATTCTACAGAAAAATGAAGAAAGAAAGGAACACTATTGTTAGTAGCAGTTCAAGAGGTGTGTTAGTCACAAACCAGTTTCTTTGAAGGAGAATATTTTAAATACATACAAATATATGCCTCAATATAAACATTACTCCATTTTGCCCATAAGAAGATTCACAAAGTAATTTCTTAGCCAACTTGCATATATGGGGTTTCGAGGAAGTCTCAATGAAATAGCCAAACACTTTATTTCTGATATTCAATTTTCTTAGTTTAATTATACATGCATATAATTGCATATCATCTGAAGTTTTTTAAATTAGAAATAATGGTTTTTCCTCTTCCTACTTCATGAAAGTTATATTCATACTTTCCACATGCAACTTTGTTGTTCATATCTGTCATTCATCTCTAGAGCCACTTTTGAATCCTCTAACTCAGTTTTTCCAAGTATATCATCTTCCCTCTACTGATTACTCTGTAGACCCTCTATAAGGACTTAGAAATCACATTGATTAAAGTTTTTAAGGCTGTGTTATCTTACCCAAACATGTATTTCTTATTCAGAATAATCGATATGGATCCCTATTATGTAAGAGTTTTAAAAAGATTTAAATTTGAGATGGCTCCATCTGTGGTTTAGGGGAAAATCTTTGCCATATATTTGGGCATATTTGTGATACTCCATTTAAAGTCAAGTTTTTTTAGTACAGTGTAATTAAGAAAAGCATTTTCTTATAAGAATAGAAGTTTACTAAAGTATATGACTCACCTTTTTAATAAAAAGATGTTGGAATAACAACTGAAAATGTCACTTGGAGTTATCATTTTAGAACTTATTTTGATTTAATGTACTATATTTACTAGATTTTCTATGAAAATGACAGAATTTTAAATCATCATTCCATGATTTCATTCTTATATTAATTATTGAAACATCATTAAGAATCTAAGACTTTGAAGGGAGCCTGGGTGGCTCAGTCAGTTAAGTATCTGCTTTTGGCTCACATCAGGATCCGAGGGTCCTGGGATGGAACCCCGCATTGGGCTCCTTGCTCAATGGGGAGCCTGCTTCTCCCTCTCCCTCCACTTCCCTCTCCCTCTGCCTGCTGCTCCCCCTGCTTATGCTCTTTCTCTCTGTGTCAAGTATTTCATCAAAGTTTTATATTCTTTTTTTTTTTTAAGATTTTATTTATCTGAGGGTATATGCATGAGCAGGTTGAGGGAGAGGAGCAAGCAGACTCACTGCTAAGTGTGGAGCCTGATGTGGGGCTCGATCTCACAACCTTGAGATCATAACCTCAGCCAAAACCAAGAATCTGCTGCTTAACTGACTTAGCCACCCAGATGCCCCTAAAATTTGATAAAGCCTTTCTAATAACACATTTTTATTATGTATTTTTTTCCATTCAAGTATACAAGAAGTTTGTTAATCTTTATTTTTTATTTATTTTTGAGAGAGAGAGGGAGCATGGAGGGGTGGTAAAGAGGGACAAGCAGAATGCAGAGCCCCATGTGGGGTCAGTATCCTGACACTGAGATTATGACCTGAGCCGAAACCAAGAGTCAGATGCTTAACTGACTGAAACCACCCAGATGCCCCAAGCAAGCTTTTGAACTAGTTTCTAAAGCTTTCCAAAGTACAAAGTATTAAGAAATATCTTTCTAAATAATATTCCCTTCAGTTATATACAAATCGACCAATGTCTCTAAAGCAATGTTTTTACACTCAAAGCCTAACTCAAGAAAAAGTAAAAATAAATGAATGACAGAGAGGAATATAGTACTACAGGGAGTGATGGAGCTTATTGTGAACTGGAGAACACACTCTACATTAAAGGCATTCCCATATTCTTTTAAGATTACAGAGGTAATGGGGATGTTATAGCATAATTCTTTAAATGAGAAATTTTATCTAAATTTCATTTAGAAAATGGCTGTAATGGCACCCCTGTTCTAAACCAGACTCAAGACATTCTCTTATCCTCGTAGGGTTACAGCCCCACAGGCAAGATGCTTATGTGTCAGAGGCCAACAACAACTTCCCTAGTACCATGGTCTCCAGTTACACATTTTCCTTGGGAATGAGAAACAGAGGCAGCTGGGTGAAACTTGGCCATCTGAATTCACTGACCATATCACAGATCCCACTTCCGGAGTCAGCATGCCATTCAAGAGCAGTGGTCACTCTTTTTAAATCTAGTGTCTAGGTAAATAAAAAAGAGGCTGGGAGAAAGCTGTTTTTGTTTTTGTTTTTTTTTAAGATTATTTTTTATTTTTTATTTATTCATGAGAGACACAGAGCAAGAGAGAGAGAGGCAGAGACACAGGTAGAGGGAGAAGCAGGCCCCATGCAGGGAGCCCGATGTGGGACTCGATCCCGGATCTCCAGCATCACACCCCGGGCTGCAGGCGGCACCAAACCGCTGCACCACCAGGGCTGCCCTGTTTTTGGTTTCTCAAGACATTTTCACACATCATCCTACAATTTTATTGTGTAAATAAACATTTTCTATCAGGAACCAGAAATGAGGTTTTGCCTATTTGTTTGAAGATTAATGAACTGCAGGTTACCTGGGTGGCTTAAGTCAGTTAAGTGTCCCACTCTTGGTTTTGGATCTCAGGGTTCAGGGATCAAGCCCCTCATCAGGCTATGTGCTCAGTGCAGAGTCTGCTTGAGATTCTCTCCTCCCTCTTTTCTTCCCCTCACTTGCATGCATACTCTCTCTTCTGGAATAAATAAATAAAATCTTTTAAAAAGCCATTTCTAGGTATTTGATGGTTATGAAGATAGAAGCTGGTGGTGAGGGACGCCTGGGTGGCTCAGCGGTTGAGCGTCTCACTCAGGGCGTGATCCTGGAGTCCCAGGATCGAGTCCCACATCAGGCTCCCTGCATGGAGCCTGCTTCTCCCTCTGTTTGTGCCTCTGCCTCTCTCTCTCTCTTTCTCTCTCTCTCTGTCTCTGTCTCTCATGAATAAATAAAATCTTAAAAAAAAAAAAAAGCTGGTGATGTTATTTTACTCTTCATTACTGACTCGATTGTCAACAAGAGCAAGGCTAAAATGCAGAGTTGAACCTGAAGTTAAAGAAACTTCAACATCACCTTCCCTAATTAGATTGAGATTTAAGAACAAAAGATATAAGAGAAGGAGAATAGTTTTCAGAAATGTAGATTGTAATTTATAATAGTGTTTTTAGATTTGTCAGAAAGGGAAGAAATAGGCAGCTTAGGTTCTCTACTAAATGATATATTTTTTAAATTTGTGTTTTTCCTTTAAAATTAATTTTTAATCCCCCCAAGAAGTTATATTCTGTAAAAGTTTTTCCAGCAGTTATTCCAGCAAATTGGCTACATTGACTTAAACAAGTTTTTATGTAATAAAATGAGTTTAGTGTTGAGTCAGCAATTAAGAAACTATGAAGCTTTTGTTATAAGTATCAAGAGTTCCCTGATCTCTTTTTTCCTCAGAAGTGTGGAACATAGATTAACACATCTGAAGGAATATGGTAGTATTTCCTATAACATTCATTCACATGCTACTTTAATTTAAGATACTTTATTTAAAATTATAGTTAAAAGTCTTTTGTTGTGTACTAAAATCATGTTGTACATTATGAATGATAAAAACACACTTTGGGAAACCTGTATATAATGTGTATATAGTGACACCTGTATTCATAGCATATGAACTTATATTTATAACATTGTAGATGACCTGTTCTGAAATGATGGTAAGAACAGAAAAAGGTTCCCGTATGGTTGAACTTCAGCATGTTAGTCTTCACTCTGTTCTCCCTCTCTCCTTTTTTTTTTTTTTTTTTAAGATATTTATTAGAAAAAGAGAGCACATGAGCTGGGGGGAGGAGCAGTAGAAGAGGGAGAAGCAGACCGCCCAATGCAGGGCTTGATCCCAGGACCCCACGATCATGACCTGAGATGAAGGCAGCCTCTTAACCAACTGAACCATCCAGGTGCCCTCTCCAGGTGGCACCTGGAGAAATATTTCATTGGAAGTTTGAAAATTAGGTGGAGAGAATCTTAAGACAGCTAATTTTCAGAGATCCTTTCTCTCCCAATTGGAAGACAGCTATAAACTGGTATCATATCTTAGGTTTTTTCCCCTGAGAGTCCCCAAACAGTACCATATATAGTACTATTCAACTGTTTTATGTTTTACCTTTCTAACACTTGATCTTTGTACCATTCTTACTAGAGAAGAATTTTTTTTTTTTAAAGCTTTATTTATTCATAAGAGATAACAGAGAGAGCGGCAGAGACACAGGCAGAGGGAGAAGTAGGCTCTTCACAGGAGGCTGATGCAGGGCTCGATCCCAGATCCTGGGATCACCACCTGAGCCCGAGGCAGCCCCCCAATCACTGAGCCATCTGGGCATCCTGAGAAGAATTTTCAGTTTCAAAACTATAATTATAAAATCTCTATTCTTTCTCTGAAGATTTGGAGAAGTAACTCTACAGAAAAGTAGACGTAGTAGAGGGCCAATAGAGACCTGTACTCAGCTGTACTAGATTCCAGAGATGAGTTTAGTGACGTTCCAAAGGAATGCATTTCAGTCCACTTGATATCAACCCTCCGTTTAAAAATTGGAATTAGCAGCTGTAGTACACGAATAGTACTAACCAGGCTTAATATAGCCTTATACTATATATATGTCAGGCTACTATAACTATGTCCCTTATATACATGGAACACAGCAAAAACCAGAGCAGAAATGAGATGTATACGCATTTCATAAATGAACAAGTTTATTGAGTTTAACACTCAGTTTTTACAAACATTGTGACTGTAACTCAAGATGAAAAATAAGGTTTTACATCATAATCTAATGTATATATGTGTGTGTGAAATCGGTAATAAAATTTTCATGAAACAGTACAATGTGCTGTACACGGAAGTGTTTCAGCCTGTTTTAATCTATAATGCATCTCTCTATTTACAGGAAGATATTCCTCGTCAGCTTGTCTACATTGGTCTTTACCTCTTTCACATTGCCGGGGCTTATCTTTTAAAGTGAGTTGGGCTTTTGCTTGGATGTATAAATGGACTGGGTAGATATTGTGTCAGTCTATGTTAATTGATAATTAACCTTTACATTTTAAATATGTTCTTTTAACAGTTTGAATCATCTAGGACTTGTTCTTCTGGTGCTACATTATTTTGTTGAATTTCTTTTCCATATTTCCCGCCTGTTTTATTTTAGTGATGAAAAGTATCAGAAAGGGTAAGTTGTTTAGCCATTCTCTTTGTTGTATAATTAAAATCAGTGTCTGTGTTGCCAAGGACTGTGCTATTGCCAAGGTCTATGCTGAGGGCAATTATATATCATTCTGTGAGCTGTTAGTAGTAGCTTTAAATTTTTTTTTAAGATTGTATTTATTTATTTGAGAGAGAGAACATGAGCAGAGGGGAAGGGCAGAGGGAAAGGGAGAAGCCGACCCCCTGATGAGCATGGAGCCTGATGTGGGACTCGATCCCAGGACTATGAGATCATGACTTGAGCCAAAGGAAGATGCTCAGCTGAGCCACACAGGTGTCCCTTTTAGTAGTACCTTTATTTTTTTTAAAAAAGATTTTATCTAT
Source organism: Vulpes lagopus (assembly GCF_018345385.1). Taxonomy (NCBI): domain Eukaryota; kingdom Metazoa; phylum Chordata; class Mammalia; order Carnivora; family Canidae; genus Vulpes; species Vulpes lagopus. Next base: position 60,706,913 of record NC_054832.1, read on the forward strand.
TCATGAGAGACACACAGAGAGAGGCAGAGACATAGGCAGAGGGAGAAGTAGGCTCCCTGCAGGGAGCCTGATGCAGGACTTAATCCCAGGACCCCAGGATCACAACCTGAGCCAAAGGCAGATGCTCAATCGCTGAGCCACCTAGGTACCCAGTAGTAGCTTTAATTTAATGTGAAACAACTTCACAATTCAGGTGGGTATTTTATTCTCTAAATTGGAGTCTCATCTTAGGTAGAGATATGTTACATTGGAACATGTACTTTTAAAGGGTTTTTTTGGGTTTACTGTTCTATTATAATTGTCCTTTTGTTTAATGCCTGTTTTTATTTTGGAGGAAAAGTAATAGGGAAGTGACTAGAAGAATAGGGAAAGAAAAAAACAAAATAATATAATAGATTATATAGTCTAAAAGATGCTAAAATATTTCTGTGGGAAAACTGGACTGAAAACAGAATTGGGGGATGCCTGTCAGCAGTTCAGCGCCGCCTTCTTGGCCCGGGCGTGATCCTGGAGTCCCGGGATCGAGTCCCACGTCAGGCTTCCCGGATGGAGCCTGCTTCTCTCTCTGCCTATGTCTCTGCCTCTTTCTCTGTGTCTCTCCTGAGTAAATAAATAAAAATATTTAAAAACAACAACAACAGCAGAATTGGAGCAGTATGACTTGTAAAAAAAAAAGAAAGAAAGAAAAAAGGTAAAACAAGGCGTATTAAGTAGGAATTGGGTGTCCTGTTCACATGACAGCTTTTGTTTTGGCCAGCATTTTTCAAAATTGTTCTTTATACCAGTAGCTTTGAGGATCATTAATGATGGTTTTTGGTTTTTTTTTTTTAAGATTTTTATTTATTTATTGGGGATCCCTGGGTGGCTCAGAGGTTTAGCACCTGCCCAGGGCGTGATCCTGGAGTCCCCATCAAGTCCCACATCAGGCTCCCTGCATGGAGCCTGCTTCTCCCTCTGCCTCTCTCTCTCTCTCTTTGTGTCTCTCATGAATAAATAAATAAAATCTTTAAAAAAAAAAAAGATGAGCCAGAGGCAGATGCTCAATCACTTAGCCACCCAGGCACCCCAATAGTTATATTTTAAAAAGGAGATTGGGGGTGCCTGGGTGACTCAATTGGTTAACCATCTGTCTTCACTCAGGTCATGATCCTTTGGGGAGCCCACTTCTCTCTCTCCCTGCCATTCCCAATTGCTTGTGCACATGCACGCTCTCTCACTGTCAAATAAATAAATAAAATCTTTTTAAAAAAAATAATAGAAAAAAAAAATAATAGAATAAAAATAAAACAGATCAGCTAAACAAAAAATCAATTATTTCTTTACTTGACATCCTAAAATCTTATATAAGCTATGTTATGTATCTTCAAGAATGTAATATATAGCATATCCCAAACATTATACTTCAGGATCTTTTTTGCAGAATAATAAGAAATGTTTTAATACGCATTTACTTAATAGGAATCTGATCCTATTAGAATATTTTCATATCTTTACAATTTAATCAATTTGATTTGGGACATTTTTCTTCCAGGTTTTCTCTGTGGGCAGTTCTGTTTGTTTTGGGAAGACTTCTGACTTTAATTCTTTCAGTACTCACTGTTGGCTTTGGCCTTGCAAGAGCAGAGAATCAGAAACTGGATTTCAGTGCTGGGAACTTTAATGTGTTAGCTGTAAGGTACGGTCAATTTAACATTTTTCTCACTTTTTACTGCTATATAATATATATTATCCATTTATGATGTAAATCAACTTTAAAAAATAGACAAATATGGGGGGAACACTGTCATTGGATTTCAAACCTGCAGTAGCACATGTCTCAGATGAAATACTAAAGGATCTCTTTGAATTTAGAAATTAACCATTAATGAAATCATTGTTTATTAATGTAATCGTATCACCAGTGGGAATTTAGCACCAAGTTAATACTATCAATGCAGGATAGAATACCTCATTCAATGGCATTGCAATAATATACTCTAATTTTTTTTTTTTTGCTTTTTAACCTTATTTATTATCAGAATTGCTGTCCTGGCATCCATTTGCATTACCCAAGCATTCATGATGTGGAAGTTCATTAATTTTCAGCTTCGGAGGTGGAGGGAACATTCTACTTTTCAGGCACCAGTTGTGAAGAAGAAACCAACAGTGACTAAAGGCAGGTCTTCTAGAAAAGGAACAGGTTTGTATTCAGTAAGCAGCGGAAAAGCTGAAATAGAAAACATTTTTTAAAAAATGTTATGGGGCCTTATTCTAAACTTAATTTAAAATAATCAAAATTTAAAAATTAAAAAATTTTAATTAGAGCAATGAGCAGGGGGAGGAGCAGAGGGAGAGGGACAAGCAGACTCTGTGCTGAGTGCAGAGCCCAGCAAGGATTCAGTCTCTGAACCCTGAGATCATGACCTGAGCTGAAACCAAGAGTCAGAAGCTTAACCAGCTGAGCCACCCAGGTACCCCTAAAATCTTATAAAGAAAATGTTACTCTGTTTTTAGCAAAATCAGAGGCAACACAAAACTTATCCCATTTGACAGATGGTTGATTCCCTGGAGTCAGTTATTCCCCAAAAGCTGTCCCCAAAATTCTTTCTCCCAAGCTTTTCATTAGACCAATATTTTTGGCCATTTAAGTAGTGAATAACTAACCTAGCAAGAAGTAGTTTGTGCTTTCAGGTATCTTACTCATATTTAAAAAACAAAACCTCTTTTTAGCCCCTTCCCATCTGCCTTTAGTCCCAAGTAGAACAGCTTTTTCTGTAACTTGATTGCTTGATCCTTCATTTCTGAACCTGCACCTAACCTCTTTCTTTTCTGTCTTGCTTTTAATTGAAAAAACTTTGACATCGCAGTAATTTTTTCAACTTGTAGTTGTTGTTATACTTGAAATTGTAAAACAGAAGTTCCAGTTTTAAAAAATATATCAACTCTGATTTGCTCCTTAAAAGTCTTCATATTTGATAGTTTATGTCCTCTAGCCCTATCCTACTCAAGCTAGTCTCAGCAGTTCTTGGGCCTTTGCTCATTTCATATAAATTTTAGTACATCTTGGTCAATTTCTACCTCCCCCCCCCAAAAAAAAATCATGCTGGGATTTTAGATTGGAATTACATCGAATCTGTAGATCATTTCAAGGAGAATTGAACACTTTAGCCTATGAATATGGCATATATTTGCATTTGCCTAGATTAACTACTTTCAGTGATAATAACCACTTTGTTGGGATCTAAATCACATACCATACCATAAAGTTCACCCTTTAAAGTACATGTTTCAGCTTATTTATTTTCTGTCTCTGTGGATTGGCCTTTTCTGGACATGACATATATATATTGTGATCCTTTGTGACTGGTTTCTTTCACTTAGCATGTACTTAAGGTTTATTCATGTTGTAGTAAATACCAATAGTTTATTCCTGTTTATATCCAAATACTTTTTCCATTGTGTAAATATACCAGATTATGTTTATCCACTTATTAGTTGATGGGTATTTGGGTTTCCACTCTTTAGCTAATATGAATAATGCTGCGTAAACATTTATGTACAGGTTTTTGTTTGAACACCTGTTTTTGCTCTCTTGAGTATATACCTAGGAACAGTATGGTATGGCTAGGTCAAATGGTAACTGTATATTTAACATTTGCTGGGGAGCTGCTAAACTGATATCCAAAGTGGCTGCACCATTTTATATTCATTGTTTTTGCATATGATATCCAGTTGTCCCCTGCAGCATTTGTTGAAAAGACTAACCTTTCTCTATTGAGTTACCCTGATATTCTCATTGAAAATCAGTTGATCAGCTGCTTACAGGGCAAATAAATAACTTGTTTTCAATGGGGAGAGGAATCAGTTGATCAAAAAGTAGGAATTTATTTTTGGACAGTTCTATTCTGTTAATCTGTATGCCTATTCTTATGCCAGTACCACACGGTCTTGATTACTGTTGCTTTCTAGTTGGTATTGAAATCAGGAAGTGTGAGTCCTCCATTTTGTTAGGTTTCTTCATGCTTTGGTTATTCTGGGTCCCTTGCACTTCCGCATGAATTTTAGGATCAGCTTGTCAATTTCTCCAAAAGCCAGCTGGGCTTTTCATATAGATTACTTTGAATCTGTCAAGAATCATAAATGTCCTTCCATTTATTTAGATTCTCCTTTCATTTCTTTTAGTTAAATTTTATAGTTATCAGTATGTTAGTCTTGTACTTCTTTTTATTCCTAAGTATTTTATTCTTTTTTTGACGATATTCTAAACAGAATTATCTTTCTTAATTTCATTTTTGTATTATTTATTGCCACTATATAGAAACACAATTGATTTTTCCATATTGATCTTTTGTCCTGCAACATTGCTGAACTTTCTATGTTTATTATTTAGTACTGGGGTTTTTTTAGTGGATTCCTTTGCATTTTCATGTCATCTGTAGATAGAAATAGTTTTACTTCCTCCTGTTTAATCTGGATGATTTTTAATTTTTTTTTTAATTTTTTTTTTTTTTAATTTATGATAGTCACACAGAGAGAGAGAGAGAGAGAGAGGCAGAGACACAGGCAGAGGGAGAGGGAGAAGCAGGCCCATGCACCGGGAGCCCGACGTGGGATTCGATCCCGGGTCTCCAGGATCGCGCCCTGGGCCAAAGGCAGGCGCTAAACCACTGCGCCACCCAGGGATCCCCAATCTGGATGATTTTTATTTCATATTCTTGACAAATTGCCTTAGCTAGAGTCTCCAAAACAATGTTAAGTAGAAGTGGTAAGCGCAAATATCCTCATCTTCCCCTGATATTAGGAAAGCATCCATCTTTTACCATTAATGATGTTACCTGTGGGTTTTCATGAGTGCCTTTATCAGCTTAAGGAAGTTCCCTTCTATTTCTAGTTTGTTAGTGTTTTTATCATGAGAGGATATTAGATTTTGTTGCTTGCACTTTCTGCATCTCCTGAGATCATCAAATAGTTCTTGTCCTACATATTATTGATATCATGTATTACTATTAGTTGATTTTTGAACATTAAGCCAACAATGTATTCCTGAGATAAATCCCATTTGGTCACGGTATATAATTCTCTTTAGATGTTGTTTGATTTGGTTTGCTAGTATTTTATTGAGCATTTTTATATCTGTATTCATAATGGATATTGATGTGTATTTTTTTGTAATACATTTATTTTCAAATGTAAAACCAATCTTGCATTTCTGGCATAAATTCAAGTTGCTGATGATAATACATCATTTTTAGTAGATTGGTGTTTTTGGTATTTTGTTAGAATTTTTACACTTGTGTTCATATAAAAATTCGGCCTCCATTTAGCCTGTTTATGTTTTTGCTGTATTTTCATCAGATCTTGGTATCAGGGTTATGGTGACTTTATAAAAAGTATTGAGCAGTTTTATCCTTTGTGTGATATCAGCATTATTTCTTACCTAAATGTTTAGAAGAATCTACCAGTGAAGCTGCTTAGAATCTTCTCTAGGGTAGGATATTTACCTATAGATTTACATTTTTTAATAGATAAGATTATTCAGGTTTTTATTCTTTATTGTGTCTCTTCTGAAATGTGTTTTTCAAGGAATTTGTCCATTTCATCTAACTTCGCAAGTGTATTGGTAAAATTATTCATACTGCCCTCTTATTAATTTCTGTAGAACAGTTATACTTTATTTCATGTGTTGGTAATTTATGCCCTTCTGTCTCTTTTTGCCATCAGCCAAGAACTAACATTTATGAGCTTTTTTTCGTTGATTTTCTTAGTCATATCATTGATTTCTGTTCCTATTTCCCTTTTTTTGGTCTTGATTTGCTGTTTTGTTATTTGTGGTTTACCTTCTTGAGATGGATCTTTACATCATTGATTTTCTGCCCATCTCATGAATTACTTGCAATTAAAGACAAACTTTCCCTTTCAGCAGTGCTTTAATTGAATTTCACAAATTCTGGTATGTCTTTTTCATTATCATTCAGTTCAGGATATTACAATTCCAATTTGATTTCTTCTTTGACCCATACATCATATATTAATGCATTGTTTAATTTACAACTACATGGGCATTTTCTAGTTTTCTTTTTGTTCCTGAATTATTTCAATTCTTTGGAATTTGTTGAGACTTTCATTATGGCTCAGCCAGGTGTTCAGTTTTGGTAAATATTCTGTTTAGACTTCTAAAGTATGTGTTTTCTGGGCAGCCCTGGTGGCGCAGTGGTTTAGCGCTGCCTGCAACCCAGGGCATGATCCTGGAGACCGTGGATCAAGTCCCACATCCGGCTCTCTGCATGGAGCCTGCTTCTCCCTCTGCCTGTGTCTCTGCCTCTCTTTCTCTCTCTCTCTCTCTCTCTCTCAATAAATAAAATCTTTATTTTATTTTATTTTTTTTAGTATGTGTTTTCTGAATCTGTTGGGTATTATGCTGTATATCAGGTCAGATTTGTTAGTTGTATTATTCAATCTTTTATATCTTTACTGATTTGGTAGATGGAGTTCTGTTCAATCAGTTATTGCAGGAGATACGACATTTCCTTGTAGCTTATATAAGTTTTTGCTTTAAATATTTTGAACATGTATTATAGGTACATCTAAATCTAGGGTTACAAATTCCTGTTGAATTTGTCCTTTTCTCTTATAGAAAGTCCATCTTCATCTCTAGTAAATGTCTGAATTTAGCTACACCAACTTTTTTTTTTGGTAAAATGTTAAGATGTATCTTTTCTGTATTTCTCTACTTTAAACCTTTTTTGCCTTTAAATGTAAATCGCATTTCTTTTAAGTAGTATATAATTGGATTTAATTGTTTTCATCCAATCTAATAATTATTGTCTTTGTTTTTTGGCAGTTATACTATGATGTGCCTGAGTATGATTTTCTGTGTATTTATCCTGTTCTCTGTCATGTAGAGCTTCCTGAATCTTGGCTTGGCTTCTTTCATCATTTTGGAAAATTCTTGACCATAACTTCTTCATATATTCTTTGCCACATTCTCTCTCTCTCCTTCTGGGACTCCAACATATGTGTTAAACTCTTATACCTGTCTTAAATTTTTTTTTTTTAATTTTTATTTATTTATGATAGTCACAGAGAGAGAGAGAGAGAGGCAGAGACACAGGCAGAGGGAGAAGCAGGCTCCATGCACCGGGAGCCCGATGTGGGATTCGATCCCGGGTCTCCAGGATCGCGCCCTAGGCCAAAGGCAGGCGCCAAACCGCTGCGCCACCCAGGGATCCCTTATACCTGTCTTATATCTTTTCATGCCTTCTGCATTTTTCATCCCTTCTTTCTAAATTTCAATCTAAGTATTTTTTCTGGTTCACTGATTTCTTTTGTTATGCCTAATCTGCTATTAAATTTATTTATTAAGTCTGTATTTTCAGGTACTATATTTTCCAGTTCTAGGATTAAAGATTTTAGTTATCTTGTGAAATTCTCCATCTGTTCATTTATTTATATTACTCATTGTTCTTTTAATGTCCCTGTTTGATAACTCCAGATATAGATCACCTGAGGATCTTTTTCTTTTCTTTTCCTTCCTTTTCCTTTCCTTTCTTTTCAACAGTAAACACCTTTATTATATGAGTCGAAGAGAGGAGGGAGGAGGATTTATTGCTTTCTGGACCTTGATTTTCGTCAAATAGAACTCTAGCTTCTTGCCCTCTAGCACATAGCCATCTGCTCAGCCACACTACACTGGCCTGGTCTTCAAACAGTGCACACAAGAAGCCTGCCCTGATGGAACTGCACCTCCAAAAAACTGTTGATTTTTGGCATTCTTTTTTCTTTCATTATATTTCTTCTGAATTTTCTTTGATTCTTTTTTGTTTAAAATCTCTTCCTCCTTAGGAGTCAACTTAGCCCCCTTCTTGCAGCCCAGAGGTAGTACATAGTGGGACGCATACCATAATACTGTGCGCTGTAATGAGCACAGTACAATTCCTTATCAGGGTCTTGGTGTAGACTAATTCATTGTTGGATGCTTTGTAGACAATATCTGATAATTCCTTCCTGGTACTTATAACACTCAGCCCTCAAGAGAAGTTCCCCACATCCAGCCTCAAGGCAGGGTATTTCTTCTTGCCTCCCCAGATTGGGCCTGTGTGTATGTGGTAGAGCATCCTAGCTCATACATGTGCTTCTTGTAGTAGAGCTTTCTCTTGCCCCTCATCTTGCAGGGCTTGTACCACTTGTCTCAATAGATGCTCTTGAGTGCTGCTGAAAAGAGCAAAGATCTATTCCTGATATATTTCTTTCTTAGCTTTTAGTCATTTGGTCTTGCTTTCTGGAATACCTGGTAATTTTTAATTGAATACTGGACATTTAATGTAAAAATGTATATAGGTTCTAGTGACTTTATAGAGGCTCTGGATTGAATATGGGTAGATCCTTCTGTCCTGTCAAAGCTTATCTATTTCTAGTTTGCCCTCATTCCTAGAAAGTCAACCGTTAGTACAGTCTGTCTTCTCTGACTGTAGATTCAAATTTTTTTCTTCCTGTCTTTATGAAACTAATCAGTACTCTGTTTAGCTTTGTACTTGCATAGGAGTTGGTTTCTGTTTAATTTCTCTGAGTCTTGCTTCATGCGTGCACATTCAAGTAATTGGCAAATACCTTATGGGAGAATACACAGCAGCCTTGGGTTGTTTTTTCCTTTCAAACAGCCATTTTTGTATTCCAACTTCAATGAATATTTTTGAAGGCAAGATTAGTCTGACATTAGCTATAAATCAATCAATTGATCAATAGATAGGTATCTCCATCATAACTTGAAGAAGGCAGCCATATAACACTCCTAAACATAAGAGTTATCCTAGGGATCCCTGGGTGGCGCAGCGGTTTTGCGCCTGCCTTTTGCCCAGGGCGCGATCCTGGAGACTCGGGATCGAATCCCACGTCAGGCTCCCAGTGCATGGAGCCTGCTTCTCCCTCTGCCTATGTCTCTGCCTCTCTCTCTCTCTCACTCTCACTGTGTGCCTATCATAAATAAATAAAATTAAATTTAAAAAAAAAAAAGAGTTATCCTAAACACTGACTTTATTATGTCTTGTAAGGAAACATATCCCCAAAAACTTTGTTTCCAGACAAATGAGAAAAGATTGTTTATTGCTACCAAAAGCACTGCTCTTAAGACTATTTTAAAATTCTTTTTTTTTTTTTTTTTTAATTTTTATTTATTTATGATAGTCACAGAGAGAGAGAGAGAGAGAGAGGCGCAGAGACACAGGCAGAGGGAGAAGCAGGCTCCATGCACCGGGAGCCTGATGTGGGATTCGATCCCGGGTCTCCAGGATCGCGCCCCGGGCCAAAGGCAGGCGCCAAACCGCTGCGCCACCCAGGGATCCCTATTTTAAAATTCTTATAATTGTTTTTTAGAGTATTCTGTCTTCTGCCACTTTTTTCTGCTTTCAGTAGTAATGCTTTATTTTTAATTGAGATGTAATTAATATATTAATCCCAGGATTGAGTCCCGTGTCAGGCTCCCTGCATGGAGCCTGCTTCTCCCTCTGCCTGTGTCTCTGCCTCTCTCTCAATCTGTCATAAATAAATAAATAAATAAGTAAGTAAGTAAGTAAGTAAGTAAAGTAAATTTCCTTCCTTCCTTCCTTCCGCCCGCACCTGGGTGGCTCAGTCGGTTAAGCACATGACTCTTGGTTTCAGCTCAGGTCATGATCTCATGGTTGTGAGATTGAGCCCCACATTGGGCTCTGTGCTCAGTGCAGAGTCTGCCTCAGATTCTTTCTCCCTCTGTCCTGCCTGTGTCCCCTTTCCCCCCCATCTCAAATAAATAAATAAAATCTTTAAAAATTTGCTACTTTTAGTTCATTGTGTTTAACATGTTACCAGATTTTATGATTGGTTAAATACTGGTAAAGATTAATTACTGCTAAATAAGTTTTACCTAAGGGTATTCAGATATTTATTAGATTTTTAAACTTACTTTTCTGAAGGTACTTTTATTTATAAAGATGATATTAATTTGGATTTCTTTATTAAAGACAGTAACACTGATTCTTTTCTCTTTTCAGAAAATGGTGTAAATGGAACAGTAACTTCAAATGGAGCTGACTCTCCCCGTAATAGAAAAGAGAAATCTTCATAATGAATTATAATCTAATTGATTAATGTCCCCAAAGAAATCTGCTTTTTACTATATCTTTCAGCACTAGAGATTTTTTCTGTCCTTGAAAATACAGTTTGTGCTCTTTGATTCTTGCTATTGTACTGTTGTTTCATGCATTTTTTTAAAGGGCATTTGAGGGAAGGATGATTACTATGAGTGAGAAAAATATTTTAGCTTAGACTAAGCTACCTGCCTTCAAAATAGTTTAGGGACCACCACCATATTTTATTTTGTTTTTTATCTTTGAACGTTTTTCTAATGATTTGGAGAGAGAACTATTTACAAAAATTCTACATAACAGTGATAAAATTTCTTGCTCTCACCAATTTTTTATATTAGCAAGATGGCCTCTTCCAGCAAGGTCATATTTTTTAAGTTATCTTTCAGGGTAAAATGGAAATACTATACAGTTGGAAGTCAAACTTTAATATGTTTTCAGTGTTCTCTAATTTTTAGGAATTTTTGTAGTCTTTACACCTGGGAAAAAAGATTTGTAAATTCACTATAATAATTGTGTGCTTTATTTTATAGGTAATGGTTGTTAATGTTACATCCCCATTTTAAAAAAACAACAACATACTATTGGTTACAATGTGTGGAGAGTTATTGCCATATATATTGAATCAAAAATATATGAACATAAAAGTACCTGTGAAGTAAAATCCTTTCTTGTGCATTTTCAACACTTGTAAACTGGAAATCAGAAAATTAAATATTTACTATAAAGAAGCAAATATGACTATAGCCCTTTTTGATATGTTTATTAATAATGATTCTTAATGGGGCTTATAAGGTCGATATGCACAGCATCTTAGAAAAATATTGCTTAACCTGCAAACCCTTTTTAAAAATAATGCCTACTTAATTTATATCTATAAAAGAATGTCGGGTAATTATATTTGGAAACATTTACTGCACTAATCTTAAAGAAATTGAAAATTCAGTTGGATAAATAGTCTTACAAAAGACAGTGCTTTATGTTATAACTATAGCTTTGGTCCCATCTTTAATTGAGAAGCATTTATCTGTATAAAACATATTTTTGGATAAATATATATATATATATTTGTATCTCTACAGAAAGGCTCTAAAAAACATTTGAGTAAAACATTTGGTTCCCTTTTCTATAATTATCCTTAAAAATTCTTATAGCTATATTTGGTTTTTTTGTTGTCTTCACAGTACCTATACTGCTCCTTTTGGTGTTCACATCTTGTTCTCCGTTTCTCACTTTTGTCACCAGCTCATGTTTGTGCCATTTTTAGTATAAAAGTTGCAGGCTTGTTAGGTCTGCAGTTTAATAAGTTGCCATGCTGCAAGAAAGTTGTGCTTTCTATTTCCAGCTGTTTACTTACTTCCTGGAAAAAGTAGTAGCTCTCTGTAGCATCATGGAGTTTCAGTGGAACCAAATTTTTGCCAATAAAAACTGGCATTATATTGAACTATACATTGAGAAATCAATCAAAATAAAATTTTTACTTTCACAAGCTGTATCCTGGACGTTTTCTTTATTGTTGGCAAGTTTTTATGCTGTTTAAGATTTAATCTCATTAAAATGTACCATGTTTAAAGAGCATAATCTTGATAGACCTTGAGAACAGCCTTTCCCGGGACGCCTGGGTGGCTCAGTGGTTGAGCATCTGCCTTTGGCTCGGGGTGTGACCCCGGAGTCCTGGGATCAAGTCCCACATCAGGCTCCCTGCATGGAGCCTGCTTCTCCCTCTGCCTGTGTCTCTACCTCTCTCTCTCTCTCTCTCTGTCTCTCATGAATAAATAAATGAAATCTTTTTTAAAAAAAGAACAGCCTTTCCAAAAAAAAGTATTCTGCAAAAAAAAAGAGGATTAGTTTCATATAATTTATGAGAGCTATTGAGGGAAAAATGGTTAGTAACCAAATTCAGAGACTACTGAGTTAAAGGTGTTTCTTTACTACAGGACTTTTCAACCCTTTATATGTAAATATGCTTCGTGATGCACCAAGAATGTTTGCAGTGGGGATATAACATGCAATGAATGTGTCTCAACTTTCTGGGCTGGGGAAACTTCTTTCTATGGAATTACCTAACAGCATTGTGTTCTATTCCATACACTATAGGTTTAGGAAAAGAAAAACTCTTTTATATGTAGCTAAAACTTTATAGGCACACATATATATACAAGTATAATTGTTAATTATATAAGCTCTAAATCCCCTCGCCCCAAATGCTTTCAGGAAAGTCCTTACTGACCTCCAGATCGTGCAGGGTGTGTTACTATCACCCGACCACAGGTCACCTTTGAAGCCTGATGGCAAGCCTGTAGGACCATGACCCAGGACAGCTGTCAGACTCATTGAGTAACCTTGAACTAGTTGCTTTGCCATTTGGGGATTCAGTCCTTGTTTCTGTAAATGCCTTTTTGCCTGTATTTTAGAATATGCTTGGTGGTCCAGGTGGAACAAAAGTATTAAGTGCATTCTTCTAAAATTCAGTAACTCCACACAGTCAAAATCAGAACCAATCCTGAAACAAAGTTTCTATAGGTAAAGAAACAGGAGAAATTTTTAGTTGCACATTTTGTTAGCAATAGCCATTGACACCTTGTGTCTGCAAGGTGTTTCTAAAGGTTTTCACTGAAAACTAGTTCTACTGCCTGTCTACATATGGACAACAATAAAAATTTGTTTTTAAGTGATAGTTGTATTAATAATCTTTTTTCTCACAATTTGCATTTTTTTCTCACAATTTTATTCAAAGCGTTGCTATTTTTTTTTCTTAACTCTCTTCTAAGCACCAAATTTTAATATCTAAGTCAATTCCTTGGGAAAGAAATACCATCAAGAACTTTCCTCCAGGACAAAACGATGATGTTCACGCCTCCAAACGACCAAATTTGAAATCTACCAAACTAAAAAAAAAGCCCACACATTAAAAAAAGTAACATATATCACATTCTATGGGTTCCATGCATTTAGCAGCCTTTGCTTGTGCTATGTAATCATCCTTCAGCTGACTTTTAAAAAGTAGCACCCTACCTCATCAAAATAGTTTTTCCATTTGCTTTTTAATTAAAAATAATTAAAACGAAGGAATTCACAACTGCATGAATCATGTCAATGTCATGCATGCACAGCAGATGAAGGTCAGGAGGGCTCTTTACTGCACACATGATTAGGAGATACTGGTCTTCAAGGTTCAGCTTTCTTGCAAACTGAAAAATACCCACATTCCAAGTGATTGGAAGAGCCGATCTCAGAATCCCAAAGGACAATACTGGCACCCAAGAGGTTCAGGGAGTGACAGGGCTTTCGTCAAATTGACAGTTATTCTGTGTAATACGTTTCCCATCTTGTTTCAGTACTTTGATTGAGAGGTCAAGAATCAGTCTGAGAAACTCCCATGTGGAATCTTCTGGAGATGTAGATTGGAATGGCTTTCAAATCATTAATCACATAATCACAGTCTCTCCCTTCTTTGGCATCTCTTCAGCACTGGAATACAGTCTTCTACTAGAAACTGAGACCAGTCTCCTTTAAGATGGTCTCAGGCATCACTACATTTTTTGCATTTTTTTTTAATGTATTCATGAGAGAGAGGCAGAGACCTAGGCAGAGGGAGAAGCAGTTTCCCTGAGGGGAGCCTGACGCGGGACTCAATCCTAGGACCCTGGGATCACGACCTGAGCCAAAGGCAGATGCTCAAAAACTGAGCCACCCAGGCATCCCTCGCTTGTATTTCTCACATCCATGGACCATCATTTGAGTCACTCTGTACCATAGTGACCACCTTTGGTTTCAGTTTGATAATTTCACATAATATGCCCCCATCTCCACCCCCTAGAATCAGTGGGTTTTTGCCACTGTAGTCTTTTCCACCACCCATGATGGCCTACATATTCCCAAATCACTCTCTGCTGGGTTAACACCCCCACTAAGATTGAGAATATTTCCAAATTGCTTCAAATGTAGGATTTTAATGTTCTATAAGGTAAATCTTCATCATACATTATTTACTTACGTCAGAAAAAAGCAGGCCACCATTGGGCCTGTATCTGTGGGCCAGTATCTGTCTATGGCCTCTCCTCAAACTGTGGGTGGTAATCATTTCCCCTGCCCAATACTGTCCTCAGTTCTTTCATTCTTTCTTCTACCTTGTTCAAAAGACTGTCAACTTCTTGGCCCTGTGAATTGCCATCATAACCCAAGGTCCAACACCACCAATCCCTACGGGTAATTCTCAAATTGGCAAAGCTACCATTTTTGTTTATGTAGGTTGCTAAATAACCATGGTCTTGCCCGCTGGGTAGACTCTGTCATCCTTTGCTCCTGGAAAACGGACTGGAGGCCTTTTAGAATGGTCTCACCATCAGTTTCAATGTGGAGCATGAAGTTGAGAGTGCTGGGGATCCCTGGGTGGCTCAGCGGTTTAGCGCCTGCCTTTGGCCCAGGGTGTGATCCTGGAGTCCTGGGATCGAGTTCCACATCGGGCTCCCTGCATGGAGCCTGCTTCTCCCTCTGCCTGTGGCTCTGCCTGTGTGTGTGTGTGTGTGTGTGTGTGTGTGTGTGTGTGTGTGTGTCTCTAATGAATAAACAAATAAAATCTTAAAAAAAAAAAAAAAGTTGAGAGTGCTGTGCCACGCTGCCACCATAATGAGGCGAGGCCCTCTGCCATGCCTGGAGGAGATGACCACGGGAGACTGAGGCTGCGGGACATGCAGGCTGCAGCCCATAGGGAGTGCCCACCTTTTTTACATTTTTAAAGGAATGATTTCAAAAGTAACCCTGAAGGAAACTCTAGGGTAATGCTTAAACAGATGGTTCTTTCCAAAGATCACCCTTGCTGTGTGATAGGTGATTCATTAAGAATCATCTACTGTAAAATTTCAATACAAGGCAGGTTTGGGAATTTTAAAGCAGTCATTAGCAAGTATTAGTTGGGAAAATGAAAGACTAGTAAGCCAGGACATGAAGAGAGTGAATGGGATTGGACTGAGTCTCTAGGTGCTTTAGAAACCGGAAATACAGCTCAATCCCCTAGGATGAAATGAGGCAAGAAGACAAGTTCATAATAATAGTGCCTTGTTAATCTAGTTACTGAGCACTTTTTAAAAGCTATTAGCCACCTACAGAAAGCGACACATCTCCGTGGCTTTGCTCTAGCTTGTGAAGACAGCAGAGAGCTAGTACTTACAAAGACAAACTAGTCCTGTATTTAAGCATGATTTGCTTTACAAAAAGTGCTCTACTAGGTATCTACATGCCACACATTAACCAGCTTTATTCAATACCATTCAGGAAAAGGCTAAGCCAATTTGTCTAGCCTAACTATTCTTAGTGAAAATAATTGTGTTTGCTTAAAGCTGAAACCAAACACTTAGATGTCCTGAAAACAAAAATAATCAGAAAAAAAAAAAATTAAAAACTTTAGGTCCATCACACCGTCTAAATCATGACTATTAGTAACTTTGAGGGTAAGTGAGCCAAAAAAACAAAACATTCCAAACTTCAACCAATTAAAGTAATAACTTTGTTGATTTTTGTTAACATTAATAAGCACTTAATGGTAAGAATAGTAGACCAGAGTCTGAATCTTGACTCCTTCACTGATAACTCTGTGTGGTCTCATGTCTGTGTCTCAGTTTCCTGAGATACCTAATAGCAGCTACCCCACAAGGTAGTTCTGCAAACTAAGATAGTGCATATAAATTGTGCATAGCTCCATGCCTGATGCTCACTGAGTGTTAGTTGTCAGTTCCTAAGGTTGTGAAAAACACAGTAAAGAAATGGCTAATAATATTAAGTAATTTTAATTGTTGCTGCTTCTCCATATATGATCCGTTATACAAGGTTTTGAGCACTCATGTTCTCTAATGCAAGTACAGTGTTTCATGGTTGTTACTCTTCAGTAGGCAGGCCAATAAAGTTGCATGAGATGTTCAAGCCAACATTACAGCCATTTAATCATTGCAAGACTGCAAGCATGCTTATCCATCACAAAAGTTCATAAATCAAACATCCAAGTATATACTGAATCATTTACACTTATGGTGATCCAACAATTATAAAAGCAGCAAAGAGCATGTATAGTTTCTAAAGAACGATTTTTTTTAAATCAGATACCTAGGGTTTATGAAACCATAATTTCATTTAGATGGTGTGTACAACTTCTAGAGAATTTTTAGTTGCTTGGAGTTCCCTTACTTTCTAATGGGAAGTATCAAAGTCCATCAGGTAAATAAGAATATTTACCTGGAATAAGAAAAGAGTGTATTCCAAGCTATGTTTATCAATATACTTGAACTAATCTCATAAAATGTCCTACAAATTGCAATTCAGCAAATGGACCAGAAGCACTGGCTGTTAACAGTGTGTGTGGGGGGGGGGCATATATACATAAGTGTGGATAATGGACGAAATGGACTAAAATCTGAAGACTAAGTTCCTTACTCTGTTGTCTACTTAATGACTGACTTCTGGAGTAATCATTTTTTCCTTCATCAAATATGAAAAACTATGATCAAACTTTTTTATGAGCACAATTAGAGAATATTTTTTTAAGATTTTATTTATTTATTCATGAGAGACTGACACAGAGAGAGGCAGAGATAGGTAGAGAGAGAAGCAGGCTCCCCATGGGGAGCCCAATGTGGGACTTGATCCCAGAACCCCGGGATTACACCCTGAGCGAAAGGCAGATGCTCAACCACTGAGCCACCCAGGTACCCCAAGAATAATTTTTTAAATGCAATTTTACCTGACTAATTTAGGTTAGTAGTGACCTCCTGACCAATTAGAGTGGTCCTTTTCTCTTTCTTGCTGATTTCACTCACAACAAATAAAACTATAAGATACAGGTCATTTATTACTTTATTACTTAGGCAAAATATGCTAAGTACATGAAGAATAAAAAATTAAGTGTGGTTTTTAAAAAGTGAATTCCACGGCTAAAATTAACCACACAGGAAACAACAGATGTTGGCGAGGATGCAGAGGAAGAAGAACCCTTGTGCACTGTAATGAGAATGCAAACTGGTGCAGCCACTCTGAAGTACAGTATGGAGGTCCCTCAAAGAGTTAAAAATAGAGCTACCCTATGACCCAACGATAGCACTACTAGATACTTACCCAAACAATACAAAAATACTGATTCGAAGAGATATATGCAACCCAATATTTATAGCCTAGCATTACTCAATGGTAGCCAAACTATGGAAAGAACCCAAGTGTCCATTGACTGATGAATGGATAAAGAAGATGCAATGGACTATTATTCAGCCATCATAAAGAATGAAATCTTGCCATTTGTAATGATGTGGATGGAGCAACAGTGTATTATACTAAACAAAATAAATCAGTCAGAGAAAGAAATACCATGTGATTTCATTCATATGTGGAATTTAAGAAACAATACAGATGAACATATGGGAAAAGGCTAAAAAAGAGAGAGAGGGAAACAAACCATAAGAGACTCTTAATGATAGAAAACAAACTGAGGGATCCCTGGGTGGCGCAGCGGTTTAGCCCCTGCCTTTGGCCCAGGGCGCGATCCTGGAGACCCGGGATCGAATCCCACGTTGGGCTCCCGGTGCATGGAGCCTGCTTCTCCCTCTGCCTGTGTCTCTGCCTCTCTCTCTCTCTCTCTCTCTCTCTCTGTGTGTGTGTGTGTGACTATCATAAATAAATTTAAAAAATTAAAAAAAAAAGAAGAAGATGCTTTGAAAAATTCAAAAGAAATAAGCAAGGCTTGGGGTGCCTGGGTGGCTCAGTCGGTTGAGTGACTGGTTCTTGGTTTTGGCTCAGGACCATGATCTCAGCGTTGTAGGATCAAACCCCACCTCAGACTCCATGCTGAAGACTCTCTCTCCCTCTGCATCTCCCCATGGACACACTCGTGCTGTCTCTCAAATAAATAAATCTTTTTTTAAAAAAATGGAAAAGAAGCAAGCCTCGGTTCAACTTTATCTTAAAAAAAAAAACTTACATAACTGCACTCAGTGAATAGAAAGCCCGGTTCACACCTTGAAGTCATTTCTCTGTTGATACTATGGTAAGGGGGTCAGTTCTGCCTCAGTGCAGAAACGATACAGTGGAATAAGATGGAGATACGGAGATAGCCATTTACCAAAAAGAAATCTTTTTCTGAAAAGAAATACTCCACCGAGATGCTCATTGAAATTTATGGAGCAAGCACATTTCTAAACATTGGCCATTATTCAGACAGCTCAGGCTCATCTCATGTTTTCTTCTATTATAGAGCATCTTAATTTTGTATGGCTTATGGGTTGTTTTTTTTGTTGTTTTAATAAACACTGAAACAATAAAGAATTTAAAATGCAAAGCCATCTTGCGGACTGTAGCTTCAGGTTTAAGTAATCACTGGTCTCCTTGTTTTACCGTATTTTGACGAGGGCCAACGTTCTAATTACCGTCCAGCATCTCTTGTTCAGCAGGCGGTGCCAATCACACCCCATTATCTATTGATGTGGAGTAAGTGCCCGTTAGGGGCTGCTGCAATCACCACCCTAATTTTCCGCTCACGCTCCATCCACGTCAGCGCTCTCGTCTCCAGAGGTAAGAGCAGCTGTACTCTCTGTACTCATTAACCCAGCCGCCCTTGACATTTGTTCCTTTTTTTTTTTAAAACCTAATGTCGCAAATTCTCCACTAAAGGAAAGACTTTCAGCCTGTGATTTTTTTTTGCATTGATTATTTCAGCTGTGTTCCAGGATCTGCCTTTGCATCTAAAATAGTATTCTCACATTTCACACACTGAGGTTCAAAATTCCAAACAGAAGCCCCACACGGGACTGTGATTTGATGCCACTGAATGGCCCGGGGTGGGGGTGGGGGGGAGCACTGAGTTGGATGTAGGTCCAGAGCTTCATCCATTGATCTGAATTTGGCCTTAAAAAGCATTAGCAATTTGTTTCTTCTTGGTATTACCAACTGCTGAACAACCTGAAGCGATCAGTTATGTAGGCTATTTTACAATTACTGTTTCTCGTTTCAGAGAAGCTTAGTTTTGATGTGTTCCTCCCCTGTTCCGACCCTCCTTTAGCTCTGCAAATGTCTGTGCTTGAGAGGAGAGCTTGTATTAATTACACTCTATCTTCATCTTCCCCCATGTGCAGCAGGGTTCCAGTGGCTCGCATCTTGCATCTGAAATGGAAGAAATGATATTTGCATTTTTATATCCTCATATAGCAAAGGACCAGCCTCTCCTACCTCTGTTCCCAAAATACTCTCCCATAGCCCATTCTTTATTGTCCGTGATCTTTTTTTTTACCTAAGGCAAAATAATGTCGTACTTTATCGATTCTAAAATGTTCTCCCCCTATACGTTAGCATCTCTGGATTAAGAGTGGGTTTTTCAATCAGTGGCGTGTCATAATCACCAGCATTCTTCTTAGTGCACACAAAATAAGGATTTAAAAAACGTGGTGAATTTTTTGACTGTATGAAATTCAGCAAAAATTGGTAGCATTTACTGAAGTCTTACCATGTGTCAATTATTATTTTAAGTGTTCCTCCACCTTATTTTGACCCTCCACAGAAACTCTATGGCAGCCCAGGTGGTGCAGCGGTTTGGCGCCTGCCTTCAGCCTAGAGCGTGATCCTGGAGACCCGGGATTGAGTCCCACGTCGGGCTCCCTGCATGGAGCCTGCTTCTCCCTCTGCCTGTGTCTCTGCCTCTCTCTGTGTGTCTCTCATGAATAAATAAATAAAATCTTAAAAAAAAAAAAAGAAGCTATGAATAGGGAGGATTATTAGCCCTGTTTTACAGAAAGGTGAAGTGACATAGTGACAAAGCCAAGCTTTGAACACGGGTCTTTGACCGAGTGGCTGCTCCTCACTGTGTTCCACCACACACCCTTGCAAGAGGATCATTTGATTTGATCTTCAGTGTTCTTCCTTCCAAAGAGTTTTGCAAAGATAAAGCTACAAACTATAAAATATTAATCATGTAAAGTAAAATAGCATAGGAAGTATTTTAATGTATTCAATAACACCGATAGACCTTTTTCTGGATATTACGAGTCTACAAGAATTCCTAGAACACAGTTCCTACCTTCAAGGGCTCATAGTCTAGTGTGAGAGGCAGACATCCCAGACAATAATATCAACAGTGAGGAAAGTTCTAGAGCAGGGGCAAGTACTAAGGACCTCAGGTATACGGCTGAACTTGAACCAGACTGTCTGGTTTCTGAGAGAAGGCTCCCCTGAGCCTTGAGGCTGTTTTGAATCAGGAGAATTTGCTTCAGGCTTCCTGTACGTTGGATGATGAATGAATGGGTGAGCTAATGAATCAATCAATCACTGAAAAAGGCAACCGCTCTGGCTTGAAAGAAACTGAGCCCACAGCCTGGGGTCATGGATGTGTAAGGAGCAATCATTGAAACCACAGCCTTGAGGGAGCCTGAGAGGGAATGGAAAGAGGTGAAGAGGTGCTAGAGGTTGTGCAAACCAACCAAAAGGGCTTCAAGGGGGAGTGTCAGCAGCGTCCGAAGTTGCAAAGAAGAAAAAATAAAGACTGCAAAACGCTGGTCGAATTCTTTCCCTGGAAGTCGGATGCCCGCAGAGGAGAGCAACAGGATGCTACTAGGTTCCCTCTGCCTCATTTTCACTTAGGGACCTAAGGTCTAAAAGGATCCAGTGGGATCCTTGTGCGGCCTCAACTCCCAGGTGGGCAGCAGGTGTTGGACGCCTCCCAGCTTGGGGGGAAGAGGTTGTGAGGCAGTTTTGCAGTCACAAGCCACCACCCCACCCCAGCCTGCAGAAGATCCAACTGGCAAAGTGCAGGTGAGGGGGGCAGGGGTGCGGGCACACTGCCCCCACCCTCCCCTCGCTGGGGGCTGTGCACGGGCATTCCAAGACCCCGTGCATGAGGCCCCAGGGCACCCCTCCAACCTGCCAAGGTTGGGCACACATTTGCAGCTCTTTCTCAGGCCCCTGGTTTCAGTTTTAACTACTATTATATCAGCTCTTGTGACTGCAAGTGACTTTTTAAAAAAGATTTTGTTTGTTTGTTTGTTTGTTTGTTTGATGAAAGAGAGCACGAGCATGGGTGGGGGTGGTAGGGCTGGGGGGAACGACAGAGGGAGAGGGAGAAACAGACTCTCGGCTGAGCAGGGAGCCCTACACCAACCTGGATCCCAGGACCCTGGGATTGTGACCTGAGCCAAGAGCAAACACTTAACCGACTGAGCCACCCAGGCTCCGTTGAATGGACAATGAACAAATAAAATTAAGCATCACTGTCAAACCCAATTCGTTGAATGAAAAGATTATGAGCAAAAATCAGGAGAGAAAAGAAAAGATTGCATGTCACATGGTCGTCGTGGCCGGGCTGTCACTAAACAGCTATCAGGACTGAGTTGCAAGCATTATGCCTATCGTGTGGGGAGCGATAACCTAGGCATGATTCCCACCCTCACTAGGCCTGAAGTGGCAAGACAAGTAACTGCACACAAAATATACTCTAGTGACTGAGTATATGCATCTTTTCTCTCCATTCTTGTTTTACCCCCCACTCTTTCTCCTGTGAAGACACTGACTGGTGAGAGCTAATTTTCCTGGGACACTCTCAGCAATGTTTATAAATCTGATAGGCAAAGTGCTTGTGTGTTTTCCAGAGTATATACTTAGTATTACTTTATCATTTTGTTCCTCCTCCCCATATCATTGAGCGCTGTAGAAGGAGACCTTGTAGTTTAGTAAAAGAGAGAAGACATTACACTAAGTAGTTCAATGGGAGGGCCCAGGAGGAGCTTGCATCTCAGCTGGAAGGCCAAGAAAGACAGCAACTGGCTTTTAGATTTCACAAACATGGTTGATTTCACAGTTGCAAGCTCTGATTTAAGTCAGAATAAAAAGCTACATGAAATCAACTAAAAGGAGTCTGCTGTCTGGTGCTCCAACAATTAGTTGAAAGGCTCCTACTTTGAAAATAATTCACAGCCCCCTCATCTTTTAAGCTGATGCTGCTCAAACTACAACCAAGGAACAGTTCCTCTTCTGTCCTGTGAATTGCTTGTAACCAGTCCACAATGAGGTAAGTACAAAAAACTAAGTAAGCATTTAGGACTTTAATGGCAATTTGGCAGAATAGTTTTAGGTCTGCTGAATTGAAGAAAAAAAAAAGGAGAGAAATGAGTTTGTGTTTTGTATGTCTTTGGATTTTTTTTCACTGAATTTTTCTATTTATTTTATTATTATTTGTAAAAAAATATTGATGATAGATGATATCGATGATAGATAGATGATAGATAGATAGAGATAGATTCACAATGAATTTAAGACAAAGTCGGTCCTTGTACACAGGTGTTCTGAGAGTCGTTGCTCAGAGCCACTCAGTGGGCCTCAAACGCAGTCCACACAAAAGAACTGGCAGTTAAATACAACAGTTCCTGAAGGATCCAGAAACACTAGTGACAAGTCAGGAGGCACCCTGTAGACGTTCTCATTCAAAACAGAGTTCTTGGCCAGATTGTTGGCAGCTTTCCAGATTTCTGCCAGCAGGAAGCACAGATAAGGAAGCTACACTCCCCTTGAAAAATCAGATTTATCCGGAGTGACGCCTAATTTCACATAAAATCCACAAAAATGTGAGCTGGCCAAATAGCTCAGTGAGACTGAGTGTTACCAGTGGTGTCTTCAGAGCGAAGTGTCACTTCTGTTTCCTCTGACTTTAAAGGAGATAGAAGTGTCTTGAGCTGATAAAGTCACAGAGCCTGTGGCAAAAAAATCCCCAAGCAGCCACGACTGTGTCATCAGTTAAATAGAATCAGGTATTATGGGTATGAAATCAGCCCTTGTGGGGCACCACATTCAGCTAGATGGATGTTCCTGTAGTGACTAAGAGAGGTGAGGTCTGCTGTTAGATTGATTTTAGCCAGGGAGATGCACAACATCCCCTAGCGGAATGCTTCATTGCAACATGGGTCTAAGGATATACTCATTGAACCAGCCCTTTAGCAATCATGGACAACTGAAACTAATGTGTCCTTAGCAAACATCACCAGGTTCCCATTATTTGTATTCTTAGCTGTTCTCAGATGTCTTTAGTTGGTGTCTTTCATTAGACTAAATTAGTTGGATTTTTACAGGCAGAAAAAATATCTTCCCGTATCTTTTGCAGTTTTCCCACGCGTCTATTACATTCTGTGCCCAGTAGGCTCTGAGTAAATGTTGACTAACCCGTTAATAAAATGATGTAAATCAAACAGCAGGTTCCTTTTCTTCACTTTCAGTGCATTTATTTTCTTTGCTGGTGTACTGTTTTATTCAAAGCTCTGTGAATTTGATTTAAATTTTTGGAAATAAAAGAACATAGAAAAATAATACAAACTTAGTTCATTTAGATCCTGTGTCCTCGGGTTTCATGCCCAACCAGAGAACTTGGCAACTGCATATCAAGATCTAATTAGCTCAGGCAAAAATCCAAGCTACTCACCCATTGATGAAACCTCAACTGATGAGATTTCTTGAAGGGAAATTAAGAAACAGAGACCTAAAGCACTATGCTCTTCTTTTCTGTTCCCTTTTCTTATCTCTTCTTGAATTTCCCCAAAATTATGCAGAAATGCTCAGATGGAAACTGAATGTGTTCTTATAGTAATGAACTCAGCCACAACATCCCGTGAGCAAGGGTCTAGTGGACGAGGGAGACTGGAAGGCATGAGGGTAGCAAGGCCAAGAAGAGAGAGCCCAAGAAGATAAAGCTCAATCTATGAAAACAAACCTCAGGCCCTCACTGTAGACTCGAGCTCCATTTCGGGGAGAATCAGCAGCACGTAGGGCATAGAAATTCTGTTCCGTTCTTCCCCCTTTGTTTGTCTCCTTCTCTCCTACATTCATCCACACCATCTCCATCTTTGCTTAGCCAAAACCGCTTCCCTTCTCATAGAAAAGAGGGGAACTTGCTTGACTGGGAGGTTGGGAAGTGGCCCACATTATGTTTTGAATGGAAGATTTCATTTTCATTTGTTACCCCATTGCCTCTGTGATTTCCCTGCAAGTGGAGCCAACAGTTCCTTTGAGAAAGACCCAAAACTCTTCAAATACAGTAAGTCTCCACCTCTCCAAGTAAGATGGCATCAGTGCTAACTAAACCCTTTGAGAATTATTAGCTGTGTTTTAGAATCCTATTATAGGCTGCTCCAGAAAAGATCCATTTGGTGATGCCACTGTAAGGCCATCTGGTAACAATATTGTTTGTACTTTTTTAAAGTTTTATTTATTTATTTATGATAGACATAGAGAGAGAGAGGCAGAGACACAGGAGGAGGGAGAAGCAGTCTCCATGCCAGGAGCCTGACACGGGACTCAATCCCGGGACCCCAGGACCCGCCCTGGGCCACGCCCTGGGCCAAAGGCAGGTGCTAAACCGCTGAGCCACCCAGGGATCCCCCCATTGTTTGTATTCTAAGTGAGCACAAGCCGTAATTGAGAAGGTAAAGATGGAGAAGGAACTACAAAAAACATGATCAAATAGCAGAGGCTCAAGTCTCAAGAATCTTGTTCTTTTTCAAATGACCTTATGAGAGCTGAAAATTAGGCAACAGGGGGAAATAAAAGAGAAAACAAAGGGCTTTGCCTGTTCCTTCCTATTTCCTTTGTTTGGTTTTTCTGAGAAATGTGTTTGTAGCATAATTTTGGCATATTCACTATTGGCAGAAGCTTGTAGAATAATTCCTTCATTAGTGTGCAGAATTTGATTCAACAATTCATTTTGAAGTCAGAACTTTGCTACCTGTAACGGAATTACATGCTATATTAGGATATTTCCTAGGATATCAGAAAAGGGATTATTTTTTTAAATCAAGAAACAAAAAGGGAGGGAAGGGCACAGAGAAAGAAAACTGGAAAAAAATTAATAGCCAACTCTGAAAGGGAACAAACCATTTAATTCCTGCTAAGTGGAGCCCAGTTACTTGCACAGCAACATATTCCTCTTAATTAATAGGTGTTTGTGAGGGAACAGAGGATGTCAATGAGAGATATGTGATACTTCCCTAAGTCTTTCTTAAACTTTCTCCATTCACACCCTAGAGCAACCCCACACTCCTAGCTAGCTAATCTTCTGCATCAATAGTGGAGAATGAAGGCAATCCAACAACATAGAGGTAGGTCTAGATTGTACCTGAGGAGATCTGTCTCCTTTTTTGGAAAAAGCTACAGTTCCCTAATGTCTTAGAGATTTGTGCACCCACCTCGTTCATAGTTTGATATTTGAAAGCAGATCCAAAGTGGAAGAGATTGTAACAAGATTCTAAACACATGTACTTGTTTCTAAATGGCAATACTAAGTGTGGATATAATCTTTTGGGGGAGATGGAGGCTTTCTGTATTTAGAGAGGGTTTTTTTTTGCTCTTCCTCAAAGATCCTGTTGGGCTCTACTTGCTAGATTTTTAGTAGTAGTCACAAATGGGATATGGTAATGAGTAGACATAGAACCCAATTCAAAGTCTGAGACCAACCAAAGATGTGGACAACCAAGCTCCTATACACACACACACACACACACACACACACACGTGCACACACATGCTCACACAATAATTCCTTCAGGCAAACTCTTCTTAACCTGACCTTGAAAGTCCAGTGCCCATTAAACCACAAGACAGAACTGAGGAAGCCAGACTCCCTCTGGCACTCTGTGTCCAGAGGTTGGTTAGTATCCAGTTTGGGAATCATAGAAAAAATACAGACTTAGTTAATTTGGGTCCTGTGTACACAGGTATCATGCCCATAGAACTTGGCAACTACGTATCAAGACCTAATTAGCTCAGGCAAAATCCAAACTACTCACCCAATATTTGAGTTTTCATTCAGTTTAGAAAAGTGTGTTACCATTCACTCACTCTTTCATTCCACCAACACTTGACAATTTACCATGTCCCAGGCCTAGCTATGAATACAGGTGTGAACAAAACCAAGTCCCTGCTCTCGTAGAGCTTAGATATCTGTATCTTTGGAAGTCACTCTGAATCATTCCACGGAGAAAGGATAGAATATGAATACACTATCACAACCAAATCAAATAAATACAATATTTGATGATGTGCATATTCTCTTTCCTGAGTCACGTGAGCCTCTGCCCTCTGTCTTTCCCACATAACCCAGGCTTAAAAGCCAATGTCTTCAGTATAAAGGAGTTCCATTCTCAGAGTATTTGTTAAAGCGACCACTGGGGCTAGAAGTCCTCTTTCCAAAGCAAATTTTTGTGCAAATGGGCTGAGCCAGAGGCTCCAGGGGTGACAATAGGGAAAGGCAGCTAGGAGTGGGGTAAATGGCTGCTGTGTCTTGGGTGACTCTTCCAGCTGAGGGACAGCATTCTTATCCCTGGGCCGATGGGCTAGCGCTGTAGTCTTCTTAGAGAAGGAGGATAGGAAAATCCTGGTAAGATTCAGTGGAGAGGAAATTTATTGTTTGAAGCCATGGATGCCTCTCTTTTGTAATTTTTTCCTCAAGGAGCTCAACCTTGGAGTTGATTCATGCATCAGCAAAAAAGTTACTGAGTGTCTACTCTGCATCGTGAACTATTCTAAGCACTAGGAATATACATCAGTGAACAAAATAGGCAAAAATTCCTGCTGTCCTGGGGGTAACATTCTAGGAAGAGGACAGAAAATAAAAACAGCCACAGAGCTTAGAAGGGAAGAGAAATGGCCTTGATAAATGGTAGTCTATCAGCAAGCGATAAGTACTATATATAATATGTACTGTATATTATGTTAAATATAAATATAAAAGGGGTCAGGGGAAAAGAAATCTTTGCGAGGTACGCAGTGTTAAAGGTACAATCAGTCAAGTGGAGCTAGGTTAGAAAATCATGAAAATAATTTTAAAATACCCAATGACTTGGACTGTAAGTATTATGCTTTTAAATTACTCAAGGATCCAATAAGAAATGATGGTGGAAACAAGAAATAAAGAATTATTATTTCTTAAATTATTAGTCCAATTAATATACATTTTTAGGTCCCTTGTAATTCATTCCTTATCGAAATACTTGTGTAAATCCCTTGCTCGTTTTTATTGTCCTTTTTTTTTCTTTTTCTTATTGATTTGTTGGAGCTCATTTATGTTAGGGTTATTAATCTTTGTCCGGAATATTTGTTATGAATATGGTCTCCCACTTGTTACTGATATTTGCACTTTTTAAAATGTCTTTTGCTGGAGAAAGGTTTTAAATTTTTGACTCAAATCTATCCATTATTTCCATATGGTTTCTGGGTCTCATGTCTTACTTAGGAAGTTCTTCTCACCTCCTGAATATATTCTCCTTTATTTTTTTCTTTTCAGTTTATACTTTTTTTTCAATTCTACAAATAATACACAAATTCATACTCAAATAATTCAAATAACATAGATGAATAAACAATAAAAATTATTTTCACTCTTAGGTGCCTGGGTGGCTCAGTTGGTTAAGCATCTGACTCTTGGTTTCAGCTCAGGTCATGATCTCAGGGTGGTGAGATAGAGCCCTATGTCAGGCTCCAGGCTCAGGAGCAAGTCTGCTCAAGATTCTCTTCCTCTACCCCTTCCCCATGCTTGCTTTCTCTCTCATTCTCTCTCTCTTTCTCTCTCTCTCTCTCTTTCTCAAATAAAATATATAAATCTTTTTTTTAAGTTGCTTTCATTCTTTGCTCTTTCCACCCTCACTTATTTCCCTAGAGGTAACCACTGTTGACTTGAAAGACATCTTTGCCTTGTCACATTGATTCCTATTTCATCTCATTTCCAGATGGGCTCAAGACTGTTTCCAAGGATGTAAACAAACATCGATAAAATGTATTCTAAGGTGTCTGGGAACTAGCCTTATAAAGTGGAAAACAGGGATCCCTGGGTGGCGCAGCGGTTTGGCGCCTGCCTTTGGCCCAGGGCGCGATCCTGGAGACCCGGGATCGAATCCCACGTCGGGCTCCCGGTGCATGGAGCCTGCTTCTCTGGCACTGTCTCTCCTTCTATCTCTCAAGAATAAATAAATAAAATCTTTAAAAAAATAAAAATAAAAAATAAAAAATAAAAAAAAAATAAAGTGGAAAACATTTGGATTCATGAGATAAAAATAAACCATGGGCTCATGAAAAGCACAATTTCTGATCCCGAGATCTGAGAACAATGTCTTGCTGAGAGGACCCGGTGAATGAGATCCTCATGATCATACTTAGTGGTTTCATCTAGGTTTTCTTACAACAGCATTCAAGATCAATGGCTTCATGCAATTTGGTTAATTTAAGATAGCCCAATATCAAGCCCGACAAGTTAGCACCTTTCTGATAGGCTAAATTTTAGATAATAGAATTTATGACACAATCTTAATTTCTTGAAGTCAATGATCAGAGAAGGAAGATAAAGTAACAGCACTACAATCTTTGCCTTTCATAAAAAAGTGAGCCAATGTCTGTTTTTATTGTGATTTTGATAATTAGCCTTCCAAGAATAATTATGAATTGCTATACAGTAACCATTTAAGCCAGGTGGGATTAGGGAGGATGCAGGGCAATGGGCTACAAGCATCAATGAGGAGGAAGGAGGACCTCTCCTGGATTAATGGTACCATAATGTAGGGCATTGGGAAAAAGACAACAGGGAAGCCATGACCTCAAGGGAGATCCATATTTTGTCTAGAGCAAGAAGCTGAGAACATTCAGGAATGAGGTAGAGTATATAGGGGATTTTGCTAATGCTCAAGGGCTCAAGGGTTTCAGGCTTTGGGGAAAGATGGGAGATGTGGACCAAATGAGGAAAGTGTGATACATGTGTGGAGATTAGGAGGGCAGGAGAGGAAGTGTGACCTGGTTATCTGGGGCTTCGTAGAGTGATTGAACAGAGTTAAAGGCATAATGAGATTAGTCCTAATACACTCAAAAGAGAGACTGGTGGGGAGGTTGCCAGTGGTTTTATATTAGTCGTTAAATTATCTCCGGTTTAGTTTGTTAGTTTTCTTCATGTGCTTTGAAATTTTGTTTGTGGCTTTTGTTTTACTTTCTTTGTTTTTTGGGGCGATGGGGATGGTGTTAGGGGACGGGAAGGTTTGCTCTGTTATTTTGTCCTTTCTTCCCAAGCAACTCCCCCATGGCCCTTTCAGCCCTTTTGGCTGTCGCCTGCATCAAGGCTCCTAGGGCCAGCGGGTTTAGCACCAGGTCTTTTCCTGATCCTCCTTCAAGAGACAAAGGCAAAGTGAGGTGGCACCAGGCCCACTTAGAGTTGGTTCTGTCCTTGCTGCTCTGTGCCACATCCTGCCAGTGCGAAGGGACACCTTTCCAGGGGCCGCCCCAGTGCAGGGACCCCAGCTCTCTTAGACTTCTTTCCCATTTGGGGAAACCGGTCTCTGCCCCAGGTTCTCCCAGTTATCCTGGCTCTCAGCTCCCAACCAGGAGGGTGAAAGCTACAGGGCACCCTGAAAATGTGGTCAACAACACTACCCTACTCCTTACGCTGACCGGGACAAAGTTCAGCTGGAGCAACCATGTAAAGGTAAAAAGGCTATCTAATTTTTAAAAAATAATCAGGGTCAGAGGAGGTTTTTGAAGAAGATTATTTTGTAAATGAAGAGATAAATGATCAGGGTGCCTGGGTGGTTAAGTGGTTAAGTGTGTGACTCTTGATTTCCACTCAAGTCATGATCTCAGGGTCGCATCAATCTCAGAGCTGGGCGTGGAGTCTGCTTAAGATTCTCTCTCTCCTTCTCCCCCTCCACCCCTCTAGAAAAAAAAAAAAAAGATAAATGATCACATAGTGAATTAAGAGCTCTTACAAATGAATTTTTTATTGAGATATAATTGATATATAACATGATGTTAGTTTCAGATGTACAACATAATGATTCGATATTTGTGTATATTGCAAAATGACCACAATAAGTCTAGTTAACATCCATCACCACACATAGTTGAAGATGTTTTTTCCTTGTGATGAGAATTTTAAAGATCTACTCCCTCAGCAACTTTCAAATACACAGTGCAGTACTATTATTGTCATCAGAATGCTGTACATTATCTCCCCAGGACTTATTTATGTTTTATAACTAAAAGTTTGTACCTCTCCACCCCCTCCACCCATTTCACCCACCCCCTCCTGCCTCTAGCAATCGCCAATCTACTCTCTGTATCTGAGTTTGGTTGGTTTTTTGCTTTCATAGATTTCATATATAAGCGAGATCATACAGTATTTACCCTTTCCTGTCTAACTTATTTCACTTAGCATAATGCCCCAAAGTGAGCAAATGTCAAGATTTCCTTCTTTTTTAATGCTGAATAATATTTTGTACATATTTTCTTTATTCACTCATCCATCGATAGACACTTAGTTTGTTTCCATATCTTGGCTATTGTAAAGCTTCAATATCTTTTCAAGTCCTGTTTTTTCATTTTCTTGCAAATCAATTTTTTTTAAATAACCAATACCCAATAGAAAAATCAACAAATACAAACAGTTCACAGGAAAAAACCCCACAGATCTATATTTTTAAGATATAAAAAATCTAAAAACATCAATATGAAAGTAAAGCAAATTAAAGATAAGCTAATGGGATCCCTGGGTGGCGCAGCGGTTTGGCGCCTGCCTTTGGCCCAGGGCGCGATCCTGGAGACCCGGGATCGAATCCCACGTCGGGCTCCCGGTGCATGGAGCCTGCTTCTCCCTCTGCCTGTGTCTCTGCCTCTCTCTCTATCTCTCTGTGACTATCATAAAAAAAAAAAAAAAAAAAAAAAAAAAGAAACATTTAAAAAAAAAAAAAAAAGATAAGCTAAATACTATTTTCACTTGTCTGTCTCTCAAGATAGGCTATCAGCTACTCTATCTTTGCATGGTGCTGAACCATCACAAAAGCAGATGGGTCAAAGAAATGCTTAACATATTTTTGCTGTGTTTCATATCCTTATGCATTTAAACATGCCATTCATTCTTCATAGAATGTTTTTTGACCCTTTGTCATATAGATTTACATCTAACTCCAACTCATGCATCAAAACTCAGCTCATATCACCTTCTCCAGGAAGCCCTCCTTGGTTTACCATCATAATCATCCTAGTCCTATTAATCTCTCTTCTGGTTTTCTGTGTAATCTTTTTTTTTTTTTTTTAATTTGATCATATCCTTGTTTCATTGATTTCAATCATTGATTTACTTGTTCCTTTTCCCAACTACTCTGTGAGAGCGCCAAGTCTAATTCGATTTTGCGTTCCCAAGGCCTAGCTCATTGGAAGCACTCAAAGATTCTTTGTTGGAGGTATGAATGAAGAACTTGTTACTTGCTCCGAGATTGTACATAGTTGGTTTAGTGATGCTGGGTTATGTGCTGAGCACTCTCCACTGGGAGGCAGTGTTGTGCAGTGAAAAGCTCTTAGCTTTGCAAGCCAGAAAGCCAGGGTTCCCACAACAATCCTGCCACCTCTTACCTGCCTATCCCTGGGCCATGCACAATTTTAAGATTCTGGCAAGATGGGAAGAATGAGCAGAAGAATATTTTCCTTACAGAATTATCATGAGGATTATAGATAATTTAGGTAAAGTATCCAACATATTGTAGATGCATTTATAAGATAGCTCTGGATTACTTGCTTATATAATAGTAGCACAATTACAGGTAAAGGCCTAGATCATTTGCAATCATGCTGCAAATGACCCTCCCTCTAGAAGCTCTCAGCCCACTTCTCATGTCTGTCGGAGGGCTCAGGCTTGGAAGCTCACTGTTCAGAGGTTTTGGGGGCTCCATAGGACTAGGACCTCCACTGGGGCTTAAGCAAGTCAAGGGCTTGAGGGACTGTTATTGCCAGGCCCTGGTTCAGCTGCATGTGCATTAAATAGATTTTTGTGCACTGGCCTGGGAAACAAGCCACCATCTATAATTCTGTTTCTATGGGGAAAGGCTTTCTGTGTTCCAAACAACCAACTTACTAATGAACTCCTGGAACACAACCTATTTGTCGACGGGGACCGGCTGACTGGGTTTACATGGCTGAGCCAGCCGCCCGAGCGACTGCACAGTGTTGATCTAATTATAATGAATTCTCTACGGTGACTAATCTAGCCGTGGTCTCCACAATTGAAGAGGAATTTTGAAAAATTGGAGAGTGTTCTACAAAGAACCACAAAGATGATTAAAGGACTGAAGGAAAATCTAGTCTGGTCTTTACGGTTTTAAGAGGACTGCAGAAACCACTCATGCATACATCACTCAAATGAAAAAAGTATTTGATTCTGTACTGTGTCAAGTGCATTTATCATTTGCTAATTGACAATGAATTAATTCGTAGAGAAGGGAACCAGTGTTGTTGAGTGCCCGTATCAGAGTATCAGACACTTCATGGGCCTTTTATATACATTATTTAAGCTTACCCTCATGGTCACCCTGCCAGAGAGACATCGTTATGGCTATTTCACAGATGAGGAAACTGATTTTCAGTGAGATTCATTTGTCGAAAATCTGATAGTTAATAATACAGAACGTAGATTCAAATCCAGGCCAGATTAGTATCAAAACCCCTCTAACCAATTTTCTACACCGCAGCCAGAGTGACCTTTCTGAAGTGTAAACTTGATGATGACCTTCTCCTGCATAAAACGCTTCTATGGCCTCACTCTGCTCCTGGGATGAAACTCAAGCTTCTTAACACGGCTGGCAGGACCCTGAGCGTCTTGCCTCCTGCACACCAACCACCCTTGTCTCCTGCCATCACCTGTTCCCCCCAGCCCCAGGGCTGTGTCCAGACATCTTTCCTTTTGTCTATTCCTCCCTCTGCATCCAGCCTCCTAGCCTTCACACATGCAGTTCCCTCTGCTCTCCTGCTTTTCCTCTTCTGTTGGCCAACTTTCCTCTATTTACCCTCGTACACACCTTCCTTTGGAAGCCTTCCCTGAGCCTCCAAGTACAGACTGATCAGCCCTTCTCTGTGGTCTCCCAGTGTATCACATTTCCCATTATCACAGCATTATCACACTGCCCGGTAACTGAGTGCTGATTTAGCCTTGAACACCCTCCTGTGTGCACACACACACCCATCACTCAATCATTATTTGTTAAATAAGTGTTGAATGATCATATCACAAGTTATTTTTACAAACAGTAGTCAAAATATTGACATCTACAAAACATTTACCTTCTTATAAAAACTTAAAAAAAAAGAGGATTTGAGATTATCACGATCATAATATGGCTCTCCCTTGTTTCTGGTATGTTTTCTTGAGAGGAAAGAAAGAAATACAGATGCCAGTAGGATGCTGGATACTGTGTAAAATGTTCGTACGCCCATGGGAGGATGGCCCGGGTGGACATCATCCATCATCTGGGTCATGGCAGAAAAGAGATTGAGAACCTTCCAACCCTTCCTAGCTCTAGGAAGGACCCCTTGAATCCATTATATTCGAAAGGACATTGATCTTTGTAACTTCCTCCAGTGAGAAATCTCCAATCCTATCTGGTGTCGAACAACCCTTGGGGTAAGAACATTCTTCCTTTTGTTTAACTTTAATCAGCCCGTTTTTGGGTGTGCTCTTGGCCACAGAGGAAAAGCAGCCATCGCCCTCCAAGCAGTGGTTTGTCTGAAGTTCATGTCCATTGCCCATGCTGCTTAAGGCATCCAGAAGCGTCTCCTCTCTAGGTGGTATCATCCCAGGTCTGCTAGCCCCTCTTTGCTGGTCACTGAATGACGATTTGGCTTTTGCTGTGAACTCTCTCCACATTCTCTCAATCCCATTGAGCCATGGAGACCAGAGCCAACCCCAGCTCTCTGTTACAGCTCAGATCAGTGCCGAGCTGTGTAGCAATTACCTCATGATACAGACATGCTTTTCATTTGCCACAGTTCTCTGCTTGCATTTTTTTTAATCATCAGAACTGCAGGGTTGTGACAATTCCTCCCGGTCAACTGGCTATCCACTAAAGCTATACTTTCAATTTTCCAGCCAACTGCTTTTGAGTGGTTGGCACCTTGCCTTTGAATATGTTCACTTTTTAGCTCCAAGTGCATAACCCTGAATTTTTCTTTGCTGAACTCCATCCGGTCTATGTCCCATTATTCCAGTTGGCCAGCATTGCCTTCTCTGACTACTCTAGCCTGCAGAAATCTTTTCCTTTGGTAGCATCTCGGGGTTTGTGTTATCAGCTGCTTACTTCCTGGGCATATTTCCTATAGATCAGTGCATTAGATTAAGCTAAATTATGCTGCTGTAAACCAGTCACCCCTAAATCTCAGTGGCTTAAAACAGTAGCTTTGGCTTTTCTTATTTGTGCTACATTGTCCACATTGATCAGTAGAGGGGCTCTGATCATCTCAGTCAGTCCCTGGTCCGGGTTGGCAGAAGTTTTAATATGACGCTGCCTTCTCAACGTAAAGCTTCAGGGTTTGCTGGCGTGGAGGCAAAAAGTGTGGAGGATGGAAAGTTCTACACATTTCTTCTGTCCAGATGTGATACATGTTGCTTATGCTACCATTTTTTTTGGTTAAAGCAAATCACATGATTGTGACTAATTCCAAGGGGGGCAGTTCTCTGAAGGAGAGAACTTAAGAGAAATCTAGGTGGTCATTGATAAGGTCTCCCACAACCCATAGGCTTCTAAGCTTCCTAAACACAGTGCTCTTGTCTTTTATTTATGTATCATCTATAAATTCTTGTAAGAAGACTCGTAGATTCTGGGCCTACTTTTCTTTTCTTTTCTTTTTTTTTTTAAGATTTTATTTATTTATTCATGAAAGACACACACACACACACAGAGAGAGAGAGAGAGAGAGAGAGAGAGAGAATGAGAGAGGGAGAGAGGGAGGCAGAGACACAGGCGGGGGGAGAAGCAGGCTCCATGCAGGGAGCCCTACGTGGGACTCGATCCCGGGTCTCCAGAATCACACCCTGGGCTGCAGGCGGCGCTAAACCGCTGAGCCAACCCGGCTGCCATGGGCCTACTTTTCTCCCCTCCAGCACCACTTTACAAAAATAGAAGCATTTTTCCATTCCCTGATCCAGATTATATAAGGAAGCTGTTAGATCAAAGACCAGATTCCACAAAAAGCTAATAGCAGCTTTTTTTCCAGACTGAGCTCCTAATAGACACATTTTCTCTACTGATGAGGGTGCTCTACAAGATAGGATTGTTAGGAAACCAGGGGCATGAACCTGTGAGAGACCTCTGTCTCAATCAACCAGCTCCACCTCTCGGCCAGATATGCCATTGTAACTGATCACATGTTGCAAACAGAAGAGCAGACCATCCTCAGTGTTCTAAAATCTAAATAAGACAAAGGGATGGTGGAGAAGTTGAGCACTGCAGAAGATAAAGGACGGTGGATTGCAACCTGGAGCCTCACTTAGCTTCTAGGGAATTCTGTGACCTTGGGAAAGTCATCCCACCCCAGTGGACCTGGGCTCTAGCTCTGGCTTGGAATAGGGTGGGACTTGGCCTGTGCTTCCCAGCTCTAGCTTCTTAAAAACAGATCCTTAGCCTCACCTAGACCTTCTAAATCATCTAGCTATAGGACCTAGAATCTATTTGGAGTGGAGGAGATGATCTGTAATGAGATGTTTAAATGTGGACTACTCTACAACTCCAGCAGTGCTCTTCTCTCAGACTTCTCTCACATCGGTGCCATCCATTTTTCCTAGACTCTGGATCTTCAGTCCAAACCCGAGAAGCACAAAACCAAATTCATCATTTCATTCAGGCCCTAAACCTCTCTTGTAAATATCCAGATTTCCCATAGATGAATGGTACAACCATCTCTCCTATTAATGAAACCAGAGAAAATTGGATTCATTTTAGACTCCTCCCTCTCCCCACCCAGTTCATCCTGCAGCCCTGATCATCTCTCTCCTTTATGCCTCGAGTCACTGCCCTGGCTCAGGCTGCCATCCGCTGCCCAGGTTATTACACTAGTCTCTTTCTATATTTCCCTGACTTGGATCTCACCGATTCCTTCTCCTTTTCCATCCAGATCCCTTGATTTCAGAGGGATCATCCTAACATAAAGAGTCTGTCCAGAAGTCTTCAATGATGTTCCCGCTGCCGCTGGTTTAAAATCTAAATCCCCCTGCATGGCATTCAAGCTCCTTCAAGATGCTATCCCACCATTTCAGGGCCACTGGCAGTGGCTTCCCTGCTCACAGTACACCCTGCAGTGATATCAGCTCCCAGTGGTCCCTGAACGTGGTTCTCTCCAGTGGAAACACTATTCCTACACCTGCTTTCTGAATATGACCTGCCCACTGCCAGCTTTGGGAAGACCTCACAGTCTCCTCCCAGAAAAGTGACAAACTATTCCTATATTTCCACTGTACTCTGCTCACACTTCCATTATAGAGTCTGATTGGGTTATAATGGTTTCT
Organism: Vulpes lagopus; assembly: GCF_018345385.1. Lineage (NCBI taxonomy): Eukaryota > Metazoa > Chordata > Mammalia > Carnivora > Canidae > Vulpes > Vulpes lagopus. The sequence goes on from NC_054832.1 coordinate 60,743,312, forward strand.
CTGCATGTCCATTCCCCCCACACCCCACAGAATGGAAACTACTAGGGGCCTGAGACACTGCCTGACATAAAACCACAAATATGTGACAAATAAATGAACAAACAAGTGAACGAATGACCCCGTCAGTCCTAAACATCCTGTAAGTCTATGTCTGCTTCAGTACAAAATATAAAGTATAATATCAAATTCCATAATTAAATGAACACCGAGGCAATGATTTGCAGCAGGGTGGGAATGAACAGAGGTCTGAGAAGAAGAGGAAGAAGTAGGGAGTGGGTGGCCCAGAGCAGAGAAAGGAGGACTGACAAAATCATGGGCGTGCAGCATAGACAAATAACATCCTGGCCCCAACTCTACCCACTGTGATCCTTAGTGTTGAAGTTGTTTGAGGAGACTGAATTAAGTGAAGTGGCTAGAAAATTAAGATCCAGTTGATTGAAAGTCAGTGAATGGTATGATTTCACAGAATAACTGCCTGAGTTCTTAAAGCAAATTATTTTCACTTCCAGCTGCTTTTCTCTGACCCTCTCCTCAAGTATTGACATGTGCTAAGCCTAAAAAAAGCGGAAGCTATCCTTAGAGAAACTAAAAAATGCACAACTCCCAAAGTCAAGAAATCTTCCAGTTGGCTCTTCCCTGGAGGAAAGCTTCATTGACAGGCTCCTTAATGCTCCTGCAATGACCAGGACTCAAATATGTGACTTCTGTGGCCCAAGCCATCATCACCATAAAAAATGTCTCTCTTTTAATACATTTCTTATTTAAACAAACCTTAGAGGACTGTTTGGTGCCAGATTCTTAGAACTGGCCGTACAATGAATTTTTTTTTCTTGAATGTTTATGCTGCCCAGCCTGTAGAATTTAACCTAACAAAGAACGTTTAGTGTAAGGTAGCCATGTAGATGAATAGTTTTTTTGTGTGCTTGCTAAAAAACGGGGGCTCCAAAGAACAAATCGAAAACCCATTAGGAATAATTCTGCTTTACCCAGTGATGGGCAGAAAGCATGCAGGGAAGGGAGGAAATTATAAAAGACCTTATTCTAAAAAGGCAACAGAGTCAAATGTAGTCAAAGAACTGGGAAACCCAAGCCAGACCAGCCAACAGCCCAGCTATAGGAATGAGACACCACAACCAGCTCTCTGTCTCTCCTCTGTGTCTCCGTCTTTCTTTCTCTGACGCGCGCGTGCACACAGCACACACACACACACACGTTTCACAAATTGAATCCACTCAATCAGAACTGTGTCAGGGCCAAGACCCTCTCTTGGCTTAACACTTAAACTTTGCAATAACTACTGGTACGAAATTCTTAGGCAGCAAAGAACAGCAAGCAGTGTCAATATGACCTGTCATGTAATAAGTGTCTCACTGCAAAAGGCAGCAGGTAAGATGCTAACATGTGCTATGTGGTGGTTTTAGGCAATTGCTCCTTTTGGACCCCCCACACCACCAACACTTTTGCTCTGCACCCACCCCAGTGTCTATCCACAGCAATGAAGACGTCCCAAATCCAAATAACAAGATCATAGAAATTCTTGTTGTAGATCAGCTGCAGTCTGCAGCCTCTTCCAGGGGAAGGCAATGGACTGGGTCAGGTCAACAGGAGGAAAAGATCTCCTTGGACCTTGACTTTTTCCATTTTCATTCCTCCCAAACATGCGGGACTTTGGGTGAGGCATGGGATCCTCTCCAGGGGTTGGCCCCAGCCACAGAGCCATCACCTGATGGGGACAGTGGAATATGTGGATTCAGCAGTGGTTGGTGTTCCTGCTGTTCTCTTACTTTACTATGACCTTGCAACTTTTTTCAAGTCTGTTCATTATGCTAAAATATAGGCACATTGGAAAAGGTTGATGATAACTTTGTGAGCTTCGGTTAGGCCAGTGACAGCAGAATAGTATCTGATTTGTCTCAAGTGCATCCTTCTAAGGAGATGCCCATGCGCTACCCGCTGATACCTCTTCCCAATAGAGCTGTCCTTTGTTAACTGCAGCGTCACCATCATCTCTGTCAGACAGCCTCACACCCACTATGGTAATCTGTTCTGGATGCATAATAAAATACAATGAACTAGGGATGCCTGGGTGGTTCAGTGGTTGAGCATCTGACTTCAGCTCAGGTCATGATTCCGGGGTCCTGGGATCAAGTCCCACACCAGGCTCCCAGCAGAGAGCCTGCTTCTCCCTCTGCCTGTGTCTCTGCCTCTCTGTGTGTCTCTCGTGAATAAATAAATAAAATCTTTTTAAAAAAATACCATGAACTAGGGGGCTTATAGGCAACAGATATTTCTTTCTCAGAGTTCTGGAGGCTGGGAAGTCCAAGAGCAAAGTACTGGAAAGGTACCTTCCAAGATACTTCTAAGGTCTCTCCTCTGGGTGTGTATGTGGTCGTCTTTTCTCTGTGTGCTCATACAATCTCTTCTTTGTACTCAAGTCGGATGTGTGTTGGGATGGGGGTAAGGGGAAAGAGAATGAGAAAAAGAAAGAGAAAACTCCCTAGTGCTTCCTCCTCTTTCTTTCTTTTTTTTTTTTTTAAGATTTTATTTGAAGAAGAGACAGTTCAGTCTATAGCATCACCCTGGCATCCTTCCTCCCACCTAGCTTCCTATTTACTTTCAGCTCTAGCAACCAACTGGCAGTAACAGGAGTAGATGTGACAGGAAAAGAACTAGGAAAATTGGGCCCAGCAGAGAAAGGCATGTAAAGATGGGAAATGGATTAACTGAAGTGAATAGTGCCACCATTCATTTAATTTTGCAGGCTTAAAACCCAAGATTGGAGCTTTAATTTTGTACCCTTCTGGTATCAGTTAGCTATTGCTGAGTAACAAACAGCTCCCAATTGTAATATTTATTTTTGAAAAGATTTAATTAATTAATTTATTTATTTATTTATTTATTCATTCATGAGAGACACAGAGAGAGGCAGAGATATAGGCAGAGGGAGAAGCATGTTCCCTGCGGGGAGCTGATGTGGGACTCAATCTTAGGACCCTGGAATCACAACCTGAGCCAAAGGCAGACGTTCAACCACTGAGCCACCCAGGTGTCACCCAATTTTAATATTTAAAACAACATATATTTCCTATTCCTCATATATCTGAAGGTTGGCTGGATTCTGCTGAAACCAGGCTGGGCTCAATTAGGCCACTCTTTTGAGGTTGCAGCCAGGGTGCTCTGCTTCGTGGAGTAGATCTGGGGGGTGGAACTGCTCCTCATGTCTCTCATCTTTCTCAGACCCGTAGGCCAGCATGGGTATATATGTTCCTTTTATGCTAGTGGCTGAGGCTCAAAAGCAAAGCAGAAACACACAGCGTCTCTTGAATCCTGGATTTGGAATGGCACACTGACATTACAGACATTTCTGTTTATGACTTTGGCTAAAACAGGTCACATAGTCAAGCCCAAAGTCCTCCGTGTGGATGCAGGAAGGCGTGAAAGATTCAATATACCACATCTTCCTCCTCTTTACTTCCCACAGCTGACACTTCACATTGGCTTATGTTATCGCCCAAGTTTCCTGAATATGTCTACTTTTTACTCTCTTCCTCCATCACCTTCCTCGTCTGAGTGGTCACATTCTACCTAGATGCTGCAACAGCCTTTTAACTGGCCTCTGCTGAACCAATCTTGGGTCTAACCCCAAAATTATTTTTTTCAAATTCACCAATCTGCTCATATCACTTCCTATGACTCCTATTGGTTCTGGGGATAAAGACAAAAGTTTCTTACTCTCAGTGAGGGCCTGATGTAAGCTGACAGCCACCAACTTTTCCACCTCGCCACAGAACCCATTTTTTCTCACTCTCCATGTTTCAGCTCAGTGTTTTCTAACCTGTCATAAGTGCTGAGCTTTCTGCCACTTCAGGACCTTTAGAATAACGCTTCTGTGCCTAGATCCCTAAACCCTACTTCTGCCCTCTTAATTCTGATTTATCCTGCAGATCTCAACTGAACCTCTCTACTTTGTAAAAGCCTTCCTGATGTCTTAAGCCACATCAGCTGATTGTTTTAGAAAGTTTCATATCATTATGAACCTTTACTTCATGACACTTTTTGCATTTTGTCGCCATGCATTTAATTGTGAGATCATTTAATTAATGTCTCATCTCCCCAACCCCCGAGGGAAAAACTCCATGGTAATCATTATACCTCAGTGCCTAGCATGGTGATTGGTACATGGTGAGAACTCAAGGCATTTATCTTAAATAAATGAATGAACGAACTGGTCCAAACAATCAAAGATAAAAAACTAACTCTTTTCAGGGCTCCTGGGTTGTTCAGTTGGTTAAGTGTCCAACTTTTGATTTCAGCTTAGGTCATGATCTCAGGGTTGTGAGGTGGAGCCCTGCATTGGGCTCTACACTGGGTATGGAGCCTGCTTAAGATTCTCTCTCTCCCTCTGCCTCTGCCTGTCCCTCCCTCCCTCAAAAAACCCCCAACTAAACCTAGATCTTTTCATTTTCTTTCTCGGAACCTGAGGACACTCATACATTTTTTATTAAGATTTAACACAGACATAGTTCAGAGAAAAATGTAATCCAGGACAAATTACAATTTCACAGAACATTGAAGAAATTTTTAGCCACAGACTCTTTTTCTCTATATCCCTTTCTATACTTAATCCAGGTTTAGTCTGAAGAAAAAAATATCCCAAGATCTAAGGACTCTTTTCTATGTTTCACTTCATGGGTGTATCTATAATTGCTAAGTAGACGTATTGTAAAACATGAATTCCTCTTAAAAAACAAACACAAAAAACCATGATGCTTACATACTAAAGGAAGACTATTTACTCCTATTTTTTGTTGAAAATTATCTTTACTATTCTCTCTCTCTCTCTCTCTCTCTTTTTTTTTTTTTAAGATTTTATTTATCTATTCATGAGAGAGAGAGAGAGAGAGGCAGAGACACAGGCAGAGGGAGAAGCAGGCTCCATGCAGGGAGCCTGACCTGGGACTCCATCCCGAGTCTCCAGGATCAGGCCCTAGGCTGAAGGCAGCGGTAAACCTCTGAGCCACCCAGGCTGCCTTATCTCTACTATTCTCAATTCCAACCAACAATTCTGAATTATTAGCATGATGGCAAATTGTTGCATTGACAGCCCCAATTAATGGTCTCCTTTTAACCACGCTCTTTGCAATGTAACTTTGCAGTTCACCAAGAGATGGAGTCTATTTTCCCACCCCTTGAATCTGGCTGGTCTTTTTTTTAATTTGGCTAATAATATGCAATGGAAATGACATTGAGCCAATTACGATGAACATATGCTTCAAGAAGCCTTGCATGCTTCTGTTCTTATACTTTTGCTATTCCATAAGAATGATCCCAGGTTAACCTGTTGGAGGATGAGAGGCTATGTGGAGCAATGTCAAATTGTCACAGCGGAGGCAAATCTAGACCAGCCCCCTGCCAACCTCCAAGCAGAGATCAGCCAAGATTGCCTCAGATCACAGAACTCTGCTCAGCCAACTTAGAGATTCCCAAGTCAGATAAGTGCTTCTCGTTTAAATTTGGCATGGTTTTTTACAAGGCAATAACTAACTGAGATAGTGTTTAAAGCAATATAACTATGCTTCTAATAGAAATTACTACCACCTCACACCTTTTGCATCTGCCCCCAAATCATACACCATTCAGAAAAATACATTGGGGTTTAAATCTTCTCTAAAGCATTTACTAACCAGATAACTTTGGGTAAGTTAAGTAAATAGTTCTAAGCTTCACATGCCTTACTTATAAAATAGAATTAATAATACAGAGAAGGGATCTATTATCCTTAATAACTTCTGTTCTTTTCTCCATGTTTCAGATCCCCAAATTCTTATCAGGGCACATAGTTCCTCTCTAGGTGTGTTTATGTGACCAAGTCTGGCCAAAGAGCTCCAAGTGAAATATCATGTAGTAGAAATCTTCCTAAGGAACCTAGTACATTTCTTTTGCCCTCTTTTCCTTCATCCTTTTTCTCTCTGATGGCATCATACATGACTGCTGGCCAATGATAAGGGAGAAAGCTATAGTCTTAGTAGACTTTGTAAAGCAGAACTGTGAAACCAACCCCTTACTGTCTACCTCTGGATTTTTATGCAAGAGAAATAAAATTCTCTTTTATTTAAGACATTGTCATTTTAGTGGGCACCTGGTTGGCTTAGTTGGTGGAGTGCACAACTCTTATTAATCGATCTCAGGGTTGTGGGTTTGAGCTCCATGTTAGGTGTAGAGATTACTTAAAAATAAAATAAAATAAAAAGGTATTATTTTAGATTTCTGTTACTCACAATTAAACCTAATCCTAGCTAATATAAAGAATCTTCTTGGTGGTTTGTTATGAGTGAGGTAATAATATAACTGCCTGGCATCATGCCTAGTACACAGTAAGTGACAATAAATAAGTGTAGCTCTTATTATTTTCTTATTGGTAGTAATAGTAGAGGCAATACCAACATTCCTCCCTGGCTAACATTGAGATAAAACTGGCAATATCATTGAAGTCAGCTAAAATTATGGCTGTAGTCACAGCATTTACATAATAGTAAAGATCCATGACATGTGTTTGTTGATAATTTTATCTCAGAGTTTCCCTCTTAACTCATTCATCACTAAAATAACAGTTTTACCTTAATGAAATTTAGGAAAGAGATGTATATTAGCAATGATAGTGCAGCACTGGCTTTGTCAAATTTAATTCACTAATGTAGTAAGCCTGAAAAGGATGGCAAAACAGAAAAGGGTTTCAAGCAGGTTCTAAATAGTTCTCTTTCCCTCATAAACATTTCAAAATTCTATTAGAATATAATAATCATATGTACTTAAAAAGCAATATATATAAAATATTATATTTACTTAAATAGTATTGCTTATTACAAAATTATACCTCAGCTTTAAGATACTGAACAACTTTATTTTAGATATTGAAAGAAGAAATACTTTTCAGAAAACTATTACCATTGTAACTCTGCCATTAGCTCCTTTGGTACTCCCTACTGTGAAGATCATTATTTTGAGACTTGGAAAGTCAGCAAAATGGCACGCAGAATCTCCTCCAGTACTGAATCAATTTTTTAAGACAAATTTTCCTCAGAAATATGGTGAAACACAGAGAAGTCATTCATAATGAGTTCCTCAAGCAAAAATTCTTTTTAATTATTCTGTCATTGGAAAAAGAAGTCACAGAGAAATACTGTTCATAGTGGATTCCATATAGCATTTGATAGTTATGTGTCATTACCAAAGTAACTAGCAGGTCCCAATTTAACTGGAATGAGGCTTTTCCCATTAAGGTGCCTTTTTAAATTAATCAATTACGGAAGCCTATTGTGAAGACTTTTCAGTAAGTAAGATTTCCTGTGGAAATCAATAGAGATTTTTTTATTTTTATTATTTTTATTATTTATTTTTTAAGGTATTTTTTATTTATTTATGGTAGTCACAGAGAGAGAGAGAGAGAGAGAGGCAGAGACACAGGCAGAGGGAGAAACAGGCTCCATGCACCGGGAGCCCGACGTGGGATTCGATCCCGGGTCTCCAGGATCGCGCCCTGGGCCAAAGGCAGGCGCCAAACCGCTGCGCCACCCAGGGATCCCAATAGAGATTTTTTAAATGCCTATTAGAGAAAGTTGGTTAGAAAATTTCACAAGAGCCTAAAATAATTTGACAATAAAGTCAAGAAAAGTTCTCAAGGTATAAATAGATTTCAGATGTCTTCAGAAAAGATGGCAGTCTGACTAGTGAGAAACAAAGTACATGAAGAGCATAGGTTAAGTTAGAAAGTAGGATAGCTATGGACAGGTTGCCAATCAGTAGTGGCCAGTGGGATACCACTAGCTGGAAATAGTAGAACATAAGACTGGGAATGCGGACTGTGACATTGTGGAGAGCATGGTATCAGATGTTGTCTCTATTCATTAGTCATTGGTAATCATTAAAGTATTTTTAACAGAAAGATAAAGAGAAATTAATGCTGACTTCACTGGATGAATTCTCCCAAATATTTACAGAAAAGTTAATACCACTCATGGATTCTTCTTAAAATTTGTGAGTGAAAGTGTACTTCCCAATTCATTCTATGAGGTCAGTATTACTTACTCTAATACCAAAACCAGGCAAAGGCATCACAAGAAAAGAAAATTATAGATCAGTATTCCTTGTGATTATAAATGCAAAAATCTTGGGAGTGCCTGGGTGGCTCAGTCAGTTAAGCATCTGCTTTTGTCTAGAATCATGGTCCCAGGGTCCTGGGATGGAGCCCTGTGTCAGGCCCTCTGCTCAGCAGGGACCCTGTTTCTCCCTTTCCCTCTGCCTGCTGCTCCCCCTGCTTACACACACACTCTCTCTTCTCTTTCTCTCTCTCTCTCTGTCAAATAAATAAATAAAATCTTTTTAAAAAATGCAAAAATCTTTAACAGAGAATGAGGAAATCAAAGCTAGTATCCTATAAAAGGATTATCCTCCCTGACCAAAAGAGATTTATCCCAGGAGTCCAAGGTTGGTTGAATATTAAAAAATCAAGTAAGTTTGCCATATCAATAGAATAGAAAACATTAACAATAGCCACATAATTATCTTGATAAATGAAAATAATATTTGAAAAAAACAACCCTCATGATAAAAAAAAAATCAACAAACTAGGAAGAGCAGCTAACTTCCTCAACCTGATAAAAGCCATTTAGAAAAACCCATGGCTAACATTATGCTTTTCTCTTTTTTTAAAGATTTTTATTTATTTATTCATTCATGAGAGACACAGAGAGAAAGGCAGAGACACAGGCAGAGGGAGAAGCAGGCTCCATGCAGGGAGCCCAATGTGGGAGCCAATCCCAGGATGCCAGGATCACACCCTGAGCCAAAGGCAGATGCTCACCTGCTGAGCCACCCAGGTGTCTCCGACATCATGCTTAATGGTAAAAGCCTGGATACTTTCCCCTTAAGATCAGGAAGAAAGTGAGGCTATCTGCTCTCACCAGTTCTATTCAGCATCATACTAGAGATTCTAGCCAGGGCAATTAGGTAAGAGAAAGAAATAGAAGGAATGCCAGTTGAAAAATAAGTAAAACTGGGCAGCCCTGGTGGCTCAGCGGTTTAGTGCCACCTTCAGCCTGGGATGTGATCCTGGAGACTGGGGATGGAGTCCCACATTCGGCTCCCTGCATGGAGCCTGCTTCTCCTCTGCCTGTGTCTCTGCCTCTGTCTCTCTCTCTCTCTCTGTGTCTCTCATGAATAAATAAATAAAATCTTTAAAAAAAATAAGTAAAACTATATCTATTTGCAAGTGACATGACCTTGTATGCTAGAAATGCTAAGGAATACACACACACACACACACACACACACACACAAATGCCATTAAAACTACTAAACAAGTTCAGCAAAATTGTAGGATATAGATCAATATGCAAAATCAATTATATTTTAATACAGTGAACACTCCAAATATGAAATTTAAAAAAGCATTTTACTTATGAAAACATCAAAATAAATTGATGAACTTAGGAATGAATTTAACAAAAGAAGTGCAAAATATATACTATGAAAACTACAAAAATTGTTGAAAGAAGTTAAGGATTACCTAAATAAATGGAAAGCCATCCCATGTTCATGGATCAGAATACAATATTGTTAACACAGTAATATTTACCTAATTAACCTACAAATTTAATGTAATACTTACCAGAATCCCAGCTGTCGTTTGTGTAGAAATTAACAAACCCATCCTAAAATTCATAAGAAAGCTCAAAGGACCTAGAATAGCCAAAACAATCTTGAAAAAGAACAAAGTTGAAGGGCTCACATTTTCTGATTTTAAAACTTACTACAAAACTACAAATAATTAAGATTGTGTGGTTGTGGCATGATACACACACACACACACACACACACACACACATATGTAAAGTAGAATTGAGAATCCAACAAAAGTCCTCATATTTATGGTCAATTGTTTTTTGACAAGGTTGTCAGTACAATTAAATAGAACAGTTTTTTCAGGGCCACCTGGGTGGCTCAGTGGTTGAGCATCTGCCTTTGGCTCAGGTCGTGATCCTGGGGTCCTGGGATGGAGTCCCCGTTGGGCTCCCCATCGGGAGCCTACTTCTCCTTCTGCCTATGTCTCTGCCTCTTCCTCTGTGTCTCTCATGAATAAATAAATAAAATCTTAAAAAAATAGTTTTTCCAACAAATACTACTGGGACAACTGGATATGCAAAAGAATGAAGTTGGACCCCTACCTTACATCATATAAAAAAACTAAGTAAAAATGGATGAAAGATGTCAATGTAAGAGCTAAAACAATAAGCTCTTAGAAGGAAGGAAACAAAGGGCAAATCTTATCTTGGATTTGTCAATGTCTCCTTAGATATGACACCAAAAGCACAAGCAATCAAAGGAAAAAAATAAGTAAATTGGATTTCCTCGGAATTAAAAACTTCGTTAAAGTATACCATAAAGAAAGTGAATAGACAAACCACAGAAAAGGAGAACATCATATGAGTGATAAGAGATAAGAGACTTGTATCTACAATACATAATATTCTAGTCAATAGCAACAAATAATCCAATTAAAAAAGAGGCAAAGGATCTGAATAAACATTTCTCCAAAGAAGATATACAGATGGCCAATAAACACATGAAAAAATGCTCGACATCATTAGTCATAAGGGAAATGCAAATCGAAACCACAAGAGATATCTCTTTACACCCACCAGTTTGGCTAGGATAGAAAAGACAGATAATAACAAGTTTTGGCAACAATGTACAGAAATTGGAGCCCTCCTATACCGCTGGAAGGAATGTAAGGTAGTACAGCCATTTTGAAAAACAGTGTGGCGTTCCTCAGAAAGCTAAACATAAAGTTACCACATGTTCTAGCAATTCCACTCCTAAATATATACCCAAGAGAAATGAAAATATATGCCCACACAAAAACTTGTAAGTGAATTGGCATATGGTAATATTCATAATGGTCAAAGGCAGAAGCAATCCAAATGTTCATCAACTGATAATTGGATAAACATAACGTGGTATATCTACATTCTACAGCATGGATGACCCTCAAGACCAATATGCTAAGGGACAGAAGCCAATCACAAAAGACCACAGTGTATGACTCTATTTATATGAAAAGCCGAGAATAGGGAAATCTAGAGACAGGAGGCAGATTAATGCTAGTGCTAGGCAGAGAGATGGGAGGATTGGGAGGTGATAGTGAAGGGGTACGGCTTCTCTTTGGGATGATAAAAATGTTCCAAAATTGATTGTGGTGATGATTGCACAACTCTGTGGGCATACTAAAAACCACTGAATTGTTATAAAAAATCCACTCTGTGTTTGAGGGAGATCCTCAGATGAGAGTGGAGAGAAACAGAGAACATGGAGCCCACTCTTCTAAGCTAGACTCTTAGAAGACAGCTCATCTTAGGTCTTCTCGTCACTGTCCATGCCATTCCTTTAAAATAGAATTACAACAAAGTCTCAAATCTGTGCTTGATAAATTGATAAATATGCTACAGGGTGGGGCTCAGGAAAAGGAGATTATAAAAGGAGCTCAAACTCTTCAGTGATCATTATTAAAGTAACCAAGGGAAAATTCTCATTTCTCAATTGTTTCCTTAAAGGTGAGGTTTTTTTGTTTTTTGTTTTTTAAGTAAGCTCTACCCCGACTCAATGTGGGGCTTGAACTCACAACCCTGAGATCAAGAGTCAGTGGTCTACTGACTGAGCCAGTCAGGAGCCTCTGAAAGTGAAGACTTTATTTATTTTCTTTATTTTATTATTTATTTAATTTTTTTTTAAAAATTTAAACTCAGATTCTGGCCAAGAGATATTTAGCCAGTGTAGTGCCTCAGACTAAATGGTGAATAAGGTTTCTGTTTTGTGCCTGGCACACAGTAGTCCTCAATAATGTTTTCAAAAATAAATGAATGAATTTTCAGAATAAAAATAGACTTTATGATAAGTACTATATAAGCATGGCCAAGCAAGACATTGTGAGAAAATAACACATAATCTTAAACTGGTGATGGAGAAAAAAATTAAGAATGAAGAGAAAGGAATATTCAATCATTTACCAAGATAGCAAGCCTCTGAGTTACCTCAGGAGTTCTTACCATCCCTTTCAGAGAAAACAATTAGAAAAAGAAATAAGTTGTAAAATTATATGAAAGAGTAAGAACATTGTACCGTAAGAATGCAAACAAGATAAAAACCAATTAATGCAATCCATCACACCAATGGTTTAAAGAAGGAAAGTCATATGATCATATTGACAGATACAAAAAAAGCATTTGACCAGGTCCAATACCCATTCATGACATAAGCTCTCAACAATCTAGACACAGAAGGAAATTTCCTCAGCTGGAGAAAGAATAAAAAAGGAAATTATACAAGCCAGAAACCAAAGACTTTTATGGACGCAGAGAGGAAAAATGTTGTTCCTCATGTAAAAATGTACCAAGGTAAAAAGTGTAATAGAGTTAAAAGAGATCAAGGAAAGGTATAAGGAAGTAAAAGAAACCAAGGAAAACCAAGTAAAACAAAAATAAGAATCTGTCTTCAATATCCCAAATTGAAAATAACAGTCAGGCATCAGAAACACCACCCCGGGACTGGCATGTTCTCTTCAACCAGTTCCAGCCAGAGAGATCTGGTTTCTCACATCTAGAGAGCTCCTGTTCTTTGTCCTAAGGAATAATTAGGAAATCGAGAAGAAATAAGCCCAAGATTCAGGGATTACTAACTGCCATCTCACAAGAATGATGATTAAAATATTGTGATTAAGAATCAAGGCCCCTTAGCCCGCTGAGTGCTGATTACAAAGTGATTAGTAGGGATTACTGTGAGATTAACAATGTTTGCAAGGAAGATGATTTGATTCATGCCAGGCGTTAGGGACAGAGGTGGCAGATGGTTTGGTTATATCAAGAGAAACTGTAAAACACCCAGTAAAAGACAGTTGGATTCTTATTCTCTTTCATTTGAAGAAGAAAAAACAGCTCTTGCTGGGTGAGGACATGTTGTTTAAAGTTATATAAGACTTATGTCATACCTTTTCAATTTGTCAAGAGGGCAAAAATGATGTGATTAGTTTCTGTCTGGGAGGAATGGAGAGATCCAGATAACGACCACATTAAAGCTAGGGTGCCCATTTTGTCCTTTCTGTATTAATTAAAAGTCTTTGATGAGAGTTCAGGTTGGGAACTAACTCTCTTGATTTGCTATTTAGACAGGTGTGGAAGGAAATAGAGTGGTTTAGATGTTTAAACTAGTACTTGCATATGCAGAGGACATGTTAATGATTTTATTCAACTGATGAGGCTGTAAAAACCATCTCTTGAATTTTTGAAACATATGTTTAAAGCAGCTGGTTCTAAAATAAGTTTAAGAGCAACTATTTTCTTGATAGGGTTGACAAATAGGAACAGGTGATTGTCTTGGAAGAGGGTGTTGTTTAAAAATGAACCAATTGGGAGTTTAGGAGCATTTGGGGAGAGTCAAAACAATGAAAACTCAAGCAGAAAATAGATGTAGCAGATAAGTTAGTGTCTCTCTAGTGGTGTTGGAAGTTATTTTATTGTACTGAATGTGTTGTTAATCAAAAAAATTTCTCATTGCCCTGAGCCATATGGAAGTGATTTGCCATGTTTTTCTTGCTGTCCATTTGCAAAGTTATGTTTGAGGGAGCTGGCAAAGTGCCTTTTAAAAAAATACTATCCTTACAAAGGTACCTTAATGAGCTGATTGAAGACAAGATTCTTTGCACAGCAGCCATGAGTGAAGTAGTTGTCTTAACTTTAAGAAGAGTCTATATAAAAAAAGAACATGACCAAAACATTCTTTCTCAAATAATTCTGTTATTCTGCAACATACTTAAGAAGCATGTATGCTAAATATAGAATTATCTATAGAAGAGCCTTTCCAGCCTGGACAGTTTGTAAGCATTATTTTATAATCTTTTGAAAACCTTTAATATGATGAAAAGACTTACTCATGTAGAACTACTAAACGGCCACTGAATCTTTTCTTGCGGCAAAATAAAAGGATGGAGTCACAGGTTGTAATTTTAAATAGAAAAGCCGAGAAAGTTTTCATTGAAAAGTGGCAGTCCTCTGGCTTTGTTTCAGGAAACAAACGGGGAGGATGGGGAGGAAGGCTAGTGAGAAGGTCCCAAGGCAAAGGGAATGTCCAGCACATTCTAGAAAGAGAAAAGAGGCAGGGAAGCTGGCCAGAAGCAAACAAGAGAATTAGTCAGAGAAGGAGGAGATGCAGTTAGAGAGAAAAAGTCTGGATCGTACCGTGCCTTAAAGAGTGGGTTTTTTGAGTTCTGCTAGAACAAATCCATTTCTGCATCTCAGAGAGCACATACATAGAAAAAAAATTGGGCAGTACATTTCTACTTTTTAAAAAATGTCCATATACCAGGTCTCAGAGCCACTGGAGTAAACTACCCTTGGATAACTTCAGATTTGGCAAATAAATAATCCAGATTCTTCTTATAAGCATAGATAGCCAGAAGCAAAATACTTTTAGCCATGGGTTGGAATCTCTCCAGGGAGAAATCAAAGTTTTTTTTTGCTTTTCAAAAATTGCCAGTGACCTGAGGCAAAGGAGTTTAGAGCTTGCTTTCATCAATACCTGTGATACAATTACACACCTTCCTACCCGCCCCCCCCAACCCAGCCCTTGCTTATCAAAAGGCTCCTGTTAACAAAAAGAGTACAAGTCCGAAGCCCAAATTCTTTGAAGTGAACACTCACCTTATCAGGAGCTCATCTGTGATGTCAACATCTCTAAGACATAAAAACGAAAACTACCACGTTTGAGGCCAAATAGAATTTCGCCAAGTCTCATGTTCCTCTCTGTGTCATCTAGCTTTTGTAAAACATGTTATTGTCCATTAAACACTCATCTGTGATGACGCAAACCAAGAAAAAGGGATATATCTACAATTGCATTCTCCATTTTGAAGACAGAGTGGCATTTTGAATATATTTTTAAATTGGGCTCATCTAATATCCTAAAGCCAGTGTGATCCAAAAAATAAACATTTCTTGCTTTCTCAGAGACCATAATTTGTAGAAAACATTAATGTATTGATGTATATTAAATGTGATATAAACACTCTAAGAAAGTCTAGTTATATGCCAAACTTGAAGTCAAAACACACAGAGGGGAAAGGACTTCACCATGGATGATCAGCCATGAAAACAAGAAGGGAAATCACTCTTCACCTTGCATCTGTTTCGGGATAGAAGTAAACATCCCATGTAAAGGATTTTTTTTGCACATCATGTATGCCATTCCCACACCTCATTTTGAAATAAAAAATGACATGTGAGTTATCCATGTTCCAACTACCATATTTCATTGATTTAAAGTCATATTTTCCCATTTCTATCTCTCTAAAATCAGAATATAGCTTACAGTTGGTGGCATCTTACAATTATAATTGTCAGCATTTTAAATTTTTTAGTGGTACATAAAATAATAATGTGTCTTACAATTAATCATGCCTTAGAACAATCAAGTATGGTATATAAAAATAAAACTACTCCCTTGAAAGCCAGGTAATTCTTTCAGGAGCAGTTATTTAAATATTTCTCTTAACAGAAATGTTATAGATTAAAAGGGATTTAAAGATGTACCAGCCACATTTTGACATGTGATCTTGTTTGGATCCTGATTTGAACAAATGACTCTAAAGGACATTTTGGAAGCAATCAGAAAATCTTGAATACTAACTGTGTATTAGATGATACAAGGAAATTACAGTTAACTTTTTAAAAGTGTAATGATGAGATTGTGACTTAAGAAAAAGGTTCCTTATCTTTTAGAGATACATAGTGAAATGTTATAGATGAAATAATTGAATGTCTGAGATTTATTTTAAAATAATCCCAGGAAGGGACAGGGAGAGTAGAGGATGGAGAAAAGACCGACCACATGGTGGTCATCGCTGAAGTGGGGTGATGGGTGCAGTATACTCTTCTACTCTTCTCTCTACTTCTGTATGGTTGAACCTTTCTACAATGAAAAATTTAAAAAGTAATGCCCTAGATTTGTAGAAAAAAATTAATGTATTGATGTATATTAAATGTGGTATAACACTCGAAGAAATTCAGGCTCTATATCAAGTAATCACTTAAGTGATTAGACTTTATTTTATTAATATTTCCATAAAGACATTCCATGCATCCATTAAATTACTTTGAAAATAGATCCCAATTCTCTTAAGTGATCCTCCAAATCTATATGTAAGTAATTTCCTCATCAAAATGTATTTACAACTTACATAATATGTATTTATTGAATGCTCCTGTATTCCACAACTATTTGGAAGCATTTAAAAATTTTTTAAAAGATTTTATTTATTTATTTTAGAGATAAAGGGAGAGAGAGCATACACTAGTAGGGGTGGGGGGCAGAGGAAGAAGCAGACTCCCTGCTGAGCAAGGAGCCCCATGTGGGACTCCACCCCAGAACCCCTGGGGTCATGACCTGAGCCGAAGGCAGAGGCTTAAGTGACTGAGCCACCCAGGCACCCAGAAGCATTTAAAATTTTAAAACCCTAACATACACAACTTTCTTTCCAGAAAGTACACATCTGGGAACAGAAATACTAATGAAAGAGGGGCCGTGCTGCATTGCTAGAGTTCACAGGCAAAGCCAGGGCACCTGCAGTTGAATTCTAGCTCCACCACTGACGAGCTGTGAGACCTGGAGCAAATCAATCAGACCTTCCTGGCTTCAGTTTCATCTTTTACTAAATGAGGATAATATCAGCTGCTCTATCTGCTGTTTGGAACATCACATAAAATAGCCCCTTAAATGGTTATCACATTAAATAGTAAATATAATAGCCCCTTAAATGGTAATAAAAAAAAAAAAAAAAAATTAAGTGTGCTCCTTGCAGCACCTGGGTGGCTCAGTCGGTTAAGCATCCACTTTCAGCTCAGGTCATGATCTCAGGGTCCTGGGATCGAGCCCCTCTTTGGGTTCCCTGCTCAGCAGGGAGCCTGCTTCTCTGCCTCCCATGGTTATCCCTCTCTTTTGCAATCTCTTCTCTCAAATAAATAGAAATCAAGAGTCTTTAAAAAAAGTAGTATGCCCTTATAGCAAGGTTTAAATGAAATGTACCAGCAGATTAAAATCTGAAGCAGTGTCCACACAGCAGTTGGGAGAGAAAAAAAATCAGTCATCTAACAGATTGTTTTGCTCTGTGATACCAAACAACCAGTTTGGCCGAGTCTCTCAGTGACTTATCCAAACAGTACAGATGTGTGGGTCCTCTGGATGCAGCCCGCAGCCGGTTCTGTGCCGCACACGAAGTCGGGTCCTGGGCTGGGCTCCGGGCCTCCCCTTGCTCCAGCGGACCGTGTGCTGATGAGGTGAGAGCAAGGGAACAGGTGGGTAGACAGGTTCAGCCCAATGCTGACTGGGATTCACAGAAGCCTGTTTGAGACCTTAAGAGATAAGCAGCAAGAACTTGCACAAACAGTGAGCCAAGGAAGCCCCTCCTTTGCCGGGGTCCTATGCACGTGTTGGTATAGTTCCAGATAGTTTTCAAAGTTGGCAGCTTTCTAAAATATATGTCCTCAAAGCCTCTTTTCTTTGTTCTATGTTTCTTTCATCCCTATTGGTAATACATTTAGTCTGTTCTTGGCAGGAAGGCTTCCCTGGTGTGTATTGGGGAAAACTGTTCAAGGAGCTGAAACTTTGCTTTTTCAGAATTTCAGCTCTACACATACAAAGGAGATGGTTGGAACGCAAAGATATGGGGAAAGTGAAGCCATGTAATGTTTTTAATCCCTTACAGGTGACAATAATGTTTTTAATTTATTAAAATGTTCACATCACTTTTTTTAAGAGAGAGCAAGACAGCGGAGGAGGGACAGAGGGAGAAGTAGCGAGAGATCCTTCAGCAGGCTCCAGGCCCAGTGTGGGGCCCTTGTGGGGCTCCCTCTCACACTCCTGAGATCATGACCCAAGCTGAAAGCAAGAAGCTGTTGCTTCACCAACTGAGCCACTTAGGTACCCCATAAAATGCTCACATCATTTCTTTGTGAAACTTTCACTGTTTCAGAAACAAATCTCTTTTCACTCTCCCATAGAATTAAAGTGTTGTTGTACTGGAAATGAGGCAAGTCTTTCCCCTGATTTTCTCTTTCAGCCTCAACAACTTGTTTGTACCACTACCACCTGTCTCTACTAAGCAGCATGGCCTTGCCCAAGTCACTTAACATCTCTGAGCAGCTCCTTCCTAAACTGTAAAATGAGTAAGTTTGATCAGATGCTTATTTTCAAATCTGTTCCTTTAATCCTTACCAGGATGCCTAGAAAAAAGATACTTAGATGACAGTATTTCTTGCCAAATGAGGTTTAACCAACAAATAACCTTTCTTATAATTCCTTTTATTCAAAAATATTTCTGACACAGCTCAGGTCATGATCCCAGGGTCTTGGGATCCTGCAGGGAGCCTGCTTTTCCTTCACTCTCTGCTGTTCCCCCTACTTACGTGCTAACTCACTCTGTTAGTCTCTCTCAAATAAATAAATAAAATCTAAAAAAATATTTCTGACATATATTTTGATTCATTTAGTAAATTCAAATATAACACTAGCAGATTAAACCTGATAAATATTTTTTAAAGATTTTATATATTTATTCATGAGAGAGGCAGAGACATGGGCAGAGGGAGAAGCAGGCTCCCGGCAGGGCACCTGATGCAGGACTCAATCCCAGGGCCCCAGGATCACAACCTGAGCCAAAGGCAGATGCTCAACCACTGAGCCACCCAGGTGCCCCCTAAACCTGATAGACATTAAAACAATCATATATCAAATCCAAGTAAAATTTATTCTAGGAATGCAGAGATGGTTTGATATTGGTAAGTGTATTAATATAATTCAGCATCAATAAGACTAAAGAGAAAGAAGAAAAGATGTGAATATAATAATTGGTAAAAAGATATTTTATGAAATTCACACATCTTAAAATTCTTACTTCTAAATTAGCATTATAAGGAACCTTTATAAATATGATAAAAAAATGTATTTTACATCAATAGCCAACCTTACACTTAATGGAATTTATGAAAACTTTCCAGGTGGCCCTTAGTCCTTGAAACTCCTAAAACCATAAACAAATTTTGTGAGTATGTGTATTTTTCCAGAGTTAGCTTTTATCAAATTCTCAGATAGATAGCATACCAAAAATGTTCTAGAGACATTACTATAATTATCAGGAACAAGAAAAGAATTCTTGCCATCACCACTATGATTTAATAATATTTTGGAATTTCTTGCTAATGCCATAAGACAAGAAACAGAACCAAGAGGCATGCATAACTGTTAGGGATGAGAAAGTTTAGGTTTTCATTACTTGAGGAAAATATTGTATTAAATTATCTTAGTTGCAAGCCATAGAAACATGCTCAAGTTGAATTAGGTATTATCAATTGAATATGAAGATACATAGGAAGTCAAGAGGAAAGGAGTCAGCCACACTGGATGGGATGTTGCTTAGGACAAAGGAATCTGTCTAATCATTGCTGGAAGGTGTCTCTAGTTTTTTATTCCTGTACTACACCCTGAA
The DNA here is from genome assembly GCF_018345385.1 of Vulpes lagopus. Classification (NCBI taxonomy): domain Eukaryota; kingdom Metazoa; phylum Chordata; class Mammalia; order Carnivora; family Canidae; genus Vulpes; species Vulpes lagopus. Next base: position 60,762,897 of record NC_054832.1, read on the forward strand.
GATGATTCATTGGTCTTCTATTTCTGCTATAATTCACTCATTGACAGGATCTACAGGTCTCTTCTTTGTAAACAAAATTGCCAAATGGAAGTGTCTATAAATCTCGATCTAGGCCAACCCTCCTTTTAGTATGACGGTAAGGTGAAGGAGAAATCCTCATCCTCACTGTTGTTCAGGAATATCCACACTATTGTTCAGGATCCATAAAGCTAAAATCAATTTCTGGAATGTGCTGAAATACCGAACACAGCTGTCTATCACCCAGACAGACCCACGTGTATTCATTCTCTGTCAACACTTTACTGGGAAAAAACCAAACCAGCCATTGGCTCTGGTCTAGGGAGGGAGAGTAGTTCAATTAGATGAAGTCAAACTGTACATTCAAACAGCTTGCTCAGAAACTGATTTGGCCTGGAGGCTTACACAAGCCTGGTCGCATACATATCAAATAATCAGTATGATGAGGATAACAACAGCTATTATTAGGAATGAGAAATAGACAGTGGTTAACAGTATGATGACCTCTGAAGCCAGACTGTCTGGATTCGAATCCAGGTTTTATATTTACCAGCTGTTTAATACTGGGCAAGATATGAAGCCTCTCTGTGCATCAGTTTTACTTATAAAATGAGGCTGATAGGGTGGTTTTGGGGTTCAAAAGAGTTATTACCTATAAAGTACTTACATTATCCAGTTAATGCCATACAAATGTTTGTTAAATAAATACCTCCTAACATTTATTGAGCATTTACGATATGCTTGACACCATGCTAAGTATTTTACATGTATCTCACTCAAATCGCATAACAAACCCTATGAAGATGACACAGATAATATAACATGATGCTTAAAAGGGACTCTTTCTAGTCTGCATTTCAGCTGAGAACAAAACATTAGCAAGAATGCCCATATTCAAGAGTGAGATGCTAACCACCTTCTGCAGGACATGCAAAGAAAGTAGCTAAGAATCAGATTCGACCCTTAGGTTAAAGAGGCAAGGAGAGAGAGGGCATCTCTGGGCAAGGACATTGTATATAGGAAGATCATAGGACTGTTTTCCTGACCCTAAACCTAGCATGAGATTCGTTGGGAGCTTGCCCTGTGTCTCCTGGAGTTTGGGGTCAAAGGGGCATGCCATCTGATTCTGAAAATTCTAAAGGACTGGGACTTTCAACGTGTGGGTAGAGCAACGACAGTTACCTTCACTAGGAGCAGGTTGACCTACCAGGGATGGCAGGTCATAGACATGTGATTTTGTGGACAGTATGGCCAAACAGGAGGGGCAAGCCTGGGAGGGTCATTTTAAAGGGGACCCTAGACTATAAGCAGTAAGCGGGAGGTCAGCAGGGCTTATAAGTGACCAGCCCCAAGAGAGACCCTGCCCATGCTCAGGGTCTGCCCATTTGGAGGGGTGGTAGTTAGCACTTTATTCCTGACTGTGGGGCCTCGCCCCCTCCCTTAATTCACTGGAACACAGCAGAGCTCAGGACAGCCCACAGGGAGGACAGATGGATGGTAATTGGTGCACTGACTGATTATGGAATTGAACTGGGTACAGCTTAAAACCCTGTCTTCTCTGTGGCACTGGGGATTAGGACAGTATAGGCAGGGTATGAGGGAGGGGATGAAAGGTATTGGAGTCCTGAATGTGCCTTCCAGGGCAGGTTTGAGTGCTCAGACAGCTGTCATGGAGGGTGGTGGGGCACTGGATGCCCAGGGTCCCTGGTATCAGCAAGCAGGTCGGGCCCATGGTGAGGAAGCCCAAATGGGGTCTCTAAGAGGAGTGCAGAAACATTCCATAAAAGGGAGAGTGCTACTGAACATCTGTCATATCCAGAGAACTCTAACACCAGTGTTAGTCAAGGAAAATCACAGCAGGGTCAGCTACTCTGGTGGCGACGGTGAGGTAGGGAGGTGAGGAGGTGGGGTACAGAAGTTGGCAGGCATCGGTTGGAAAGAGAGAGAGAAAACCAACCAAAGCCCATTCACCCCTTTTCTCTTTGTGGACCCACATAATGAATTAGGCCTGACATCAGGGGAAATGAATTTCAAATTCAGATTTTTACACAGAACTGGACATTTCAATTACTAAAATATGACTGTTCTGTGACTACACATGACAGAGAACTTTAGAGTTCTATAGAGTGCCTGGAGATATCCTAGGACCTACTTTAGATTTCATCCAAGGGACAAGGAAATATTAGCCCTCTAGAGTGGGTTTGAGTGGGCAGTAGAGGAAAAAAAGTAATTTTCTTTTTTTAAAAAAATTTCATTTAAATTCAATTTAATTAACATATAGTGTATTATTAGTTTCAGAGGTAGAATTTAGTGATTCATCAGTTGCGTGTAAACACCCAGTACTCATAACATCAAGTGCCCTCCTTTTTTTTGTTCAAGTGCCCTCCTTAATGCCCATCACCCAGTTACCTCCTCCCCCGACCCACCCCCCCTCAATAAAGTTATTTTCTGCTTGCACCCTATGGAACCCTGCTCTTTAACAAAATGGTTGCCATAACAATGATAATAACAATTAATGACGCTGATATTTATTGAGGACTTACTATGTGCCAGTTCATATTTAAAGTACATGATACATCCTTGCTCATTTAATCCTCACGACAACCTGAGGAGATAAACCTAGGGATTTTGTAAAATCTTCAAAACAACCCAAGGAGATGAGCCTAGGAATTTGGTAAAACCCACTTTACACAAGAGGAAACTGAAGCTTAGGGAAACCAAGTACCGGCCTTTGTAACACAGCTAGGAAGTGGCAGATCTGGAATCCATGTGATGTCAGCACACTCAAATATGAACCCTGGAAGATCATCCCCCTCCCCACCATGAGCAACCTGTGAGCCCTGTGAGTTAGGAGCTCTCTCCTATGGACAAGAGAATGGTTTCAGGGGGCATAGACTTCCTCCAACATCTCCAAGATCATCCATGAAGATTTCCTATGTGTTCCACATAGTATCCTGATCTACAAAGCCCTCTCTAAACTCATGTGACCAGTGGGAGCATTCCTGGGTAGGTCTCTTTAAGGGAAAACTAGGAGGAAGATTCATGATATACATTTGTGATTTTATAGCAATAAATACTTACCTTCCTTAAAGGTAACTAGCCTTTTGGTAAGAGTGCCTTTGATTTTTTTTAATGAACTCATGTCTGGAACTTGCCTGAGGGCCCAGTACTACTTGCTCTATTGAGTTTGAATTGGGTACAGGATCCTGTTTGTCAAGTCTGGATTTTTAATTCTGATACAATCAAACAATCGTTTGCATTACCTGATAATTTTGTTCCTGTGGTCCCCATTAATGATAAGCTTGGGGTATCAGGCTTCTTACATGGCCATTAGCTGTCAATGCTTGGAGGCTACAGCTTTCTGGATGACTCTCACTATGACTTTCACCTCCTTGCAGTCACTACCTCAACCCTACTGTTCCAGCACTCCTCATCCTCACTGTAATCATAAGCTGACTTTTGTTTCAAACTCTTGAGGTGAGACATGAGATGAGAAAGATAAACTGGGTGTTATAAGTGAAGGTAATGTTCAGAGTTTGCAAGATGATAAAAACTAGCTGAACGTTCCATGGCTTAAGTTTGGGAACTAGTATGAATGTCGAAAAATGTTCTCACTATAAAAATGGTTGTGTCCTAACATCCTGTACTTTTGTTACAGGATTAGACATAAACCACATATATTGTTAGGTGGAGATATTGATAAATACACAAAATAGTAAACAAAAAGCATATGTTAAAACATATTATGAGCAGTTTGTTACTGGTGCATGAAGAGATGTAGATAAATGGGAAAGAATTAAGACTTCTGAGATTTAAAAAAAGTCTTCTGAGATAGCTCTGAACATGAATATTTTCTATAAAACAAAGGTGATAATAAGGTGACAATTCCATCTGGAGAAGAAGAAATAAACAGTGTTGGGACACTTGGCTAGGCATATGGAAAAAAATAAAGCTTGGATTTCCACTTCAATCCTTATTCAAAGATAAAATCCAGACAGCCCAAAGATTTAAAGATGAAAAGTAAAACCATACTGTACTAGAAGAAAACATGAAATAATTTTTTCATTATAACCTCAAAGTAAGGGAAGACTTTATAAGCATAAGACAAAAACCATTGAGGGGCACCTGGGTGGCTCAGTTGAGCTTTTGACTCCTGATTTTGGCTCAAGTCATGATCTTGGGGTAGTGAGATGGAGCCCCGCATTAGGAATCTCTTCTCTGGAGCCTGCTTGAGATTCTCTCCCTCTCTCTCTGCCCCTCCTCTTGCTTACTCTTTCTCTAAAAATAAATACATTAAGAAAATACAAAAGCCATACAGAAAATTAGTGCATTTGACTACATGTATTAACTATTTCTTGTGAAGCATTACCATAAAGAAAACTGAAAAGCAAAATCAAAATCAGAAAAAAATATTTGCAGCAGAAATGATAGGATTAAAGGCTAATTTTTAAGCAATGTCCACAATAGCCAAGCTATGGAAAGATCCCAGAGGTCCACCAACAGATTAATGGATATAAAAAAATATATATATATATATGAATATATTCAGCCATCAAAAAATGAAACCTTGGCACAGCGGTTTAGTGCCGCCTGCAGCCCGGGGTGTGATCCTGGAGACCCTGCATCCAGTCCCACATTGGGCTCCCTGCATGGAGCCTGCTTCTCCCTCTGCCTGTGTTTCTGCCTCTCTCTCTCTCTCTCTCTCTCTCTCTGAATAAATAAATAAATAAAAATATTTTTTTAAAAAATGAAATCTTGCCATTTGCAATGACATGGATGGAACTAGAGTATTATGTTAAGCAAAATAACTCAATCAGAGAAAGAATTATATGATCTCACTCATATGTGGAATTCAAGAAACAAAACAGAGGATAACAGGGGAAGAGAGAAAATAATAAAACCAGACAAAAATCACATAGGGAGACAAACCACAAAGACTCTTAATCATTGGAAACAAACTGAGAGTTGCTGGAGATGTAGAGGTGGGGGGATGGGGTAACTGGATGATGGGCATTTCGGAGGGCATGTCATGTAATGAGCACTGGGTGTTCTAGAAGACTGATGAATCACTGACCTCTACCTCTGAAACTAAGAATACATTATATGTTAATTAATTGAACTTACATTTTAAAAATATTTAAAAAGAGAATAAAGGGCTAATTTCCAAGAGTCCTTAGAAAGGAAAGAGAATGAGACCAAGACAGAAAAATAATGGAAGAAGGAAAAAAGGAGGGAGAGGGCAGAGGAAGCAACAGATTTGCCAAGACATGAAAAGTTGTTTGCAGACGTACATGTTTGTTGAAACACAAGAGACTATACTCCTCTTCACTTGTAATTAAAGGAATGCAAATTTTAAAAACAATATTTTTAACCTGCAGAAAGCTTTATAATATATTATGCCAGATGAGATCTGGGGAAACAATCACTCTCATACAGTATAAGAAAATAAATTGGTGCAGCCTCTATAGGAAATAATTTCCTATAGTGTTGAAAAACATTTAGGGATGCCTAAATTAAGCATCTGCTTCGGCTCAGAACAAGATCCTACGGTTGTGGGATCGAGTCCCATATCAGGTTCCACACTCAGTGGGGAGTCTGCTTGTCCCCCTGTTCCTCCCCACTCATGCTCTCATTCTCTCTCTCCCTCAAATAAATAAATAAAAATCTTTAAAAAATTTAACATCTTTAACCCAGCAGCTTGGCTTCTAAGAGTGTTAAGAGTCGTAAAGCCTCGATGAATATGGATATTCATTACAGTATTTTTAGCAACAAAACACTAGAAACAACCTACATGTCTATCAATAGGTGCTAATTATATAGATTATGGTAAGTTCATGCAATGGAATACCATGAAACTGTTTAAAAAACTGAATTACAGTTTTATGGACTGATATAGAATAGTCTCTACAGTATACGGTTAAGTAAAAAAATGCAATCTAGAGGAAAATGTGTAGAATATGCTCTAATTTGGTCTTATTAAAAGCAGAGGGCCATTCCTACATATATACATGTGTGTATATGTATATGTGGTTATTCAGGAAAACCCTTAATATCATTTTGGAAGTAAAAAATGATGTAAACCCTCTAAAGAGAAAAAGAACACTGATTATTTAGATAGTGGCAGCAGAATCAATCTGATCAATAAAATATAATGAAGGATGTCCTTGACTCATTATCCCATGTCCAGCTTTTTTTTTTTTTTAAGATTTTATTTATTTATTCATGAGAGACACAAAGAGAGAGCGGGGGAGAAGCAGAGACACAGGCAGAGGGAGAAGCAGGCTCCACAGAGAGAGCCTGATGTGGGACTGGATCCTGGGACTCCAGGATCACACCCTGGGTTGAAGGCAGTGCTAAACCGCTGAGCCACCCGGGCTCCCCCCATATCCAGCTTTTATCCTAAAGTTTTCATCTTAAAAAAATGAATTTCAAATATAAACATGCCTCTTCCAATTTCCTTTTTCTTTCAAAAAAGATAAAAGTAAAGACTTTTCAACCTTTTACATAGTATGTTCCAGTTAATCGTGGTTTATGACATAATTTTGCTGGAGTAGTTAAAAGTAGAAAGGCAAGATGGAATTATTCCAGCAAGTAAACAAAGAATCTCCCAGCAGCCTCTGGGTTACCTTCACTTTCTACATTTTTCCCTCCAGTGCTGAGGAAGATGATCAAAAAGACGGGTCACCACTCCAGGACCTTGTGCCAGCAGGTCAGGGAGAGGTTTCAGGAAATCAGAGTCCCCAACTTTCAGTCTGGGAGCCATGGTGGCCTTGATGACTAAAAACACCCTATTTTACACTTGCTGCAAAGAAGGGCGAAGTTAATAAAGGTATTTGGAAGCTAAGATAGGCTCTCACTTCCCTGAGTAAGTGATGCCCGTGTCAAATTTGAGCCATTTTCCTGGATTATGTCTCAGACCCTGTTATGACTGGCAAATGGAAATGAGAATAAACCAGTCTCTAGACACGTTAATTTGATAGTTTGGTCACAATACATTTAGCAGCCATCAAAATAAAAGGAAAATATTTAAGTTGGTTCTCTCTCAACCTGAATTTTCCATTTGCAGCTTAGTAGTTTTTGAAACTTTATAAATACTTAATGAAATTATCTTGGTCTGAGATAGCAGTTTTGTTTTGTTTTGTTTTTTTATTAAAGATTTTTATTTATTTATTCATGAGAGACACAGAGAGAGTGAGAGGCAGAGACACAGGCAGAGGGAGAAGCAGGCCCCCTGTAGGGAGCCCGATGCGGGACTCGATCCCGGGTCTCCAGGATCAGGGCCTGGGCTGAACAATGCTAAACCGCTGAGACAACACTTAACTGGGGGGTGGAGATGGTGGGGGTGGGGGGGACAGATTTTGACCTCTAGGAGACTTTTAACAAAGGCAGACACATTTTGGGTTGTCACAACCAGGGGACTGCTTCTGGCGTCCAGGGGGTAGAGACGGGGATGTTGCTAACCATCTTAACAGTAGCAGCAACTCCGCATGGCAAAGAGTAATCCAGTGTACAGTGTCCATAGGTGACAAGGATGGGAGACCTTGGCCTCTTTTGTTCCTTGCATAGCAGGTGAAGTGCCCCTGCTTTAACTCAAGTTCATGACAAAACTCCAACCTCCCTTTGATGTAGAATTGTCAACTTGTTTAGGAGTGTAATGCGGTTTTAAAAACTATCAGCTAGCTCCTAAAGTACATGCTCTTAATATTTCCTCCTTCTCTCTGTCTCTTAATCTCTCCTCCCTTGCTCCCACTTTCAGGCTGAGTTACATATTCGGAGCTATTCCCCCAAATACTCCATAACTCTGCCACCTTCTCCATAATAGCAAATACTTAGTAATCCTTTATTCTGTGTCAGGTTTGGGCTGAGTGCTTTCTGTGCTCTGCTCTTTTTATGCCCCCCCCCCAACCCTCCTCTGGGAGAGGTGTTATTTCCTTCCCTGACTCCAGAGCATCACCTGTGCTTTATAGTCCACTTTCCCTATCATACCAGCTGATTTTTACATCAGCCTCCCCTCCTCCCTTGGGGTCTTCTTCATTTCTCTATCTCCAGAGCATCTCCTAGTGGGCCTCACACGTGGTAAGATAAATGACTGATAGGTGAACGCATGGATAAATGGCTATTCAGATATGTCCTGTTAAATTTGAAATCTTGTCACATTTATAATACCGACATATAGATTCTCTGCCATGTAAAGCAGACTATCTATTTCCGTTTTTCTAGATGCCAAAAAAGGATTGAGAAATATTATAGTATCCAGAGGCTTCTATAAAAGTATTCAGCTAAAAATGTAGGTTTTTATCTTGAGTCTATGTTTCAGTGTCTTAATTCAATTCCCAGTGACCTAAGGAAAGCAACATTATTCTAGAAGTATTCTATTGGAAACATTTCCTAGGAACAGTTTATTTGGTTGATCTTTCAAATACTTTGTCACATGTAATAATATCTGAAGTAAGTGTTAAAATGGCTTTACAGTTTCTGTGCAGGGTGATCTGTTGACTGGTGTAATCTGTCTGTAGCTTTTTCACAGGGAATGTATAACCCTATTATGTCTGTACAGAGAAAGCTACATAATCACATTTTGGCTTGGACTTTAAAATGGACTTTGTCCTTTCCCTTCATCCCGGGACCATGGGATAGCTCTTTGGCACATGGAAAAGATATCCAAGTGTATAAGAAAATAGCAGGAGGCTCATCCTTTCTTATTCAGAGTGTGAGGCATACAGAGGTTTTTTGTTTTTGTTTCTGTTTTTTTTTCCCCGATGTTTGTTCTTTTGAATAACGAATGCACATTTATTTATTCATCCATACTGCAAAAATGCAAATACATCACAATGGTTGCATTAAAAATTTTTCCAACTCCTCATTCTCCACTGCCAATTTCTTTCCCCATAGGTAAAGATGTTTTTTACTAGTATTTTAACTTGGGTATGGATAATTAATACAGGTGCAAACATCAAAAACTATGAAAAGGTGGAGTCTTCTGCCCACTTCCCGTTACTCCAAAGCAGGTGATCATTGCCATTAGTTTGTTTGCCTTTCCAGAATGAACAGAGAGTTTTATAACATTTAGAAAAGAACCCTTTCCTTCAGGGTTCACACTCCAAACTAAATGTTTCTGACATAAAATTCAGTAGACAACATAATTAACATTTGTTGTCATTCCCCCCCACGCACAGACCTTTCCGAGGTGTCTTTAGAACAAGAGAAAGAAAACGCATGCAAGTGATTCTCATTAAAATCTGAGTCAACTAAATAAACGTCTGCCTCAGAAGAAGGTAGCTTGTTGTTTAGATTTGCTGACATACTAGGGAGGTAGAAGAGGAATCCTGCAAAATTTGGAAAGCTTTTTCCTAAGTACAAATAGAAAAATGCCTAACATTTTAGATCTGGCCCCCTGGTTGTACTGAGCAAAAGTCATATGTTGGCTTCAGATCCTTCATTGCTTATAAATCCGAACCGCAAACATTTCTGTGTGATGCAATTGTCCCAGGCAAAGGCCAATAGTTTTCCAGGAAATGTCCTCAGTATTGTATGTGTTCAAAAAATGTGTTCTCAGCATTTTCCTAAGAGAAAATCGCACTATTTCTCCACGTGAGAAATGCACTTGCCAGGGTGGACATTTCAGTCACCCCATTAAACGCACACTTGCAAATCTATCAGAGGGGAATTTAAACCTTAGTGTCAGTTAGATAGTGGGTCCAAGGCTCAACATGACTGGCAACTCTCATTTTCAGGCTTGCTTGTTCTTATTATTTTACTTTGCCTCTGTTTTCCCTTCATATTTGTGCGGAAATAAAAAATAAATTGTCAAATAAATATAGCACTCAAGCCAACAACATGTACACGATACGAACTGTACAGATTTTTCTTGAAACAATACCTTCTGCTTAATCGTGACCTGAAAATCTCAGACTGCTCTAAAGGCTTCAGAAAAAAACATTTTCTTCCTATTTTAAATCTCATTAACTTGCTATTTTATCCTCCCAGTGCCCATATAATGGAAGTAGAGAGAACAGAGCCTTACTGCCCGTCTATGCATGAGAAAGCTGAGGTCACAGAAATAGCCTAAGTGCTCAGGGACACACCAGAGATAAAATCTGGAAAAGATCTCTGGTCTCCCCTATCATTATTCACTCTGCTGAGAATACTGTGTTTGTGGCATTCATTCTCTTGCCTTTGACCAAGCAGCTCCCCTGCCTACAATATCACACTGTTCATTTTGTCAATTGGAAACCAATGAGCAGAGACGATGCGTGCTTCCCCACATGACCTGGAACCAAACACAGGAGCTAAAAATAGCACATGCAATTGCCAGGTCCTAATTCCTCACTCAGCTCCTTTAACCTCACATTTGGGGTCCTGGTATTAGAAGACATTAGAAGTCCATGTGTCTTCTGGAGTGATGGCTTCTCTTCTGCTGTGGAGCTTATTGCTGCCACTAGACAAGCCAGGGCACTGGCTTTGCCACTGACAAAGGGTGAGAGGGAAGGATCCTGGGCCTCCAACTTTGGAAGGCAAAATGCAGAACTACAGGATAATTCAGGGCAAGGTGGCATTTGTCTGGAAAAAAACAAATAGGTCAGGGAAAACTAGTTTGAGGCCTTGGAAAACTCTCTCAATTTCCAGTTTACTTTGCTTATGTACATATCTCCCTAAAAATGTCCAGTTTCGCAGTGACTAAATGTCAGTACTTGTCCAGGTAAGGAGGTTACATTGAACTAAATCCCTTGGAAATCTAACCTCCCCCCACCCCCAGGCATCTTGAAGCTGCAAACCCATTAAAGTCAAACAGATTGAAAGAAAATCCTAGTCGTTGAAAGAACATTTCCATCAGAGAACAGTTCCCTTGAGCCGTGAATTTTTCATTTTATCTGTTTTTAACTTTAAGGCACGGTTAGCCTCCAGAGGCCTCCACGGGTTGCTCACCAGTGATTTTCCCAGACATGAGAAGTTCTTTAATTGAGAAGGGACAGAGAAGGAAAAAGTAGCAAAGAGAGTGAGAGAACAAGATTGTAAAATTAATTAGAACAAAAATGGATGCCATTTCCTATACAAATTCGTTGACTATCACATAGAATAAAAACTAAATTTTGCTAGTTATAATAAACCACTTTTATTATAGAAGGAAGTTTTTCTAATTGTAAGAAAATTTGAAATTACATGCAAACAGAAAAGAAAAATCCACAATCACATCACTAGAACTATTATATAATATATTGAACTTCTACCATATTTTCTTCCAGCTATTTTTCTCTAATATGTGTATCTACGCATATTCATATAAAACACATCATTTGGTAAACTACTTTTATCACTTAACTATATAGCATATATGTTTCATGGGAATAAATATTTATCTACATAATTAATTTTAATGGCTACATAACATTTAATTGTCTGAATATACCTAAGTTTATTTAAGCAACATTATTATTGGTACCAATTTCTCAATATGATGAACAGTTCTAGAATAAATAGCCTTATACAAATGTCCTCACATACCTGTTTAATTATTCCCTTAATAAAAATTCCTGGAAGCAAAGTTTCTGGGTCAAAGAAATGCACATTTTTGGACTATTGACTCATTCAGACCATTTAAAAATAGCAAGCAAAGAAGGTTGGAATACTCCCTTTAAAATCAACCTGAGTGAGAGAACATTGTAGTAGAGGAATAAATGAAAAACCATATCAGAAAATATGAAGTATTTTTAAAAAATAATTGTAGCTAGCAACATTTAAAACTCTACCTTTAGTTCTTAATCTTGGTGGTTTAGGTGTGAGAAGAGAAAGGAAATGTGAAAGGGATGAAGGGTTAGACAACACAAATCTATATAAATAAATCAAGGAAAAGAGAAACACACAGAGGGAGAAGCCCTACAACCTGCTTTAGTCCTTCAATCTGCTCTCCTCTATTCCCCTTGGCTTTTAGGCAAAAATTCTGGAATTTCTAAACGGACTCAGCCTTAAGTGTCCAGGCCCAAAACTAATGAACAAACACACAGCCACCCACCAACATTCCCAGTAAAGGACACAGGTTAGGCAACTCCAGCCATCTCACAGTGACACTTGCCAGGATAGGGACCTTCCTTCACTTAGTCTCAAACTTTTTGGCGTAATTTTATTGGTTGACCTTTCTATTTCACTTTCTTCTCTCTCTCTTTTTTTTATATTGATTTGTTTATTTAAGAGACATAGAGTGCAAGTGGGGAGAGGGGGAGAAGGAGAGAGAACCTTCAAGCAGACTCCCCACTGAGCGCAGAGCCCCATGCAAGATTCAGTCTCACCACCCTAAGATCATGACCTGAGCCAAAACCAAGAGTTGGACCCCTAACCAACTGAACCACCCAAGTACCCCTCTATTTCACTTTCAAAGATGCAGGAGAAAGGAAAATATTTTCTTACGTTTCTTAGAGTTATCAGAAGTAGTTTCAAAATTGTGTGATAAATTATGATTATTTTTAAAAGAAATATTGCTTAGAATTCTAAGAAATGGAAGTCTGCAGAAAATCCCTGGTAAATGAGACCCAAATGTCATTTGAATACTCCAGAATAATAAATACCTTGCATGTTGGTCTTCAAGTTTGGTTAACTTTTGTTTTTTTTTTTTTTTTTTTTTTTTAGGATAGTCATACAGAGAGAGAGAGAGAGAGGCAGAGACATAGGCAGAGGGAGAAGCGGGCTCCATGCACCGGGAGCCCGACGTGGGACTCGATCCCGGGTCTCCAGGATCGCGCCCTGGGCCAAAGGCAGGCGCCAAACCGCTGCGCCACCCAGGGATCCCCTGGTTAACTTTTGAATAACCAATTCTCTATTGCTTCAGCCTTAATGTTTTTCACCATAAGTAAAAAAAAAATTGAATACAGGGCCAAACAACTTAGCTGTTTTCCACTTTTAGTATGATACCTGTGACACCTTGACATTTACTGGACAAATATATATATACTTGGAATCTTTAACTTACATTCTTCACAATGCTATAAGAAAAAAAAATAGGGATCCCTGGGTGGCGCAGCGGTTTGGCGCTTGTCTTTGGCCCAGGGCGCGATCCTGGAGACCCAGGATCGAATCCCACATCAGGCTCCCGGTGCATGGAGCCTGCTTCTCCCTCTGCCTGTGTCTCTGCCTCTCTCTCTCTCTCTCTGTGACTATCATAAATAAATAAAAATTAAAAAAAAAAAAATAAAAATAAACTAGATCATGGAAGAGAGCAACTTTTGATGAAGGGATAGGGAACAGCACTGGGCACAGCTGGTGAGAAAGAAGCCAGCCAGCAGAGGAAGAGCATTCCAGGCAGAGGACACAGGTTAGGCAACTCCAGACAATAATACCAAAGTGGGTATGGATCATTTGCCAATATGGACTCTGGAAATAAGAAGAAATGATCTCTACTCAATGTGGAGCCATATTTAGCACTTGTTTTAGTCCTTTTGGACTGCTATAACATAATACCATAGACTAAGTGGCTTATAAACAACTAAAATTCATGTCTCAAGTTCTGGAGGCTAGGAAGTCCAAGATCAGGGCACCGGTGGATTTGGTGTCTGAGACAAGCCACCTCCTAATTCATAAGTGGCCATCTTCTCACTGAGTCTTCACATGATGGCAGAGGTGAAGGAGCAATCTGGGATGCTAGATTTCAACATATGAATTCAGGGAGGGGGAGTGGGTGGACAAAAACATTCACTCTATAGCAAGGTCTTTGTAACTTAGATGAGCAGGCATGAACAAATCTCTGACCAAGTAAAAACTATTTGATTAATTTATCTCTGTTTTTAACATATCACACTCAAATTAGCAATCAATCCATGAACAACTATCATTTTATTGTAAACATATAGGTTGTTCCCTGAACAAGCATACATCTGCTTGAAAAAAGAAAATGAATACTGGAAGAATTTAAATGCATTGAAATGTTCAACGTACAGCATTAATGGAAAGTTCAGTGGGAGTTCATGATCATTTCAGAGAAAAGGGAGTGGTCTAAAGTTGGAGGTAGGACTGCATCCATTTCATCAGTAAATGGTTGCTACATTGATACTTAGGTTAGGTACTGGGAAAGACATAGACACTGGATATCTAAAATATGCCTTTGTCCAGGAATGGCTCATTGTCTAATGGAGAGAAACTGAAAATGAAATAAATAATTACCATCCAATGTTATAATATAGATATGTACAATTGCTAAGACGACAGAAGGTACTTATGGGAGCGAAGAGGAAGACTGACCCCACATCAGAGGAAATGAGAAGAAATGACATTGTGCTAAGGCTTACAGGTCTTGTAGGTGGGGAGACAGGAAAAATGGCTGAAGGAGAGTGGAGGGGGGCGTCCAGGCTTCCAGTTGTGGAATGAGTAAGCCATGGGGATGAAAGATACAGCAGAGGGCGTATAGTCAATGATATTGTGATAGTGTTGTATGATGACAGATGGTAGCTACACTTGAGGTGAGCATAATATAATGTATAGACGGGTGCCTAGAGAGCTCGGTTGGAAGAGCATGTGACTCTTGATCTCAGGATTGGCTGTAGAGATTACTGAAATAAATACGTGTATAAATACCCTTAAATACGTGTATAAATACCTAAATAAATACCCTTAAAATACGTGTATATAAGGTATAGATTTCCTGATACTATGCTGTATACCTGAAAGTAATGTAACATTGTGTGTCAACTATACTTCAAAAAAATGGTATAACTACCACCCCCAAAACAAAGAATGAACCAGGTCCTATTTAGGGTTTGGGGTCTAAGTGCTAATGTTTAAAGTGAACATTTTAGGGGCACCTGGCTGGTTCAGTCAGTAGAGCATGCAGCTCTTGATCTTGAGCCCCACATTCAGTATAGAGATTACTTACAAATAAAATCCTGGGATCCCTGGATGGCTCAGCGGTTTAGTGCCAGCCTTTGGCCCAGGGCATGGTCCTGGGGTCTTGGGATGGAGTCCCACATTGGGCTCCCTGCATGGAGCCTGCTTCTCTCTCTGCCTATGTCTCTGCCTCTCTCTCTCTCTCTCTCTCTCTCTCTCTCTCTCTCTGTGTCTCTCATGAATAAAGAAATAAAATCTTTAAAAAATAAAATAAAATCCTACAGGCACCAGGGTGGCTCAGTAGGTTAAGTGTCGGCCTTTGGTTCAAGTTGTGATCCCAGGGTTTTGGGATCAAGCCCTGCATTGGGCTCCCTGCTCAGCAGGAAGTCTGCTTCTCCCTCTCTCTCAGCCCTTCTTCTCTGCTTGTTGCCTCTCTATCACTCTCTCTCTCTCTCAAATAAATAACTAAAATATTAAAAATAATCAAAAATTTAAAAATCCTAAATGAATAAAAATAAAGTGGACCCTTTAAATTACCCATAAGGTACAGTATCTACATATATAGTATCTAAATATCCAGTGTCTAGTAAGCCCCACACAGCCAGATTTTCCTCTACTTTAGGAACAGATTGTTACTTCTTCTTTGAGGACCAGATGAAGAGTTGGCTTGTGTTTATTGGCTCTGTTGTATGAAAAACACTTATCTTTAAACACTGGGATTACACCCTCTGTGGTGAGATACTCACACTAACATATGAGAGGCACAGGGGATCTGAGCAGACTGAAGAAACAGTAGATTCAAGTCTCTCATCTCCTGCTCATTCAGAAGCATAAAGTCATCAAGTAGAATGGGCAAGTAGAATTGTCCCACTTCTCTGTATCTCTTTGTAGAGTGTACAGTTGAATTCTCAAAAATTAAACTCACCTCTTATGTAGCTGCTCATCATGTGAAGAAAAGGGAGAAGGGTGCTATAGACAGGGGCACAAGATGAGGAAGGCCAGGCAATGGGAGAGGATCTTGGCATGCTCAGAGAAAACTAAGCCATCCAGGATGTTTAATTATCGGATAGGGTGCAAAGAGTTTGGCAAACCATGATTGGACAGCTTGTCACATCATAGAAGACTTTGGATTCAACGGTGTAGGCAATGAAGAGCTGTCTGATATTTTTAAATCAGGAGGTGACAAGATGGGCTTTATTTTTGGAAAGACCATTTTCATAGGATGCTAAGGATGAGGTCAGCACATTTTTTCTGTAAAGGGCCAGATCATAAATATTTTAGGCTTTGTGGGTCATATGTCATACATGGCGTGTCTCTGTCACAAATACTTACATTTGCCTGTAGCATGAAAGCAGACAGAGACAATGTGTAAACAAATGGGCATGGTTGTGTTCCAATAACATTTTATTTACAGAAACAAGCTGTGGGCCAGGTTTGGCCCGAGGAACCAAGTTTGTTGACCCCTGGGTTAGAAGACGGTGAGGTTACTAGTGGAGTGAGAATAAGTACACTAAGTGATCAGCGAGGTCAGTGGGGTTCAAAGTATCATCCCTGGAACAGCATGGGATGTCACCTGGGAGCTCTGGGAGTGGGTCCCAGCGACCTGGGGTTGAACAAGCCTTCCAGGTGATTCCAATGCTTGCTAAAGTTTGAGAACCACCAACCTAGGACAGGTGATGGAGAAAGCACTTCCTCATTTGGGAGGTGGCAGTAGGAAAGAATAGGACAGGACAGTTTTATGATGTTCTAGCAAGATCAGATCTCACTTTCTAATACACTGATGTACAGTAGGTAGGACTTGGGTGGTTTTTTGGTTGAAAAGTTGGGGAGATGGAAAACAGTAGTTAAATTATCTTCATTTGTTCTGTCTACTTCTTGATCTTGGTGCCTAGAACAATGCAAGGTATAAAGTGCTCACAAAGTATTTTTTGGAATGGATCAATGAATGATTATTTCAAGGTCTACAGTTTAGGTGACTAAATAGATGAGAAATGGCATTCACTGAGTGAGAACAGTTTTTATTATTTTTGAACAGTTACAAAGAAAGAGGATAAAGGGACATTTATTGAGTGCCAGCTTTGCCTACTATGGGCCAGGCAGTTTGCTACTATATTATCTCATTTGTTCTTCCAAACAGTATTTAAACAGCTACTATCATCACCAGTTTCCAAATGAAAACAATTGAGGTTCTGACAGATAAATAACGTGGTGCAAGTCTAATGCAGACAGTGAGTGATAACGAAACCCAGGCTCATGCCACCTTGCAGAACAGAGTTCTGTTTTGAATTTCGGCCAGACTTTGCAGAATAGGAAAGCTCTAACGATAAAATACCATGGAACTTTACTGCTTACAAAGCAGTTTCATTGCTTATTTCTTTTGAAGGAAATCTCTTCATGTAGTAGAAAAAGCATAAAGTTCTAGCTTCAAGCTTTGTCACTCTTGCTGGCCAGGAGGTAGCCAAGTGCTCATCCTTAAAGTGGAGGCAATGATAATAACGAATGGGGCTGCTATGCGAGTCAAAGGAGATATGTGAAGCACCTGGTGTGAGATGAGAGCTCAATAAATGGTGGATATTATTATTTTATGATCCTTAATACAGCTCAATGTCAAAACTCCCTCTGTAAGGCTGATGATGAGCCACTCTGGCCCCCCAAGTAGTCACCTGAGAGAAGTTCTCTCAGTTTAAATGTTACAGGCACCTCTTAATGAGTTTCACTGTTTTGCTTAAAGAACTTATCTCCTTGTTCAGTGTGTGTTGACATTGAAACAGGTTTTAAATTTGGTGAGGCCCACTGCATTTCATGTCTTTACCACTGGTGGCCACCATTGTAAGCCCACTGCAGGGCTTCAACACTCCTCTCATACCAGGGTTCCTTCTTTGGACTTTTGTTTACTTATTTTTCCAATCTGCAGCTTCTACACAGTTTTCTTGCATTCATTCCCCTACTTGTCAAGTCAAACAACGGCTGGGTTTGGGGATCAGAGGGAGAGAAAGTTGCTCTTGAAAGAAATGCCTCCTTGTTTTAAAGGAATTCACTCATGGTTACGAAGGCAAAAGAGAAACAGTCTGAAGAAAGCTGGATTTGCTAAAGAAGCAAAACTGATCACCAATCTCTGTTTCACTTACATTTGTGTGTGTGTGTGTGTGTACTTAGAAAAGCCTAGTGGAGATAGTAGCTCTCCTCCTTTCAAAACCTGAGAATGTCCCTTCTACCTCCTGAAAGACAAGTTCTGAACGACACTAGTGCCTTTATCCCAGAGAGGTTGGTTTGTGACATTGTGTTTACCAGCTTTTAGAAGAGACCCCTCTTGCTTTTTACTGTGTTTTAGGTGATTTTAGAAAACAAGACTACTGCTTTGCAACATGCTAGGTAAACAGCAGTTTCCATTTCAAGGCAAAATCATACTTGACCATCTTGCCTCCTTGATTCCACTAGATTAGGAAACAAGCAGAGATAAACACAGCTTTAGTGGAGTTGGTTGTACACGAAGGACAGGAATAACTGGGCCTTTTAAGATAAATGGAGCTGACAAAGAGTGCATTCTGCAAAAAAGAAACACAGCTATAGGGGAGTTATTCTGATCACTGCTATCTGCAAATGATAGTTGAATAATTTTGATGCTAGGGTCTTTTTCTCAAGATTTGAAATAAAATCTTTCCCCCTGCCGCCCCCCCATCCCAGCATTTAACTAAGCTTTTAGTCATCGGATAAAAATCATGTTGTCAGAAATGACAGAACTAATTTGTGACTTTTTTCCCAAATCAATTTTGATGTAATACAAGATTAAATGAATAGTTTCCCTTTTCTCCCCTACATGAATTAGAACAAATTGTACTGTTCACTGTGTCCTGTCACACAGACTGGCTTGGCAGAAACCTCAGTATTTTATTGCAAGATTTGAAGAATAATTATTAGAGATCCATTTTCCCTCAACATTTATGGGATTCATATAAGATAATGGAGGATTTCTCATTGCAGGATGAGAACATCTAAGGTAATGATGTTTGACTTTAAGGTCTAGTCTAGAACCCTTAGACCTTCTCAGAGTCCTCCCATTTTTACTTCAAATTTATTAACTGGGGTGATAAGAATCAAAGCCTCCCAGTTAATGTCCCTTCCCCTCAGTGGTATATGGAGAGGGGGAAATCATGCAAGCAATCCTTCTGGTGATTTGTACTCACAGCAATTCACACGTACAGCCCTCTGCCAATTACACCCATGTTGTAACTTCTGACACTCACACAGGCAGTTTCTCACATAAACATATGTTGTTTCTCCCCTTTTGAGGAAATGAATCCCAACCTCTTGCACACTAGCAGGCCATGATTAGTTCTAATCCTGAGGTTTTATGACAGAAAAATTGACTGTAAGAAAACTAGGGAACTGACCATAAGAACACTGAGTTCGTTTCCTCTCCTCCAAAATGGCAACAAATCACTGCCCCAAACTTTCCTTCAGTATGCTGGTCAAAATGTCCTCAAGGAAATCATCTTGAGATCCATAAAACTAATAAGCCTGCTCCTTAGAGTTGTTTTGCTTCGGTATAATATTTGGCAGGAAAATGTGGTCAAAGAGAGTGCATCATATTAAATGGATTTTATGTTTATTGACTACTTGTAGCACCACTTAATTGATTTATGCGTGCTTTAGAAAGCTTTATGCTCTGAAACATAAAATATATCATTTATAGTTTATTAAGTCCTGCATTTGGTAAAAGTTGGCATAAGGCCCTACCTAGGTCAGGAACTTTACCCTTTGCTTACAGCACTGTTTCGATGAGAAAATAATATTTGATGCACTTTATTTCCACTTATAGTAAGTTTCCTGGTAATATAATCTACACGTAAAGGCTGCCAGCACTCCCCAAGTGCTGCCCACTGTCCTATCCCTACTGTGTTTGAAGGTTTTTCTGTGTTCTTTTGTGACTATGAATTGAAATAACAAATGAGAGAAAATAGTAAAAAAAAAAATAAATAAAGTGTGTCTTAGGACCTCGGGTTTTATTCTACTGATTTTTAGAACTGGCAGGAGTAGGGATGATTGGATGGTTCAGTGGCTGAGTGTCTGTCTTTGCCTCAGGGCATGATCCCAGGTTCTGGGATCAAGTCTTGCATTGGGCTCCCCACAGGGAGCCTGCTTCTCCCTCTGCCTATGTCTCTCCCTCTCTCTCTGCGTCTTTCATGAATAAATAAATAAAATCTTAAAAAACAAACAAAAACAAAAAAGAACTGGTGAGAGTGGCCTAAGACCAAATAGAAAGACTACTATACTAACACTAGGATTTTGAAAACTATCTTATGATAACTATATTTGTATCTGCATACTATATACATGAAAAAATAATCTGATAATAGTTAAGCCTTGATATAATTACTGCATGGGTGAAGTGGATGGGTGCCAATATTAGGAACTCAAATCTGGACTTATGTCACCAACGTGCCACATTAAGGGGTACACATGAGTCCTGAACCCATTGTCCTATCCCATTCCTGGTATCTCATTCCATCCTTCTGCCTGCCAATTTTCTCTCCTTGGTGCTCCCTCCAGAAAAAGCTTGGCAGGTCTAGCTCTTCCTGCTTCCTCCAAACCACTAGGGCAATCTATTGAATTCAGCCCCATCCTGTAGGCAAGAACCAACAAATCAGTAATATGAGAACTAAAAACCAGCACTTCTGTTTGAAGATACAGGGAAAATTGGAGGCAGAGGTGATGCACCATATTGGAATTTCTTTGAATCGTCACATCCAGTGTCACTTCTCTTTCGAGATATGTCAAGGGCGATAAGCACGAAATGCTATGTTTTGATCGCATTGTAGGTGCCAGCCAACATTCAGTTAATATCACTAATGGAAGGGAACACTGCCTGAGAGTAATGTAAAGTGGTGGCCGATGTAAACGTCACTTAGATTTGGCTTTGAGATGTGCTTCTGTTAAGACACACTTACATATGGGCTGATCTGATTTCAAAATTCAAACAAAATTAAGTGGAGGCATAAGTCAAGAGAATCGGAAAACTGACTCGCTTCCTCATCCCAATGTCTAGTCCCGAACCCTCTGCCTTCCAGTGCTGCCTGACAGACCGCTGTGTTCCCCTGTTCCCCGTGGATGTAACTCACCAGCCCCATTTCCTGGCCCAGTTCCATCTTTCTTGACTCATAGGCCTTTGTGTTTTTTTTTTTTAAGATTTTATTTATTTATTCATGAGAGACACACACACACAGAGAGGCAGAGACATAGATAGAGGGAGAAGCAGGCTCCCTGTGGGGAGCCTGGTGTGAGACTCGATTCCAGGACCCCAGGATCATGACCTGAGCCAAAGGCAGCTGCTCAACCACTGAGCCACCCAGGCATCCCATCAGAGACCTTTGTTTTGTGTTTTGTTTGGGATCGAGTCAAAGTGCTTCCTTTGCTGACAGGTAAATTTGATGTGAAAGTCATTGTAAATACAGAAAACTCAAAGGTCAAAGTAAATTATTGTTAGGAACAGTTGAAGTGCTGTAAAAATTAAAAGCAAGACTTGCTGCAGGTGATCACTCTGGACTGACAGTGCATAGGATCCGTTTGTGCACCTTGCAAATTATGGGGCAGGAGTGGAGCAGTTCACTTTGTGGATTACAGTAAAGTGTCTACGCTAGTGCTTCAGTCTAGCCTGCTTTCTCACCAGCTTTCCTTATGGCAGCTCACAGTGTTGTGATGGAGCCAGACAGACCAGTAGTCTTCAGTTCCCAGTAGTCATGTCACTTAGGAGCTATGGAAGTTTGAGTGTTTGATTAACCTTCCTGAGCCTCACACTTCTTTAAGCAAGAGAGTGACCAATCCTATGTGTAAAGGGCACGTTATCTGATGCTTCTCCTTTTATCATTCTGCATGAATTTACATTGCAACATAATATTCTGATTATTTTTTTAGCACTAAGATTTGTATTTATAAGAGCAAATAGTATTGTTCTGTTGGATTTGGGAGTAGAGAAAAGCTTCTTGACTGAACATAGGTATTTTCCTCCATTCTTCTTGCTTAACTGTGTGTAGGTTTGAATTGCTTTCTAGAGTAGCTTCCTGACATAGACAACTTTTTTTAAAAAAAGACTTTATTTATTCATTCATGAGAGACACAGACAGAGGCAGAGACACAGGCAGAGGGAGAAGCAGGCTCCATGCAGGGAGCCCGAAATGGGACTCGATCCCGGGTCGCCAGGATCTGGCCCTGGGCTGAAGGCAGCACTAAACCGCTGAGCCACCTGGGCTGCCTGGCAACTTTTTAAAAAAGATTTTATTTATTTATTCATGAGAGAGAGGCAGAGACATAGAGAGAGAAGCAGGCTCCCTGTGGGGAGCCCAATGTGGGACTTGATCCCAAGACCCTGGGATCATGACCTGAGCTGAAAGCTCAACCACTGAGCCACCTAGGTGCCCCCCAACATTGACGACTTTAGCAATATTGCTCCTTGTAAACCTAAAGGATGCATTTATCTGGGAAGTTATTTAGGTTATAGCTACACATGGAAAATATTTTGATAGTGTTGGCCAAATTGATGCTGAATCATTGCCAGTGGAGTGAATTTAATGGGCCTGCAGTGATGGTCCTCATCCTTGAAGACTGGGCCCTCTATGAAGCTTTCCTTAATAGCCTGATTGGAAGCTATCTCTTTTCCCTCTGATGTCCTTTTCTGTTTCACTTATACAATTCTTATGTTAGTACTAAATTCAACTTTTTTTTTTAATATTACTTTTTAACCTTTCTACTAGATTATAAGATCTTTGGGAGCATGAAACACATCTTATAATCGTATAAACAATGATCCAGTGAGGGAGTCAGACAAAGCTTCAGATAAACCCTAAGCTTCTCTCTGGAACCTTCTCTGGAAGGTCCAATCCAGTCCAAGCCTGCACAGCCCTCAATTCCTATAATATCTATTCCAACTGGGCAATTTAGCCTTTAACTATATACTTTTGCATTAGTCTGTAATTATTTTACATTTTAAAAGCCACAAATAGATTATAAATGTCTTGAGAGCAGGGACTATAAAAAAGATAAATAAGAATATGTGGGAGGTGCCTGGCTGGCCCAGTCAATAGAGCATGCAACTCTTGGTCTCAGGTCGTGAGTTCAAGCTCCACATTGATGGTAGAGTTTACTTAATAATAATATTAATAAAGAATATCTGTGAAAACTGTAAAAAAGTGTGATAGAAATTGAAAGGTATTGTGTTTTTGCTTTTTCTTAGAGCTCTCCACATAATTTGATACTTGGAAAGATTTCAGCATGTTCTTGTTATGGAACTAACCACAAGTACTCATACAAGGGGAAATTTCTGCTCAGGTGGCTGGGCCTTTCAGATCAACTTTTGTCTTTTTTATTTTTCAATAATGTGAGAAGAGAATGCTCTTAACAACATAGGAAATGACCATGGCATCAGAATATTCAATGATTTGTGAGGTGAGCCAAGATCAGAAAGAAAACTGTCACTAATAACACACAGAGTGGGTATGCAAGTCCCATTCCCCAGATGGCATGTGAGGATGGCACATCTAACCCCAATCATGCTTTAAGCCAACAGGACCTATGTCTTGGTTATTTGGCAGAAATTACCACCACAACTGAAAAAACAAATCAGGTTATTGATCAATTGGTGATGATCTGACTCAACCATCTCTTCGTATCATCTAGACTTCTTCAGGTCTACTGTCCAGTAAACATATTGCTGAAATGATGTCTCCAAGAAACATGATAATTTTGCAAACTCAAAAGTATGTAATAGGGGGATCCCTGGGTGGCTCAGCGGTTTAGCGCCTGCCTTCAGCCCAGGGCATGATCCTGGAGTCCCAGGATCGAGTCCCACATCAAGCTCCTTGCCTGTGTCTCTGCCTGTGTCTCTGCCTCTGTCTGTCTGTCTCTCTCTCTCTGTGTGTGTCTCATGAATAAATAAAATCTTTAAAAAAAGAAGTATGTAATAGAATGATGTAAATCTAGAGAACCAAGGTCTAAAGTCAACCCTAAGTCATTTCTTAGGGTGAAAAGATATTTAATGAGCATATACTAAGAGACCAGTTTAGGTGCCAGGATACGTCAAGGCATAAGACAAAATTCCTTCTCGTGAAGATTAAATGGTGGTAGTGAGAGAGATAACAAACTATAAAGTGAAGTATAGCTAATATAAATTCAGATACTGAAGAGGACCACAGAGAAAAATAAAGCAGGTTAAGGGTTTTGAGGATGACAGGGGCCAGCAGCCTAATTTAGAGAACACAGCACATAAAGGTCTGTGGAGGCAACATTCAACAGACATCTAATATATATGACTCTACAAGGCAAGCCGCTTCCATGAGGACAATACAGTGAGACACAAGCTGGCTTCATATAGAAGAGGAGCAGTGAGAAGCCTGTGTGGGT
This sequence comes from Vulpes lagopus, assembly GCF_018345385.1. NCBI lineage: Eukaryota > Metazoa > Chordata > Mammalia > Carnivora > Canidae > Vulpes > Vulpes lagopus. Next base: position 60,787,116 of record NC_054832.1, read on the forward strand.
GGTGAGAGAGACAAAGAGTGAGAAGCAGGATCTAGATTATGCAGGGGGTTATGTCGTCTGAATATCTTGGAAAGCTTTTGGGGCTTTGGGGCAGAAAAGTAACATGATCCAGGTTACATTTTTAAAAGATCATTCTGGCTTTGGTGGAAGGAAGAGATCCTACAGGACACAAGATTGGAAAGACGGAGTGGTAGCCTGGGTGGCCCAGTGGTTTAGTGCTGCCTCCAGCCCAGGGCATGATCCTGGAGACCCGGGATCAAGTCCCACATCGGGCTCCCTGCATGGAGCCTGCTTCTCCCTCTGCCTGTGTATCTGTCTCTCATGAATAAATAAAATCTAAAAAAAATAAAAATAAAAAGATTGGAAAGACGGAGACCCAGCCAGAGACTATTTCTCTAGTTCTGACAAGTGATGACAATAGCTTAAGCTAAGGTGGAAGCCAGAGAAATGGTGAGAAGTGGTTAGATTCAGAATATATTTTGAAGGTAGTGCCACAGGACTTGCTGGTGGATTGGATGAGGGATGTGAGAGAAATAGAGGAGTCTGATCTTTCTCATCAGTGGCAGATATCAGACAATAGTCACTAAAAAATCCTGCCTAGGGATATGTGCACTCTGATACATGCCTACACCAGTAATATGGTATAAAAGTTGAAGTCTGTCAAACAACTACTTAACCTTAAAGCAACTGATTAGCTACTGAATTTAATAATCAAGTGCCAAATAAATGCTTGAACTGAAACTACAATTTTTTTCAGTAATTTTTGTATGTATGGCCACATGTCTATCTTTTTGCATATTTATATATACAACTTACATATCCAGGTAGAAATCTACATCTGAAGGACACTAGATCAAAACTCTAAGGGTACTGTTTTTACAGCCCAGCACCATAGTACTTTGGATGAAAAGAAGATACCATCTAGAAACTCTCAACTATCTAGCTAAGGAACTATAATTTCTCATTTTTATCCAAAGATTTGCTGTCATATGAAACATAGCAATCATGTGAAGATATCCCAGAATAGCAGTGGCATATCACCTCATTAGTGACTGCTTTACTTAGACCTGTTCAGATCCCAGAAAAGCCCCTAGAATGTAAAATCATAAGTAAATTGCAAGTGGGCAAGAATACCAAACATATGACACTCAATGCTTCTGAAGAAAATATTCATGATAGCAAAACACACATAGACCCAGATCTAAAACTGAAAATGAGGCAATTACTCTCCTTGTAAGAAACAAAGAATCAGTCCTCAAGTGTGGGGTGGTTTAAGTTTTTGTTTTTTGTTTTTTTTTTTTAATCAAAACAAGGAAGGGTGATGCCTGGGTGACTCAGTTGGTTAGGCTTTTGGCTCTTGATTTCAGCTCAGGTCATGATCTCATGGGTTGTGAGATCGAGTCCGGCATTGGTCTCTGTGCTCAGTGAGAATCTGCCTGAGATACTCTCTCTCTCAATCTCTCTCTCTCTCTCAAAAAAAAATTCTCTCTCAAATAAATAAATCTTTAAAAAAAAAAAAAAACAGGGCACTTGGCTGGCTCAGTCAGTAGAGTATGCAACTCTTGGTCTCGAGGTTGTGAGTTCGAGTCACATGTTGGGTGTAAAGATTACTTAAAAAAATAAAATCTTTTTAAAAAAAACCTATCCACCTGGCTTATTAATGCATTTCCTTCAGATAAATCAAGTTACTCAACAGCAACAATATTTGATATTTATGATGTCAAAGAACCCTTTACAAATTATTGCACAAAACAAACTAACATGGGAATGTCTCATTTTTTTTATGGATGAAGAACCTGGACAAAGCCCCAGCTAATGTCCTGCCTATGGCAACTGAGCAAATTGACAACAGAGCCAGGAGAACATAGAGGACAAGTTGAACAACGTTGTGTAGGTGAGACGCAAGATATGAACTTAGTTCCCATTACTAATTGGCTCATGCATTGAATTATTAGTACATAGCTCTTTTTGGCATAACTTGGATAGGTTCTCTTTTTTCCCCCATTTCAGCAACTAGAAGTAGAAATGTTTTTACACTAATAGACATGTAGTAAATATAATCATAGTAACACCAACAAAGAGAACACCAGATAGGTTGCAAATGAAAGACAACCACACTTGACAATGTCAAGAAGTAGAAAAATATATTAAGGCTATATTATCAAAGATAAGTATAAATATGCTTTCAAATACATAATTTGGTGTGACACAATTGTGGATAACACTGAACTTCGTTGAATGTTTATAAATGATGCCTTCAGGAATAAAAAATCAGCATACATGTGAAACTATGTAATACAGAAGGAAGACCATGACCCAAGGAACATGATAATTAGGAAATCATAAAAATATCTTTTGGAAAAAAAACCTTAATGTATTTTAAGGAGGACTGTTGTCAGGGATATTGGCATGTTAACATCACTTTTAAATATTCAGAGCAATCTGTTAATAAAATTAGCAGCCAGAATGAACTTTCTTAATTAGAGCAAAAAGACAAAACAAACCCCCAAATAGGGTACAAATCCTCAAAATCAAGATTGGGGTGAAGCAACAACTTTATGCTAAGCTCTTGGGGTGAATAGTCAAATCAGCTGAGAAATGATTAAAAATGTAGTTAGCTTTTACCAAAATAGATTAAATGTTCCTAAGACGTGTATATTCTTTGTGCCACTGATTCATTATGAAACAACGCAAGTTACCCATGTACACACGAGCTACACGCTGAAAAACTTTTGACCTAAAGCATGTAATAAATGCTCTGCCTCTCTTCTGCCAAAAAGGTCCAGTCAGTTCAGAGAGAGTTTGCCTACATAATGCCAGACATCTGTGTGAAAGCTGCAAATTTTGGTCAAGGATTTTAATGTTTTGTCGATATGATGCCAAACATCTGGGTACTTGAAAATATCTAGATAATTGACAGACTTTTTACTTTTCGTCCAGATGTTTGGCATCAGGATTAAATACCAGCTTACTATTTAAGTTCATTTGTGATGTGAAAGTGCTCCCAGTATCCACTTAATAGAAAAAAAAAAAAGAGGTTTAAAGCCATGTACACAATGTGATCCCAGTTTTGAAAACAAAAATTGTATATATGCCCATCGAAAGGAATTCAGAGGGAAACATACTGAAATGTTTAGAGTGAGTATTCATTTTCATTCTCTGGATGGCAGAATTATTGCTGATCTCTCTTTTACTTACAGTTTCTAAAAACTTTTTTAATGTTCCTCCGTAAAACAGGTGCTGCTTTTATAACCAGAAAACATTTTAATTGTGTGATTAGGCAAGATCAGTTCATGTGGAAGCTAAGAACGTTTAATTTATTGCTTGGCACCATGTGTGTACAATTGTAGCTATGAACCTTCTAACAGGTTATGCTGGTTTTAGAAAAGCAAGTCAAAAGTAAGGTAACAAAAATATGAAAGCTCTGCGAATCTAATGACTACTTGGTGTACATGGCTGGAAACAATGGGCCTGACTGGCGGTTTCGTTTTTTTCTCACTGAGTAGATTAGAAATTTTTTCTTGTTTAAGTTTTATTTTTTAAAAAAAGATTTTATTTATTTATGAGAGACACAGAGAGAGAGGGGCAGAGACATAGGCAGAGGGAGAGGGAGAAGCAGGCTCCATGCAGGGAGCCTGACTTGGGACTCGATCCCGGGACTCTAGGATCACGCCCTGGGCAGAAGGCAGGCACCAAACCACTGAGCCACCCAGGCTGCCCTTATCTGTTTATTTTAAAGAGAGAGCAAGCACACGCTGTGGGGAGGTGCAGAAGGCAAGGGAGAAGCAGACTCCCCACTGAGCAGGGAGCCCGAACACAGGGCTTGATCCCAGGACCCTGGATAATGACCTGAACCAAAGGCAGATGTTTAAATCACTGAATCACCCAGGTGCCCCTTGACTGGAACTTTTGATTCTGCATACATCCCTGTCTGTGCCTGCCCACACATATGCATGCAAGCTCAGATCACCTGATGCTATGCTATTCCCAACAAGGTCCAGTGCTCGCCAGAGCACTGAGAAGCCTGCTCCCAAAAATGCCTATCCTCTTTTTTTTTTTTTTTTTTTTTTAAGATTTTATTTATTTATTCGTGAGAGACACAGAGAGGCAGAGACACAGGCAGAGGGAGAGGCAGGCTCCTTTCGGGAGCCTAATGTGGGACTCGATCCCAGGACCCCAAGACCACAACCTGAGCCAAAGGCAGATGCTTAACCACTGAGCCACCCAGGTGCCCCTGAGATTGCTTTTTAAAAGTAACAAAAAGAACAAAGAAGCCTGCTGGGCGCAACAGCCTTTGTAGAGAGCAAAGCAAGCATAATTCATGGATGAATCCCATATACTCTTCAGTTGTTGCTAATCTAAGAAGCTGTTCGAAAAACAACACCTAAAGTAGAAAAAGCAAAAAACTTTACTCTTTATTTTAAAGGTTGACACCTGATTGAACTAATCTGAAAAAAACACTAGGTAAAAAGATCTGAAATAAAATGGCTCCCTCCCTCTGAGCAAATTTAAAGCTATGCAACTTAAGAAACATTCCTTGGGAAAGTTATTGCCCCTCCTATTCCCTATCCAACAGGAGAGAAGATAGAATTAAAATAATCATTTCTAGGCAGCGAGCCCTATGGTTATATGCAACCTGCTTAACTCCATTCTTCACAGCCAGGCCCAAGAAATGCTTCCACATTGTAAGGAAGATCACAAAACACATGCATCACTGGTTCTGAAAACACCCTTAACTGTTGACACTTCCAGGTTAAAAAAGAAAAATTATTTACTTCCTCAAGGCATGTAAAATGTGAAGAAAAGCAAGAAGTGAATCTTTAGATACTTTGTCTCTTCTATGCATCTCAGGTTCTTTTCATGAACCAGGGCTTAGGGTCATAAAGTTACTAGTATGCAGGCTCATTATTGCTTGTATGTACGTGGTATTTATGTTTTCAAAGCATTTTGCCATCATTAACTTCATGTCAGCTAACAGGATATTGGCCTTGATGGAAAAATGATCTAATCCAGTATGGAAAATTCTATTCCTAAAAACCACACCTGAAACAGGAAAACTTCTCCTTTCTTTGTGCCAGAACATTTTCAGCATGGAAGGCTCACAAAATATGTCCCTAAAATCTTTGCAAAGTGAGGTCGGCCGGGGAATTTTGTCTTTTGGAACGTTTCTGTTGTTATTGTTTAGGGGGGGTGGAGAGGTGGGCTGTTTGTTATTGGCAGGGATGCTGGCATTTTTGGTAAATTTTGTTTTGTCGTGGATTGGTTTGTTTTTTGTTTTTTTTTTTCAGAAAGGAAAAGAAAAAAGCATGCTTCATTGAAGTAATTGTCAAGCTAAAAATTGGAGCCTGCAGACATTCCAAGGTAATTTAGCTGATGGTCCAGAAGTACCTTTGAGATAGAACAAAAGGTTTTTAAGGGGGAGGGGGTGGGCGGATCAAGGACACTAAGGACAGTTTCCCCAGAGAAAGGTCAAACAACCAAACAGTCCGTTATAAGGAAAGTTTCCAGTCAAGTTTTGATGAAGGGAGCAGCTCTGTTCTTTGCACAATTGCTAGTTTTGCAACCTGTCACTCACTCTCTTCTCAAGAACAGTTCAGAGCTGCTGAGCTGTCATGAACATGACTTGATTCCTATGAATTGACTGTGTTCCAAAACCTCATTATTGGAAAACTTTTCCATTTGATGCTAAATATAGGGGATTATATAAACACAATGTATTATAGGTCAAATCCTGTTACCGCAAATGCTAAGAGGCTATCCAATTTGGAGTTAGGAAGGAAGACTGTATTAGAATTTTACAGTACACATCAAATCTGATTACAATTATATGAAACAAAACTATTTTCAAACCCTCGTCAATGGGCAACATATTTCAATTGTCAGTGGAAAATCCTTAAGAGTTGTTCAAAATGTGAGTTACTTTAAATGAAACACGAACTATTCTCAATCTTTTTTATCCCATGGTGATCTCACCCTCCTAAACTCATAGTACTTGTTCCTAAACCACTCATTTAGAATTTCATCATCTATTACTTGGTGACATGCTCATGCGTTATTTAAAGCATAACATCATTTGGCATTTTCTGTGTATTTCATCTGTCTCTCCAACTGGGACATAATGTATCGGAGGCCAAATACCCAGGTTTATTTCTGTGTGCTCTTTATATGGCTAAGTCCAAAGAAAGTCCTTGAAATGAAAGTCCAGGGAGAAGAGACTAGAAGGAAGAGGCAGGACAATGGTGTGGCCAACTAAGGCAGGAGAAATGCCCATCTGAGAGGGCCTTATGGAGATTTCAGGGCATTTTATTTAATAAGGAAACCTCTCACTCAACACATGAGTTAAAATAAAGGAGAGGAGTAGATTCCATATAGCTTTCTACTTACAGACAGGCTATAAACTTGGAGTTCTCAAATGCTTTTCCCCTGAATAGGAATGTGAGTTCGTCTTTTCAGCTCTAGAAGCGGGTTAACACACATTCTATCAGTTCTCTTTGTGCAGAATGGACTAGTTTCATGTCCACATGTGAAGGAGAGAGGCAACTCCTCTTCTGGATGTCTCTGCAGGAGCAGCGTGTAGGACCTTCCTTTCTGTGTACCTGCCACTGACTCTGGCTCCGGGCTCATCAGAATGTGCCGTAAAACCCAAGCGCTAGTGGGGTCTTGATAAAAAAGTTTTAACAGTAGTACTTTGGCCCTCCTTAGCCTTGAAGTTCATGCTCCTAGCCCTCTGCTGAATTAACTTGAGGCTAAAAAAAAACTCTGGTTTTGCTCCTCTATCTGAGAGTTCTAAGTTAAAAGCTTGTTAAGTAGGAGACCTTCTGTACTAAGGAATATTAACTCTTACTCTTCAAGAGAACCTTTAAAATTTCAGTCTGACCTTGATCCTGAACAATAACAGATTGAAAATACAAAACCAAACCTTTGTACCTGTAATGCTCATTGTCTATGTCCTAGAGATTTGGATCTTTGAAAAAGACCTTCATTCTAGTCTTCAGCTCCCAGGTCTTTGCAATCTTGGTAATCTTTACTTTCTCCCATTTACTCCCTAGCAATTGCCCTATGAAGAGGGTGATTGTATAATTAATTGCCCAAACCAGGACATATTGGGATTTTGCTTTGTTACAGTTTTTTTGGCAATTTTAAAATTGAGATGTAATTCACGCAACATGAAATTCACCATTTTATTTTTTTAAAGATTTTATTTATTTATTCATGAGAGAGAGAGAGAGAGGCAGAGACATAGGCAGAGGAAGAAGCAGGCTCCATGCCAGGGGCCCGATGCAGGACTCAATCCCAGGACCCCAGGATCAGGACCGAGATGAAGGCAGACGCTCAACCGCTGAGCCACCCAGAGCCCTGAAATTCACCATTTTAAACTGTACGGTTCTGTGGTTCTTACTATATTCAGGCTTGTGCAACCATCACCTCTGTCTCATTCCAAAACATTTTCATCTCCCCTAAAGGGCACCCCATACACGGTCAGCAGTCACTCCTCATTCCTCTCTCCCCCAATCCAACCAGCCACTCATCTGTCTCTTTGGAATTGCCTATTCTGGACATTTCATCTGAATAGAATCACATAAAAAAAATGAATAGAATCACATAATATTTGGCCTTTTGACTTCAATCACTTACCATAATATTTTCAAGATCCATCCTTGTGAGAGCATGAATTAGTACTTCCCTTTTCGTGACTGAATACTCTTGCACTATATAGCTGTACACATTTGTTTATCTACTCATTAGTTGATGGGCATTTGGTTTGTTTCTGCCTTTCCATTATTCTGAATAATGCCACTACCGACATCCACATACAAGTTTTTGTATGTGGGTATCTGTTTACATTTTTCTTGATTATTTAACAAGGAATGGAATTACTGGCTCATATGAGAATTCATATTTACTTTTTGAGGAACTAGTACACTGTTTTTCACAGTGGCAGCACCATTCTACATTTCCACTAGCAATTTTTAAAAAATATTTTGTTTATTTATTTATTCATGAGAGACACACAGAGAGAGGCAGAGACATAAGCAGAGGGAGAAGCAGGCTCCCTGTGGGGAGCTTCATGCGGACTCCATCCCAGGACCATCGAGATCATGACCTGAGCCAAATGCAGATGCTCAACCACTGAGCCACCCAGGTGTCCCTGCCACCAGCAATTTATGAGGGTACCAATTTCTCTTCACCACACTTAATTTCTTTCTTTCTTTCTTTTGGATAATAAGCATCTTTGTGATGTGACATAGTTTCTCATTGTAGTTTTTTTTATTTGTATTTCCCTAATGATTAGTGGTGTTGAGCATATTTTCATGTGCTTATTGGCTATTTGTATATCTTCTTTGAAGAGAAGTCTATCCAAGTCTTTTGCCCATTTTTAAATTGAGTTATTTGTCTTTTTGCTGTTGAATTGTAAGAGTTCTTTATGTATTGCAGATACTAGCCCCTTACCTTGTATATGAATTACAAATATTTTCTTCATTTATAAGTGTATTTGTTATACTTTTATAGTTTGTAATACATTTATAATTTCTAATACGTTTATAAATGAAAGGAGAGAGCTATTAATACTTACTCAGATAATACAGGCATACTCTGACGCTGTTCTAGGCACAATAGGGTATGATCAAGCCACCTGCTGAGGATCTTGATCAAGCAGGTTGAAGAATAAATGATACGTTAATTTTAATGGGACAATTTACCTATCCAAATAATCAAATGTAATAAATCAAACTAAGTACCCTCCCTGTACTACCTATAGTGCTACTGTGGAAAGGAATTTAAAGAAATATTTGAATATTCATAAGCCTTTAAGCAATTTAAGGTCAAGATGAAAGTACAGAAGAAACATACACATGAAAAAATAACTAATAAAGTAAGGATTAGCTAATAAGGAAGAAATTAGTATTGGAGCACTCAGAGAACTTTCAGCCTTGAAGAACAGGGACCACTGAGATCAAGAGAAATTATATTTTTAAAAGAATTTACCAAGGGGACATAATAAATGTATAAGACATGTGTTGTTAGAGAGTCGGTATGCATGCAGCAACCTCATATATGCTTCTATGGTAAGAAAAAAAATTGAATATAGGGTATATGTTTCACACAATGGATCTGGTCTCCCTTTTCCAGCTTCTAATCACCAAGGACTCTAAAAATGACAGACATACATATTATTCTACAGTCCTGCTTAGGATTCTATTAAAAGGCTATTGTTTTGGGATTTTTTAAGATTTTATTTATTCATTTGAGAGAGAGAGAGCCAGAGAAGCAGGAGTGGGGAGGAATGGGGGAAAAGCAGAGGGAGAGGAGAAACAGATTCCCTGCTGAGCAGGGGCCCATGGACCCTGGGTTCCTGACCCGAGCTGAAGGCAGACGCTGAACCGACTGAGCCACCCAGGCACCCCTAAGAGGCTACTCTCAAAAAAACATAGCAGTTGTTCAGAGTATTTCGACTTAATGTTGTTGCTGCTCATCCAATGTCATACTGCCTCCACTGGAAATTAGCCCTGGCTTTGTACTTGCCTAACAGCACTTAAGGCTCTCATTGTTACTCATGAACATAGCCCCTTTCTAATAAGAGAGTAAACTCTGTGAGGACAGGCGCTTTCTTATGTTCTTGTCTGCAGCTATACCAGGGTCTTCCTTCCACCCATCCACACCCCCTATCCACACTGCTTCCCCTTGCTCTCACCTCCTAGTGGCTGTCCTCTTGGGGTTTTTGTCAACCAGCTCCATGCTCTCCAGATTCTGCTGTGTTAGTCGGTGGGGAGCCCTGGGTGGAGACTGGAGGGAGGAAAGGCAGTGAGATCGGGATATAGGCTCTCCTGGCTCCTTTCCTATGAGGTCCTTTGCTCCTTGCAAACCTCTCTGGCTGGGATCCTTCACCCTCCTTTGGCTTTGGCCTTGCAGAACCTAGGGGGAATAATCACTCTGCTGATGTTAGCCTTGGGTTCCTGCACAATCCCTCTCTACCCAAACCTTCACAGTTAAACACTCTTATAAATAAATTCCCTTGGATTATCCTAATTTGAATGTGCCATCTGTTTAACCTTAGGACCCCAACGGATAAAATCCATCATAGTATCTGATACTTTAGTAGGTGCTTAACAAATATTTGCTGCATAATTAACAAATGAAAAAAATGTATAAATGAATAAATAGGGAGTACCTGCTTCCATCTTATTTCCCCTGCCAGTTACTTGGGTAGAGGTGAGATTTTTTTTTTTTGAGGGTTATTTATTTATTTATTTGAGAGAGAGAGCAAGTGAGCATGAGCTGGGGGGAGGGATAGAAGCAGAGGGAGAAGCAGACTCCTTGCTGAGCAGAGAGCCCAACCTGGGCTCTATCTCGGGACGCAGAGATCGCGACCTGGGCTGATCACTTAACCAACTGAGCCACCTAGGTGCCTCTAGAGGTTAGATTTTTTATAATGGCAATAGCCTTGATAAATTCTCAGTTGTACTTAATGTATAAATTAATTTATTTGGGAAATCTATTTTTAATTTTAAAATATCAAGTAATATATCTCATTGTATGACAAATCTGCTTTATTGTATCACCACAGTAATTAAGTATATTGTTTTCTGTATGTCTAGCAAAAGCATGTAGAGGTGGAAACAAGGGACATTTTTATTTTTTTAATTTTATTTTTTCTAAGTTATACAATGTAAATGCTGTGTGTGTGTGTATGTGTATGACATTGTGAATTTAGTATCAAAGGAAAAAGAGAAAAGGATATTTTTTCTTTTTTCTCTCATTTCAAAAACTTCCTATACCTTTTCTTGCAATTTTTTTCTTCATCATTATTCCGATTTCTGTCTTTGCCGGTTATTAGCTGAGTGCTTCTGATCACAGGGCAGAACAACAACAACAAAAAACCCTGGAGTGTAGTACAATAAATTTTAACTTTAGTCTTCTCACCTCTTTCAATTTTGCCTTCACTTTGTTCACTCTGATTTTCTGTTCTATTTTGATTGTTTATGGGTGTGTATGTATGTGTGTGTGTGCGCGCGCGCAGCATAGATATGCTAAAGAAAGAGGAATTTTTTACCTTCAAGCATGCTTATCCAGACATTCTTTAAAAAAAAAAAAAAAAAGACTATTTATTTGAGAGGGGAGGGGGGAAGAGAGAGAGAGAGAAAGAGAGAGAATCTCAAACAGGCTCTGTGCTGAGCAAAGGGCCAGACGCAGGGCTCCAATCCATGATCCCAAGATCACAACTTGAGCTGAAACCAAGAATCTGACTGAGCCACCCAAATATCTAAAAAGACGTTCTTTTTAGACTACCAGCTTTCTCACAGAAGCAAGATATTCATACTTACCTGCACTACACAGACCAGTAAAACTTGCTTTGCTTTCTTAAGTGGGTCCCTCTGTTCTCTCATTTTCTTGAGGGCGAGGAGAAAGAGCTGTAGCATTAGCCTTCATTTTTCCCCTTTGTGGCAGAGCTTCTATAAACTTGAAGAAAAAAATGTCTATCAGAAATAACAAATATGCCCATTATATTTGCAGATTCTTTTTAACCAAGTAATGTGACTAGAAAGAGAATAAGAAAGATTATCAAAGATCAGTGATACTGGACTAAGAGACCAAAGACATGGTGACCATCAGCAAGTGCTGAGAAGAAAATGACAGTGGAAATACAGATTCGATCTCAATCAGGAATTAGAAGATAAAAAAAACTTAAGACTCAGAGAAAACATTTGTGCAACATCTTTTTGGTGGATTCCAAGTGAGTCACACTTGGATGGTTATCTGACTGGGCACAATGGGTGTGGCCACCATTATTTGACTGGACACGATCCCTACTGCTTTCTAAATTAGGAGCTTGGTACATGACCTTTTGGAAAAGTTTCTCTCAAATTATTGCCTGGGCTTGTCATGGCTTGTCCTAAAGCAGTCAAACAACTGCCTTCAATGTGCTTTTTTTGCCCCAATCCAGCTGTTCTGAGCCTTGATGAGACAGACTATGCTCCTAATCTGGTCAAGATCATGAGGAGAAATGGCAGTTGGGACAGCTTTAACCAGAATATCTTGTTTTGGTGACAATGTGTTTGTTGGATCGTTTTCTTCAAATAAATATGCCATTCTTAATTATATCTTTTTTTCAAAAGATAATTCTTAAAGACGACTAAAGAGAAATTCAATCAAAATTAGCTTTATATAAATTTTCTTGTGGAGTCTATAAAACAGGGATGAATTGCCATCACTGTAGTGTGTTTGAATTTCCGGTATTTCCCTAAGCTCAAGCCAATTAAGCTTTATTTTTGATTTGGCCAATTCACTGAAAAAAGAAAAAATTCAGAAAGCCTAGCATTGTTTAGCAGCCTTAGAGTCATGTTCAGATGGCAGGACAATAATGAGTGCTTCATTTCATTTTAGGCATAGTTTAGGGTATACCTTGAACCTTAAAGACTCCAGAGGGGCAAAAGTTGTATTAAAAGGCATATATTTTTATTTCTTCCTTTTTTTTTTTTACCCCTTCTCAAAAAGCTGGCAGAAAAGAAATCATTTCTTTCAGAAAAATCAATTTCAATGGGCTTTCCCTTCTGATGGAAAAAATGAGCGAAATAGAGGAACTCGTTCAGTTAATTAGAATACTTCTGGGGACCCTCTGGGGAAAGGCAGGGAGAAAAAAAACAGAGATTTACAATAGATTTAGGGAAGAAAACAAACAAGCAGAAAGAACCTCATCCCAAATCATTATGTGATAATGAACCAGGAGTGAGAGCAATGAGAATCACAATCCAAAACTCTCTTGCCCTGAAAGCTATCACCAGAAGGCAAATAAATACCCAATGGTGAGAGAGGGAAGTTCTGTGTGTATCTCTATACCAAGAATCTATGAAGTTGTTGTCATCCTACACTCTTCCACAGCCCTCCGGGTTAATGTGGGTATGACACTAACTGAGGAGCAAATCAAATTTAGGCCCCGAGCCTTGAAGCAGATAAAGGGGTTTGTTGGCAGTTGGACTTCGGTGCGTAACTGCTTCTCCCAATTCTACCAAGCGTCCTGTCCTCAGATCGAAGTGCTGCTTTAGGACCAAAGAGCAGAAATAGCAGCGTGGAGGGGTGGAGACCGCTCACTCTGAAGGGCTTTTTGTCTGGTGATTCTGTGACTAAAGATAATATTTGTTTATCTTGTATGTTTAACTTGTGTCTTGTAATCCAGAGAGCTGGAAAAAAAATGTGGAATTACAAGTAAGTTAGTGAACAAACCCATACTATAGGGTATAATTTCTAGGCATGGGAAGGGCAGGAAAGACAAAATCAGCAGTTATGATAGAATGTATTTTTTCTGTGCTCTCTCCAGCCCTTCCAGTAGGATAATTTTACAATTAAAGTGCTGATTGCACAGCAGCATTTGATATAAAGTTATGTTGCATTACTCATGGAAGCAACTTGACTTGAAATACATTCTTACTCAGAACTCTCAATTTTTGCACCATTAAATGATTTTTAAAATAATAATAATAATTTAAAAAATGATAAAAAGTCTTCTAGAGGCACTCAAAGGATGGAAAGCCCAAAGCGGCAAAACAATGAGGATTTAAAACTCTAAAATCAGGGGGTCCCTGGGTGGTTTAGTGGTTTAGTGCCTGCCTTCAGCCCAGGACATGATCCTGGAGTCCCAGGATCGAGTCCCACATCAGGCTCCCTGCATGGAGCCTGCTTTTCTTTCTGCCTGTGTCTCTGCCTCTCTCTGTGTCTCTCGTGAATAAATAAAATCTTAAAAAAAAAAAACAAAAAACCTCTAAAATCATCCAATCACCAAAACCTGATGAAAGCAGCTCAATGAGTATACCAGATATCATTATGGAGGAATTGGGTGACCAGGCGAGCGTGGGATCTCGGGGGCAACACGTTAAGGCTCTTTAAGGAGACAAGGCCCAGGCACATTCCAGAAGGAGAAACTATGTTCTATCACAGAGGAGTATTCTCAGGGAGATCAGCTCCTCCTCTTTCTCTCATTCCAGCCTCGGCTCAATATTATTGAAGTGAAGCCAACAGCAAGTTAGCAAACCAGCAGGGGAGCAAATTGATTATACAGTTAACTGTGGAAAAACTGAAATTCTTTATTAAGGGAAAATGAAATACAGTTAATTTATGCTTCAACAGAGGCTTTCCCCCACGTGGCATTTACTCCACTGGCTCTTTGGCTTTGCTATGAAGCTGTAACTCGGCCAAAAAATGACAGAAGCTTTACTGATTTAAAAATAAGGCAGGTTTTGAGCTCCCCCCCCCCCCACCCTTGCATGATGATTTTTCCAGCTACAATTACTGTAACTCACTCATTATAGAGGATAACATAGCAGGCAAACAGGCAAGAAAAAAAGTGTGGTGAAGCAGTTGGCAGGATGTAAATTGAAAGTCTTTGCCATATAATTTTAAACAGTATTTATAGAGAGCACCCATAATACAGCATTCAGCGTCTCACACAAGATCTCTTAAGTAGTAGAAACATTTACCGAAGTTGTTAGCAAAACTAGTGGACACTAATAAGTGAAAGAAATTAATCAAACCCTAAATTGCAAATTTAAAAGGTAAGATCAACAGGAGGTACACCAGTCTGGTGTAATTTTGAATTGTGAAGCCTAATGCTGAGGTTCCCCCTTCAGAATTAAAAACAGCAGTAATGATTTATGCACAAAGAGAAAGCTTTTTCAAGATCTGCATTACATATTTTGTCATAGTAATTCTTTTAAAAAACAATTTAAAAAAAAAAATTCAAAGAGAGAGAGAGAGAGAGGGGCAGAGACAAAGGCAGAGGGAGAAGCAGGCTCCATGCAGGGAGCCCGACGTGGGACTCGATCCCGGGTCTCCAGGATCACATCCCAGGCTGCAAGCGGTGCTAAACCGCTGACCCACCGGGGCTGCCCTGTCATAGTAATTCTTAACACGGCTCCAAGTTCAGAGAAATTGCTACGCTTTTAAAAACTTTTTATTTTGAAATCATTGTAGATTCTCAAACAGTTGTGAGAAATAAGACAGAGAGTCCACATACCCATTGCCCAATTTTACTCCAGGGCCACTTCCTGCATAATTATCGTACAATATCACAACCAGGAAATTAACACTGATACAAGCCAGCAACAGTATTCAGTATTACATTTACTCCTGTGTGTGTGTGCGCGTGCGCTTAGTTCTGTGCAATTTTGTCACATTAAGATCAGCATATTCACTGCTACAGTCAAGATATATATTATTCTTTGAGCAATAAAAATATAGTACTGTACATCTCAAGAGCAACTTGCTTGACTATTTATGAATAATTCAATATCTGCCCTTAATTCAAATATGTGTAAGTGCCCACTATGGTGTTAACACTGTGCCAGGCACTATGCCAGGTAGAAAGAAAAATAGAGCAGAGCCACTCCACAAGTATGGTGAAGTGGGGCAACTGCTCAACATTGCTAAATGTAATGCGTGTATAAAGACCCTCTGGGGCCAGGGTAGTCTCTCTAGCAACAGAGACCCTTTGCCCAGTCTCAGGTTATAAGAGACACTTTTGTAATATTTTCCCTTCCTCTCAACTTCAGACTACTCAAGAAGACCTAACTGAGCCTCGTATTCCTTTAGAAGAGTTTATTCGTTCGTTCAGGCAAAACATTTATTAAACACCTACTGTATAGCAGGAATTATATTATGCATCGGAAATCCGTAGAAGACTAGAACACTAGCCCTGTCTTTAAGAGACTCAAAGCCCAATGAGGGAATATAAGATTGACTCTGCCTTCAAAGAATTTGCATTTTAGTTACATGCTGGACACTGAATGATGTAAGTAGCACAACAAGGTCATGTATAGTAAGAGTCACACATGGCTTAGACTTGAGCTGAGCCTGGCATGATAAGGATTTGCATAGCAGAGGGCTAGAGGGAAAGCCTCATTCACAAAGGCAAAAGCAAAGGCAAAATATCTCATCTTTTTAACATTTTACTTATTTATTCATGAGAGACACAGAGAGAGAGGCAGAGACATAGGCAGAGAGAGAAGCAGGCTCCCTGCGGGGAGGAGCCTGATGCAGGACTTGATCCCAGGACCCCGGGATCACGACCTGCGCCAAAGGCAGACTGAGGCACCCAAATGCCCCAAAATATCTCATTTTAAATTTAGGAAGCAGAGGGTGCTCCTCTGGTTCAGTAGGTAGAGTATGCAAGTTTTGATCTCGGGGTTCTGAGTTTAAGCCCCATGTTGGGTTTAGAGTTTACTTTAAAAAAAAAAAAGAAAAAAATAATTAAAAAAAGAAGAAATGTAAAATTTAAGAAGCAAGAAAAATATTTTATCATCTGGAGCAGAAGTTTGTGTGGGGAATTAGTGAGTGGTGACACCAGGCAGTGCCTTTGATCAGATGCTGTGGCCTTCGATGTCAGGCCAGCATTCGGCCTTTGGGATTTGGATAATTAAAAGATAAGGAAGCCTTTTGAATATGAGACTAATATGATAAAAACCTTACTTCAGAGTAATCGATCTGGCAATGTGAAGTTTATGTCAAAGATAAGGAGTAAACCAGAACTTGAAAACTTCAGGTTTTAAAAATGTAGTCTTGAAAAAAATTAAATAAATAAATAAATAATAAAAATGTAGTCTTGTCCATAAAAGAATAACTCTTATGTGGGAAATAAAGAGCTTTTGGGACCCTTACAGCAGATTTACCTCATCATCCTTCCTACAACATGGGGTTTGCAAATGATCTAGTTAATGCCTGAAGAAGTAACACCTTCACAAAACCATAATCGCATAGGCTAAGAGCTAAATTAGTGGAAAGGTATGGAACCCAGCAAAGGGATGAATTACCAAGAGTTCAGTTAATTGAGTAGGGATTTCTTGGAGGTGTTCAGACTTGACCTAAACATTAAAAGAAGAACATACATATACAAAAATGGAGAGGTCAGGGGTTAGGCCCTCCAGGCAGGGGAAACAATAAACCAAAGGTACAGAGTAGGCATGCATAGGACGGATTCAAAGAACTAGGAACAGAGTAATTTGCCTGAGGCAGACTGTTCATGTCCTTGAAGAAGTTACAAAAATATATACAAGAAGTACAGAAAGTCACTGCTGTCTAAAGATAGTGATTCCTTTAAGTTACAGAATAAAGAGAATACATTATGCCTATTATAATACATTTCTATGTCTTTTTCAAATTTGACATTTACTATGTTTTTGCAAGTAAGGAATTTTTAAGCTTTTTCATAGAATGGACCACATAGGGTGCTCAGCCAGAAATGCCCCTTCTTAGTCAATACCACTGCTTTTATGTGGGGGTACTCTGAGATAATAAAATGTGGGCCTTTCAAAAAAAATAAAAAATAAAATAAAACGCGGGCCCCTGGAATCCTGTCTCTGAGCATCTTACTGTGCTAGGCATAGCAGTGCCTCTGAAGAGGTACAAGGAGAGCCATGCCTCCCATAGGGCAAATTGGAATCATTCTCCTGCAGAAGGACTGGACAGAGCAATTACTAAAGAGTTCAGGGGAAATGAAAAAGCCTTAGTATGTCAGGACCACCACATGCTAGGACCCTTGGTGCAAAACAGAAGTCAGTAGCTGTTGACAAGGCATTATTATGAGAAAATAAATACTGCTTGGAGGAGAAACTTGACCCTTTATTTCACAATTAAGCATGTGCTATTTAAGTTTGCAAAATTTTCTAACCCAAGGTATTTCCCTTTTTGGGCAAATGATAGCTATTTCAAATTTAAAAATATGTGAAGGGACGCCTGGGTGGCTCAGTGGTAGGGCATCTGCCTTTGGCTCAGGTTGTGATCCTGGGGTCCTGGGATTGGGTCCCCACACTAGGCTCCCCTCAGGGGGCGTGTTTCTCCCTCTGCCTATGTCTCTGCCTCTCTCTGTGTCTCTCATGAATAAATAAATAAAATCTTTTAAAAATATGTGTGAAAGGTTACCATACAAGAATGATGACTATCTATTTCCATCTCCACTGAGGTTAGAACAAAGGTTTTAGGTATGTTGTTTGAGGGATATATATATATATATATATCCAAGTGAAGATTAAGATACCTAAGGAAGTTGGTAAATGTTCAGCCCTAGAAATAGACTTCCATTCATTTGGAATGGCTTACATGAATCATACCTGAATGTGTGAACTAGACCAGTGACCCTCAACATTAATGGGAATGTTGATTACCTGGGGATTTTGTTAAAAATTGGTGCATCTGAGAAAGGTCTGAGATGTTGCGTATCTAACAAGCTTCCAGGTGAGGTGCTGCTGCTGGTTTGGAGACAGTGAGGAGCTACACTATCAGTCTCCCATAGCTCTTCCAGGCCTTTGAGTCTTTGGCAAGATTGCTGTCTTGAAAGAAAAAAAAAAAAAAAAAAAGATTGCTGTCTCAATACATTGTCTTAATTTCAAGGTCTGAACACAAAGCATGTTGGGACCCCTGGGACAACTGGGAAAGGTGGGGCCAGGGCCAGGGAGTAACACAGCATAGGGTAGGCACGTGGGGTAGTAACCCTGACAACCAAAGTAAAGGGTCGGAATCAAAGGCCAACTCACACTGGACCCAGGAGGCTGTACCTCAGAGCAAGGCAGCAGGAGTCTCCAAATGGGGTGATGCCTTCAATGAAGCTGGGCAAGGAATCTGGGTGAGTAGACCTTCCTCAAGCTCCATATTTCCCAACGAGCCCCCCTATTATCATGCTTACAGTACTGTAATGACATTATTTGCTTGAATCTTTCCTTTCTCATTATACACTTCTTGAGGCAGAGCCATGCCTTCTACTCGCAGCTCATAGAACTTTCTCAGTAAATATTTGTTGAGTCATTTCATGAACGATGAGGAGATACCACATCTCTATTTGTGCCATTCCCTCTGCTGGAATGCCTTTCCCATCCATCTGACTGATGAGATCCAAATTTCTCATTAAGACTCAGCTCAAGGGCTACCTCTTCTTCTTTAAAGTTTACCCTAATCCTCCTTTACCCTGGCTGGGCAGTGTGGGCCCCCCCCCACCCTTCTCAGATGTCCCCATTACACTTGGTATCTGTCACCACTACTCCATCGAGTATCTGTGAGCTCCTGAAGGGCTGGCACTATGTTTCATTTAATTTTGACTCCCTAGCACTTAGCACAGTGCTTGGCACATAACAGCATGCCATATAGTACTAAGGATAGCAAAAGCCCTACAAAATTAGGAATTGAAACCACAGGTAAAAGCAAAAGCAGTATTTTATATTGAATTAGTCCCTTTCATCAGAGGATATTAAAAGATATTAAATTATTTAACGAGTAATGCTTGTTAAACTTTGTTAACAAGGTAACTATTACAGTACCTATTTTACATAAGGCAGCCTTGGAAAAGAAGTATAAGCCCTTAGAAGAGGATTTAGGCGGGAGCCCAAATTTCTAGATGGAAAGAAGGCAACATAGAAAGCCATTTAAATTTAGGGCCTACATAATGCCCTCTATTCAGATCTTCTGCAACATCTCAGTGACTGTGTTTCCAACCCTTCACCCTGCTGTTTGGTATCACATAGACTTAGTTTAAAGTGGAGACTTGAACCAAATTCAAACACTGGGGAATAAAATCTAAACCTGGAAGAAATCCTTTGTCTTAGCTTCTGAAAGCCAGTGTTATTTACTCCTAGATCAAGATCCTTATTATAATGGATTTTTTTTAAACAAATGTAACTTCATGGCAATGAATCCTCAATATAAAACTCCCCAATCAGGCCAAGTCAATCTCTTTAAAATTTTCCCAACACTCACAATTTATAAAACATGTAAGCCAAACCCAATAAATCAAGCAAATAGCATTGCATAATGGAGGCTTAAATATAGAACAAGACAAGCCAGAAAGGTTCAATTAAGTAAATGCTGTACATATGTCTAGCTTTGGTGAGGTCAGTATAATATATTGGGTTATTTTAGTATAAAGCCAAATAAAATAAGATAATTTAATGATTAAATAAAAGAGAGGAAGAAAAGAATAAAATGAATACTTTAGGAAAATAAAGTGGGCAAAAAAATTTTTTAGAACTAACTAGAGTTTTGAATTATAATATAGCCTTAGCAGAAGCTCTTAAATAAGAAAATAGTCAGGAAAATAGAAACTCTCTTTTCTTCTTATCTTTCCTTTTTTTTTTTTTTTAAGTAAGTTCCATGCCCAGTGTGGAGCCCAATGAGGGACCTGAACTCACAACACTGACATCAAGACCTGAACTGAGATCAAGAGTCGGATGCTTAACCGACTCAGCCATCCAGGTGCCTCAAAACTTACTTAACAATACAAAAGCAGAGTGAAGTTCTCTGAACAGATAGAAAATAGTATTGTAATTGTGATCTGTAAATCCCAAACTACTTTCAGATAATTAATATATAGCAAAAGCAAAATGTATGCAAGTAAAGTTACCATATTGATATTAGGCTATTGAAGGAGTGTATAACTCTAAAACATTTGGGTATAAAATGAAAAACTCAACTGATCACTCAGATATTTTGTCTATACAATTGCAAAATTGTAATATTTCAAGTTATCTGAGTGATTTCATGAACTTATATTTTTCCCATGAATGTTCCATTCTGGCCAACCTTTTCTACATCTTTGCAGTAGAAATTGAATCATATCAGTTAGGAATAAGTTAACTCATGTATGCATAATACAATAGCCATGAGCACATGTCCATAATGGTCATGCTGTCAAATTAATCATTATTAACTTTTCTAATATTATTTGCTGCACATTCATTTATTTTGTTCTTCACTACTGCTTAGTAGCAGGAAAAAACAAACACCCTAACTGGCCTCAAATATTTAAGAAATATGTATCTGAGAAATTTTTAGTAAAAAAAAAATCTGTTCATGAATATATTGTTTTTTTTGCATTGGGAAAGTACAGCCATTATTTAATTTTACCCCACCAAAAACAAAAACAACAAAAAATTTCTGTATAACTTGCTCATCCTCATAGTCTCAGAGCATAACTTTGAGGATCACTGGGGTGCCTAGCTGGATCAATAGAGCATGAGACTCTTGATCTCGGGATTGTAAATTTGAGCCCTGTTAAGTGGGAAGGTCACTGAAAAAGAAATAAAATATTTTAAAAAAATAAATAAATAACCTTGAGGTTACTTCTCCAGTCAAATCAGATTTTCACCAGTTTCCAAATACCTTGTGCTTTTTCATCTGTTTTCCTGGGCCCATTTTATTTATTTATTATTTTAACAACTTTAAGCACATGATAGGTATTGGACACCATGCTGGATGCAGGTAACAAAAGACATAAACACACACACAGTTGGTGCCTTTATGGAGCTTATGATCTTCTGGGACAGATAGATATTCATCAAGTCATTCTATGAATGAGAGCTAGAGAACCTCTGTTGGAGGCTGGGAGGGATCTCAGGGAAGGATTCCCTGAGAAAGTGGCACTTGAGCTGGGGTCAGAAGGATAACTAGGAGTCAGCTGGGTGAACAGACAGTGGAAATGGTTCCAGGCAGAAGGAATGGCTTACATAGAGATCATAAAGCAGGAGAGAGGGTATTTGGAAGGGAGACAGGCCAACATGTCTGACTAGACCAGAAAGATAGGGGTGCATTCAGGTGAGGCTCCAGAAACATAGAAGCCAGACTATGTCCCTTGCAAGGGCCTTCCAAATCAAATTAATACATTTTGTCATATGCTAAAATGTCCCTCCCCACCCTTCAGTGAATGTCTTCAAAATCCCACCCAGTCTTTCTCAAAAGTTACCTCCTCCAAAAGCCTTCCCCATTTTTTTCAGCCAAATATGTTGTTCCCTTCCTCTATGCTCCAAAGCTCTCTGGTAATATCTGTGTTGTCTCATCTATCCCTTTCTGCCTTGTATTATGATGATTTTTACACATATCTTTCTCCCTTGTGCACCACACAGTCTCAGGGATGTGAGCTTATTCACCTTCGTATTCCACACACACATACGTAATAAGTGCTCAATAAATGTTTTGAATAGGTTGTTCCTCATACTGATCAGGGCTCCTGGTTCTGATTGACGTTCAAGAATTTGCGTCCCTGCTTCTTTACTATCAAAAGCATGAGTGAAAGCCAACAGTAGTCCTGTGCTGTCTGCAAAGTGTTTGACAATCTAAGGTAAACTGGAGACATCACATACCTGGAGATATGGCTCAGAGATGTGAGGGTCAGGAAACATCTGACAGTTCGGTGGTCCCCCTCTATGTTTGTATGGGGCTTGGCAGCTTTGAGCATGTTGTGAAATTTCCTGGGATTGCCATGTGATCCTGAATACAGGTGACCTCTACAGGCAGGTGCTCACTTTAACCAGGACCAACTTCCACATATGTAAGAATAATGGCTACATAACTCTAAGCAATTCTATAAGACTTGTAAATAATCAGTGTCTAGGCATTGGGCTAGAAGAGAAAAAACAATAGGAGGCATGGAAATAAAATCAGTGTCCCTGAAGACTAGTACTTAGCTTTTGAGAAAAGAATGATTATTTCTTGTCCCTTTTAAAGTATGGCTTTAGGAAAAAAATAAATAAAATAAATAATAAAATAATAAAATAAAATAAAATAAAATAAAATAAAATAAAATAAAATAAAATAAAAATAAAGTATGGCTTTAGGGACACCTGGGTGGTTGAGTGTCTGTCTTAGGCTCAGGGTATGATGTGATCCTGGGATCCTGGGCTTGAGTTGCACATTGGGCTCCCGCAGGGAGCCTGCTTCTCCCTCTGCCTATGTCTCTGCCTCTCTCTCTGTGTTTCTTATGAATAAATAAATAAAATCTTTAAAAAAAATAGAGCATGGCTTTATTAAGCACCAGTCAGTTAAATGGTATGAATTCAAGTCATTCTTATGTGCCAAAGAAAAGAAAAACTATCATGAATGATATTAATGATAAACTGTCCTCTGAATTATACGCAGTACAACTTTTAAACACAAAGTGACCATTCACAAAAACCAATATAGCAAGGTAAAATGAAAATAGACCAAAAAGATCGAAGAAAGAGAGAAAAATGTAAATAATGTAGGAACACAGAGGTTAAATAATTTGCACAACATCACACTACAAATAAGCAGTATACCTAGGATTTGGGGCTAGATATTGTGGCTGTCCAGAGCCTGCATTCTCAACGGGGGTGAAAATTAGTTCTTGGGGGTGGAGGGTTAGACAATTTTAGGCATTACCATGGTCTGTGGTCTTCCAAAGGGCCACACAGTACATAAACAGACATATAGGAAGTCCATGGTATTAACATTTCATGGGATGAGGGGAATCAGGGAAAATAAGTCTAAATGGTCTCCTTGTGGGGGGCAGTAATGAAGACAAGGTTGAGGGGCACCTGGGTGGCTCAGCGGTTGAGCATCTGCCTTCAGCTCAGGTAATGATTCCAGGGTCCTGGGATCGAGTTCCGCATCCAGCTCCCCATAGGAAGCCTGCTTCTCCCTCTGCCTATGTCTCTGCCTCTCTCTCTGTGTCTCTCATGAATAAATAAAATCTTAAAAAGAAACAACAAGGTTGAGAGACACTAGAGCTTGTGTTGTCAACTCCCATGTAACAATGCCTTGCAATCTTTGTGTTACATTTTTTCTTTTCTGAGAGAACACATTGACAGGGTCACACTTATATTTCATTAATAATGTGGGTTCATGAACCGCATAACAATGTAGATTCACAATCTGCTAAAATGTAGTGGTTCTGAAATAGCTAGTTTAGCTATCTCCAATTAATCAATTACACATTTCTCAAATAAAACAGAATATACTGCATACACAGAAGTAATACTTCTGTTAATATTTGTCTTTGTTACATAACTATATGTTCCTACGACCAAAGATAATCCTAGGGAAATTTATGGAGTTAGTACAGCTTATCCGGGCACTTACTCTGTTACCTCCCAACTCATCATTCCCCTTCTTAATTCTCTCTTTTTTCATCTCCTCCTCTTACTCATTTATTCATTAGACCCATAAACATTTATTGAGTACCCCTTGCAATTTCATCCACTCCTATGATTTTAATGACAACATATATGCTAATGTGTCTCATTTATTTAATGAATCTGAAACCTCTAATCCTAGCAAAGATTTCCCCCCTGAAGTTCCAAAGGACCAGACTGCCTAGGAGACATTTTGTCTTTAAGTCCCCCAAATCACTTCAAACCCAACATATCCATAATGTAGTCATCTCTTCCATATGTGCTTCTCATCTTGGCTTCTCTCTTTCAGGGGTGATGACTGCATCCACCAAGTCACCTAAACTAGAAATCTGCAAACCTTTTGTCACCAAGTCACCTCCAGCCAGTGACCAAGCCTTGACAATTATGCTTCCTTAGTATCTCTTAGACCTTTCTCTCTAGTCAAACTCCTGTTCCTAAATGTAGACTCTTATCCGCTCTGCCTGGAAAACTGCTCCTGGCTTTCAAACCCTTGAATAGCTGTCCATTGCTTAAGAAATATACATCCTCTAGACCTGGCCTCTGCCTACCTAGCTGCATTGGGCACACCATTCCATTATCACTCAAGCCCTGAACTCTTGAGATGTGTTACTTATTTTTAATATTGTTACTTGAAAATGTTTAAATCTAGAGGCCCTGAATTGGCTTATATGGATCCACCAGTTACCTTTGTTATATAGATCAGAAAACTTGGAGAAAAAAAAAAAGAAAAGAAAAGAAAACACGGTCTTTATTTGTTTTGCTCAAACATGGATTCCTATCTAAAGTGTACCCTTCTCTCTTTTTAAATTGTGCTCTTCTTGAAAGCAAGGACATTAGACAAAATATATTTCTATCACTCCTGCAGTGCCCTACATGTAGTAGGTGCTCAATAAATATATTTTAACAAAGTCACTATTGACTATTATTTTACAGACTTGCATGTTCTTTCTCTTGGAAATAAAATTATGTTATGAGACCACAGTATTTCTTATTCACATAATTTGATGGGAGGAAAGACAAAATAAACTATAAATTCAATTTACGGACTTACTTATTGAGGAAATTGAGAAATTACTAAGTAAAATATAGATATCCAGGCTGTTTTTTTCAAAAGATAAATATGTAAAAATATAGCTATTGTTAAAACCAGTTTGTGACATGCTTTCTCAGTTTATTTAATGCAATTATAGCTTGTAATCAATATATAAACAACAGAATTCCCAAGCAACACATAAATCTCTGAAAGAAATTAATGAGAATAAGCTGTTTTTGCTAAAAATTTGGGACTTTAACCAAAACATATATTTTAATTTTAGAAGGAAAAAGAATACATTGAATCATAGTTACCCAGTAGCTTCAAGCATATTTACCAAATCTAAATTCATTACAGGAGATATAAATACAAATAAACATGCAATTATCATTAAAAATCATTTACATTATAATTTTAATTCTCGAGAAACCAATATTTCTTTTGTTTTGTGAGGGAATAGGATTTTCTGAGGTCAAAGGCCCAGGTTTTGGCCTAATACCAGCATGGAATGAAGACCCTATCTTACGAAATCCTGTACAGTAAATACATCCTATCTGCTGTCTTACTCTCTCTCTCTCTCTCTCTCTTTTTTTTTTTAATAATTAAAGGCCTGAACTTCCCATTGTACCAGATCCACAGAAATATTTCATTTGTAAATCAAAACTATCCACTTTGGTGTCTAGAAAATTCTTAGAAAATTTGAAACTAGTAATAAAATTGGACTTGCAGAATTCTTGCAGTTATCAGCATTAGCAAGTAATGTAAATATAGTACCTATAAAGGACTTCTCCATATGCCCATCTACACTTATGTTTATCAACCACTAGTTCATGATTATTCTTTTCCACCTTAAGGGCACACTCCCGTTTGCCATTTACTATTTGTCTGAATATACCTTTATTTCTAGTCTGATGCTATGTTCAGAGTGCTCAAAAAAGTCTGTTTTAATATGTGAATAAATCTGGGAATACCTCTATATCTTTTAAATCAGAAATACATGAATAAAAATATTTCAGTAAATTGTAAAATTAGGCTAGTTACTGCCATATCTCTCAAAACTCTGTAAACAGTGGTTGGAATGATTAGACTCTTTGGAACATATTTTAATTAAAATTCACATGCAGACCCATGTATAAATATATATTAGACCATGTAGTCTCCATAGATTTATTGGTTTTAAAATTATCTAAGCATTTTCAAGGATTGAAATACATATAGTCCAAATCACTAATACTTCATTGATCATGAAAGACTAAGTTGCTTTATGAGAGTATGGAATAGGCCCTTCACCACATGAAAACATTTTATGTGTAACCACCTCTCACAAATATTGTACTTCTAGTTCTTGCTCTATCATGGAAAAGCTGTAATAAGCAAAAGCAAACACCTTTGTGGTAATCAATAAGTAGCATTAGTGCTACATATATTATAATTCCAACTAAGTTGAGTCTGTTTTTGTTTTATGTTCCAATGTACAGCATTCGTATTCAGTGATGTCAAGAGAAGGAAAAATGTGCTGTTATAAAATGAAGTGTTGAGTTTGCTTTAAATATCGCATCTTACAAAAGCACTCTCAGAATGGGGAAGCACATCTTCAAGTTTAACATTATAATGTGTATTGGAAAGGGATAGAAATAAATTATTTATTATATACATATTATAAAAATATTTAATTAAAGACAAAGCCAAAATACATAATTCCACAAAGCCCCCAAGATTGAACTGCTATGGTTTTTAACATTCTCAACCAGCCTTTACTTATATGCCAACATAATTTTTACATATTGTAATGATGGATTAAAATAAACTTTTATTTTTGCAAGGTAGAGTTTAGGTAGTATTTTAATGTCATCTGCAACAATTCGCTTTATTATTGACATAGAACTCCAAGATAGAGCTGCTTTTTTTTTTTTTTAAGAGCCATCTAATTTATTTGAACAGTGTTTACTTTTGGCCAGGTTTTGAAGATCCATTTATTAATTAGAAATAAGCTGACAGATGAGACAGGAAAAAAAAACCCTATTTATTAAAATCAACACACCTTCTCTTTTACTTCATTTCCTGGATTCTTGACTCTTTAATCCAATTAGCATCAGACTGTAGAATATGAAAGAGAATCTGCACAATCATTACTCAATTAAAAGTGCTTTCTAATGACCTGTGTGTCACCCTTTGCTCCAGCATTGTTACTTTTTCTTCCCGTCAGGAAACAAAGCAAATCTTTTCTTTTTTTAATTGCATGAAAAGGATGATTTTAGTTTAGTTGTAGATTATTAGAAGTAATGCTAAACTAACAAATCCTTGGTGACCGCAGACAGATCAGTGGTTGCCCTGAGGACAGAGGGTAGGTAGGATGAAGGTGAGGGAGGGAGAAATCACCTACCAAGGGCACAAGGAAGCTTGGGGAGGTGATGGATATGTTCACTGTCTTCATCAGCCTGGTGGTTTCAGGGATCCATACAGACGTCAGCCCTTATCCAATTGTACACCTTAATCATGATGTCTTGTCTGCCAATTATCCCTTTATAAAGCTGTAAAGAAAAAAGTATTTCTGTTATAAAAGTAAAAGTAATTATCAAAAAAAAAAAAAAAAAAGAGGTGCCTGCATAGATCGGTAAGTTATGCATCTGCCTTCAGCTCCAGACATGATCTAGGGTCCTGGAATCAAGCCCCACATCCGCTCAGCAGGGAGCCTCTCTTCCCTACTCATCCTTTTTCACTATCTCTCTCTCTCTCTGAAATAAATAAATAAAATCTTTAAAAAAATTTTAAAGTAAAAGTAATTCTCAAGTGATGATTTATGCCATGTTCCTTAAGGTATAAAAGGTTTTTCCCTCTACCTCATTTTATTTGTGATATAAATTAGAAAATGCAGGAAAGCTTACCTAAGGCATGCATAGCTTTCTATGTATTATTTTGCTTGTTTTCTATTATTATAATGCATAATTGCATTAAAAAATGCAAAAGCAAAGGACTTTTAACCAAAAACTTTAGAAATGCACTAAAGTCATGCATTGTTTTGAGTTCACAAATCATCTTTTGCTGATTTCTTTATGATCTTGGTCTTTGATTCTTTTGTTCTTCAGTTTGGTGATTAAAATTTAAAACCTCACATTTATTATTTTTTATACTCCCCACTTAAGATTAATTACGATTGTTTCATATTTCCATTATACATACTTAATAAATTTCAGTCTTTCCCTGGATAAGAAGAAAGTGAGATGTCAAACAAGATTCTTAAGGATGACTTTACAACTGTCACAACTCTGGGAGAAATTGCCCCTCATTATGTATCAAGTGACTTTAGTCTAGAAAGGAGCATAAATTTAAAAATAAAAAAGGGAGAAAGAAAAGATGAAAGAGAAGGGGAAAAGGGAGTACAAAGAAAGATGGGTAACTTAAGCGGAATTGTAACACACGTACAGCACTCCTACTTTCTTATAGGGACATATTCAAGTAGCTAGGCTTAACTGAAAGGCTTGTCACCTTCTGGGACAAGCAGGCCCCCCTGCCAGAGAGAGAGCCTTCATTTGGGAGGAGCAATCTGAGACGATGGTGCTCAGCCTTATACCTCAA
Organism: Vulpes lagopus; assembly: GCF_018345385.1. Lineage (NCBI taxonomy): Eukaryota > Metazoa > Chordata > Mammalia > Carnivora > Canidae > Vulpes > Vulpes lagopus. The sequence continues at coordinate 60,815,625 of NC_054832.1, forward strand.
CCACTATACACATATTTTTATCAGGCTTCAACATATATGGAAAAACCGTGCCTGTTACAGCATTGCAACAAAACATCTTAAAATCGTGCATTTATAATTCCTTAAGGTAAACTGATGTGTATCATACTTGGCCTGACCCAGCCAAATATGCCTTAGCATAAGGCAGTAAAATTGCAAACTGGAATTTTGAAATTTTAAGGTTTTGAAATGCAGAGAATCAAAATGATTAAATACTGACATCAACCACAATAAATTTTTATTCTTCTTATATTAAGCCGAAAAGTTCCAAAACACATACAGTAGTTTCCCACAGCAAGTAACTGAGATATAGTGAAATCTTTATTCTAGATCTTTTTTTTTTTTAGCAAATTAGTTCAGCATGGCACATGCTGGATTCCACACAGAGGGCATATTGCTTGCTGAGCAATTTGCCCTACAGAATAGTTGCTATGCTGCCTTGCTTCAGGCAAAGTACTAAACTAAATTGCTGTCTCCCATCATCATTGACAGTAGAACAGCTAGAAATTAAAGATTTCAAGATACATTATAATGCTTTCCTTAAAAAAAATTTTTATAGACAAAACAGCAAAAGTTTTTTTTTTTTTTTTTAAGATTTCTTTCTTTCTTTTAGAGAGAGAGTGTGAGCACACCAGCAGGAGGGTGGGGTAGAGGGACAGAGAGAAAGGGAGAAACATAAGCAGACTCTGCACTGAGTGCCCAGCTGGAGGCGGGGCTCTATCTGAGAACCCAGAGATCAGGGCCTTAAGATCAGGACCTTGAGATCAGGACCTGAGCCAAAACCAAGAGTCAGACATGTAACTGACTGCACCACCCAGGTGCCTACATAGCAAAAGTTTTTTATTTTTTAAGATTTTATTTATTTATTTATTTGAGAGAGACAGAGATAGTGAGATAGTGTGAGAAAGCATGAGCTGGAAGGAGAAGGAGAAGCAGGCTCCCTGCTCAGCAGGGCTTCATCCTAGGACCCTGGGATCATGACCTGAACTGAAGACAGATGTTTAACCAACTGAGCCACCCAGGCTCCCCAACAGCAAAAGTATTCTTTTTTTTTTTTTTTAATTCATGAGAGACACAGAGAGACAGGCAGAGGGAGAAGCCGGCTTCGTGCAGGGAGCCTGATGTGGGACTCGATCCCCGGTCTCCAGAATCAGGCCCTGGGCTGAAGGCAGACGCTAAACTGCTGGGCCACCCAGGCTGCCCAGAGAAAGTATTCTTAAGAAAATTCTGGAGGGAAAAATATTTTCCTATCAATACTAGATGAGAACTATGTTAATTTTCTTACTACTTTCCCCATATTTTATATCATTGTAACCTGATATCAAAATCCATTTTATTTTAAATATTGGGGCACCTGGGTGGCTCAGTCGGTTAAGCATCTGCCTTCAGTTCAGGTCATGATCTCAGGGCCCTGAGACAGAACCCCACATTGGGCTCCCTGCTCAGCAGGCAGTCTGCTTCTCCCTCTACCTCTGCCCCTCCTCCCGGCTCATGCTCTCTCTCTCAAGTGCAAATAAATAAATGACAATCTAAAAAATAAAAATATTGGGATCCCTGGGTGGCGCAGCGGTTTGGCGCCTGCCTTTGGCCCAGGGCGCGATCCTGGAGACCCGGGATCGAATCCCACATCAGGCTCCCGGTGCATGGAGCCTGCTTCTCCCTCCGCCTGTGTCTCTGCCTCTCTCTCTCTCTCTCTGTGACTATCATAAATAAATAAAAAAATAAATAAATAAAAAATAAAAATAAAAAAATAAAAAAATAAAAAATAAAAATATTAATGATCTTAGGCTTTCCAGTTACACTAAAACTTTTTAGTATACACAGGTTTCATTGATTGGCACTTGTGGCATGTTTGTGATTTTGTCTATACTTAAGTACCTCACTTTAGCAAGCTAGAAAAGCCACAACATCTGCTTGTAACCTGCCTGGTTTGACTTCCTACGAAGTAAATGTAAACCAGTGGTTTAGCATTATGTTGAAAGAGATTTACATGCATGTCACAAAAATTGGGGTCACAGGCTACTCTCATACCATCTTCTTCCTACAACTGACTTTTGGTACAAATAGTTTGCTTCAGTAAGTTGAGAGAAATAGACAGGGCCTGGAACTCAGGGAAGGTATAGCTGTTTGTGCAAATTGTGGGAAATAACTACTCAACTTCTTTTTATTTATTTATTTATTTATTTATTTATTTATTTCAGACAGAGAGCTTGAGCAGTGGCAGTGGGGGAGTGGACAGAGGGAGTGAATCCCCAACCAGACTCCCTGCTGAGTGTGGAGCCCATCAGGGGTCTTGATCACATGACCCATAAAATCATGACCTGAGCCAAAACCAAGAGATGGACACCCAACTGACTGAGCCACCCAGGTGCACCTCTACTCAACTCCTTATGACATTAAGACAGTTTACTAGAGCTTCAGGACATCGAAGCAGTAGGTTACTGGACTATTTGCTTGTTCTTTAGTGCTAAAATGTTTATATGACATGACACTATCTTGCTGACCAAGAAAAATATCCATACTAAGAGAAAATTAATCTGAGAAAAAATCATCTGCTTTTATATTTTTTTTTTAAAGATTTTATTTATCAGAGAGAGAGAGAGGCGGAGACACGGGCAGAGGAAGAAGCTGACTCCATGCAGGGAGCCTGACGTGGGACTTGATCCCAGGTCCCCAGGATCTCGCCCTGGGCCAAAGGCAGTGCTAAACCGGCTGAGCCACCCAGGCTGCCTGCTTTTATATATTTTTTAAAAGATTTTATTTATTTATTTATTCATGAGAGGCACACAGAGAGAAAAGCAGAGACACAGGAAGAGGGAGAAGCAGGCTCCCCACAAGGATCCTGATGTGGGACTCGATCCCGGATCCTGAGATCATGCCCTGAGCTGAAAGCAGACACTCAACCACTGAGCCACCCAGTAGCCCAGAATCATCTGCTTTTAAACAGAAGTGTGAGATTAATAAGTGAAAAGAAGGTATTGTACTTGTACTTTATATATATGATTTTAGTAAAGCATTCATATGAGCACATCACTAGTTACACTCCAGTATAATTCTACACTTGACAATATTTTAATCTTCCTTTTTTTAAAATTTTTATTCATTTATGATAGTCACACAGAGAGAGAGAGAGAGAGAGAGAGAGAGAGAGAGAGAGAGAGAGTAAAAGTCATGCATTTAAAGATTCATACCTCTAAGGTTAATTTTCATTTTATTTCTAGTTTTACTAGTTTCTCTGTTTTGATAAAATGTTCTCCATTTTTCACCCTGAAAACTGAGGGTATTTATTACCATCAAGGTCACCTTTAAAAATATTAACTCTGGGGATCCCTGGGTGGCGCAGCGGTTTGGCGCCTTCCTTTGGCCCAGGGCGCGATCCTGGAGACCCGGGATCGAATCCCACGTCGGGCTCCCGGTGCATGGAGCCTGCTTCTCCTCCCTCTGCCTGTGTCTCTGCCTCTCTCTCTCTGTGACTATCATAAATAAAATAAAATAAAATTCTTTAAAAAAAAAATTAACTCTGAATCTACCATCCAATAATATGTCTGTAAACTCTAATCCTCAACTGAAAAAATAAAAGTATCACATTAAATTGAGAATTTACCATTTGACACAGGAGCAGATTAGCAAAACTCAAGTAATTAGAATATATGACATGCTGCATATAATTTACACTTCCTTCAATGGTTTAAAAACCAATTCAGAATTTCACAGTGTCAGGGCACCTGGGTGGTTCAGTTGCATGAGCATCCTTCTAGGGCTCAGGACATGATCCAAGGGTCCTGGGGTCCAGTCCTGCGTAGGGCTCTGCTTCATGGGGATCCTGTTTCTGCCTCTCTCTCTGCTGCTCCCCCTGCTTGTGCTCTCTCTCTCTCTCTCAAGTAAATAAATAGAAAATCTCAAGAAAAAAATTAATTTCACAGTGCCTGTTTCTCACCACCGTATTCAATCATCATTCATTCCAGCCATAGTTACTAAGGTTACTATGTACTATGCAGTATACTAGGCACAACAAATGAAATAACAAATGGATGCACATGCATGGACTCCAATCTCTAAGAACTTGCATCAAATAATATCAAATGGGTACTTAAAAGAGTCACACACCAAAGCTTTGTAGTCAAGGGCATGTCGGGTGTTGGAGAGTTCACGGTGTATACCATTACCTGAAGCAAGACCACATTTTCTGCTGCTCTTTTAATCAGTTCTTAATTTATTTACTAGTGCCCATAACTTAGTCAGTTTGAATTGATTTATTCAGTAAAACTTCACGTAACCATATGAATGCTTTACAGAAGTCAAACATATAAAGAGTAATAATTTCATCTATTCGTCTTATAGTTCCATTTAAAAGTGGTTAATTTTTTTCCTTTGATTTTTTTAGCATGAATGTTTTTATTGATCATCAAAATAGTGTATGTCATTTATATATTTTGCTTGCTCTGACATATGTTCAGGGTTTTTAAGAGCAGGTGAGTTCAGCGTACCAGTCATAATGGAGGAGAATCGCTAGACTGTTTTCCAAACCTGTTATTTCCCAGTAGGAAGTATGAGGTCATCTGTCTTCTTGACCCAGAAGGCACAAATTATCCAACTATAGAGAGAAGAGTTTTTCTGTGTATCTGGTATCTAATTTTTTTTTCTCGACTCAGATTTATTCCATGAGAAATAGACCTGATATAGCTGAGAGAAATGGAAACAGAGGCCCAAATAGTTCTGGAAAGTCTAGCTTCATTTACATTCTCTCCTCTGATTGTGCCTAGGCCTGATGATTGGGAGAGCAGAGGAGTAGTGGAGTTAGGGTCACACAGGCTGGAGAGCAGGCTGTCCCTGGAGAAACGCTCCTGGTCAGAGTGGCACACAGGGCCCCTAGCACTGAAGCACTACCAGGCCAGCTGACTTTGGCAAAAGAGGCTGCCCTCGGGCGCAGTGCAAGCTGGGGGAAGGTGTGAGGTTTAATTCATTGTTTTGCTACCTTCCACTTTTTTTTTTTTTTTTAATTCAACTTGCCAACATACAGTGCTACCCTCCACTTCTTTTCCATTGTTTCCTGAGTTAAAGATAACCACCTGTTTGGGACGCCTGGGTGGCTCAGTGGTTAAGTGTCTGCCTTTGACTCAGGGCATGATCCCAGGGCCCTGGGATCAAGTCCCACATCAGGCTCCCCATGGGGAGCCTGCTTCTCCCTCTGCCTGGGTCTCTGACTCTCTCTGTGTCTCTCCTGAATAAATAAGTAAAATCTTAAAAAAAAAAAAACAACACCTGTTTGCTAAAAATCAGCCCCTGATGGCATAAGCGAGGAAGACAGTGTTAGGATTGACCTTGAAGTTTAGGCAGCAGGGGGAAGAGAGTGAGGGTGAAGGAAAGAGATCGTTCATAAGAGACAATTGATGATGGGTTCCAATGGCATGGAAAGATTGCTGGAATCGAGGTAGTAAAAGAAATGAGGTAAAAAAGTAAGAAAGTGGAGGAATGGAGGTGGATGGCAAGGGGTTCGGAGGGGAGCCAGTTTAAGTTTCAAGTGTACAGAAGGGCCACAGGAGGAAGTGGCTGACACCGTGATGGGCAGTCTATAAAGGGGCACTGCGAGGTGGGAATAACAACACCTTTCATCCCCGGTGCCAGATGCCTTCCAGGAAATGAAGACCGTTAACTGCACCACCTCCATGGAGGGATCCATTATCACCTGGTCTCTAGGAGATGGCATTTGTGACATAACTCACCTACTATCAACATAGGTTAATGTACAAATAGGGATTTATTGGCTGAGATATCTATGTTATCTGTATATTTTAGGATTTTCCCAATGGACCAAGTGGAACATGACCCCCATCTACCTCATCACTCACTCACCTAGAGCTACAGACCACAGCAGCCTTATTGTTGAACACCCTGCCCACTTAGGGGTGAGACGGGGTAAACTGTGGCCCATGAGGGCTTTTTTTGACTGCCTATGAGCTAGGAATGGGTTTGTCCATTTTTAAATGGATGGGGAAAAAATCAAAAGGAGAATAATATTTTGTGAGAAGTGGATACTACATGAAATTCAAATTTCAGTGTCCCTAAATAAAGTTTTATTGGAACACAGCCATGCCATTTGTCAGTTACTGTGGCTAGCTGCTCTCCCACTACAAGGGCAATGTCAAGAAGTTGAGACAGGGATCACATGTTCTGCAAAGGCTGAAGTATTTACTATCTGGCCCTTTATAGATAAAGTTTACTGACTCCTGCTGGAAGCATTAAAATAATCTTTAATTTATTTATCCTTTGGAAAAAAAAACTATCTGCTGTGCATTAAAGGACCCTCATCAAAAAGCAAGATGTTAATCAGGGGAGAGACCATTGTATGACTAAGAAAAGGGATCGGCCAGTAGGATTTGGGGTGAGGGAAGTACCGGGGTGGCTGTGTGCTCCCTCTGTGGCTGCTGTGGGACCAAAGTGTGCTGAACAGGATGGCCTGGGACAGTTCTGAGGGAGATCAGACCCAATTTAAACCTTTGTACTACACATCATTAGCCAGTTACCCAGTTCCTTTGAGTCTCAGCTTATTATTACATGAAGTGGGATAGAATCATTACCTTACTGGATGGATGACATGTGATAACCTTTACAAAAGACCCTGTATGGATAGACCTGCAGTAAGTGTTAGTTTCTTTTTTTCCTCTTTAGCAGTGAGATCTTAGAGAGTGAAATACAACTTACGTCACCACGAGACCAGTTAACACACTGCAGTAATAAGAGAAAAAAAATTATTTTCATCTTATAATCTTCACACTTCAGAGGATTCAATTAGAAACTATAAAGAAATCTCAGCCTTTACACGGAGTCAAGCAGGAGGAATTAAGGGAATATGGTGGTGAAAACACACCGTGCCGTAACCTGAATATCTCAAATTAGGGGCCAGTTTAATACATTATAGTACAGCCAGGTGCCTGAATAGTGTGTAGTTATTAAAAGAAAAGTAACAGTGTTTTTAATGACACATGCAAAATGTAAAGATATAATACTTAGTGAAAAAAAAGCAGAATATAGGGACACGTGGGTTGCTCAGTGGTTGAGCATCTGCCTTTGGCTCAGGGCGTGACTCTGGGATCCTGGGATCAAGTCCCACATCCGGCTCCCCTCAGAGAGCCTGCTTCTCCTTCTGCCTATGTCTCTGCCTCTCTGTGTCTCTTGTGAATAAATAAAATCTTAAAAAAAAAAGCAGAATATAAATTTTATATCCAATACAAGCTCAAGTGTATTTAAAGGGAAAAACACAAAAAGAATAGTAAGGGATAAATAGTACTTGAAGTTTTTTAAAAAATGGTTTTATTGAGATGTAATTCATATTCCAGGACACAGACTTTTAAAACAAAACAGGAAACTTTAAAAAGATTTGGACTTGCAGTATGGTGATTCCAGCTACCCTTGCACTGAGCCTGGGGGTAGGCATGGTTAGTCTTAGAAAGCTTTGTAGGGAGCACCCATTTAGTTCAAGCTTTCAAATCCTTCATTTTGTAGCTAAGGAAACTGAGCCGCAGAGAAGTGAAGCCTAAGAAAGTGTAGAACTAGAACTTTAGGCCTCAAATTTAAAACCCTAAAACATTCAAATTGTTTAAATCCTCTCCCTCCTCCCCCCCCACCCATTCAAAGATAGCTTCTATGCCATCGCAGTTAAAGTATAAATGCATATTTAGTACTACTAATCCTTTAAAACAGTTTTCCTCTGGCCAAGTTTCTCTATGTCAACTTTTATTCTTCTTTATGCTTTTCTCTTCGTCTGTGTACCCAATACATGTGCTGTGTTTGTGAGCCTGTGGAATATTTTTGTAAAAAGCCCAAGAAACTCAAAGGGCCCTTTTATTGGCATTTGTTGGAATCTCTGACCTCATTTTTAAATTTAAAATTTAAATTCTTTCCTCTTCAAAGTTTGCCTCTTTAGAAAGTACTTAGAATCTTTCCTTTTAATTTTTCAAGACAATAGTTACTTTTAAAAATCCCTACTTCCCTCCCCAGCCCTCCTGAAGGACAAGCTGGGCTTCTCTCAAACCTATCATCCCCTTCCCCCAGTAAAGAATTCCTGCCTAGAATTTAAATTAAAAAAAATCAAAAAATAAATAACTAAAATAATTCTCTGCCACAGGTCATTAAGGATCTTACTTTACTTTTCTGAAACCTTCTCTTGCTCCTTAGAAGCTACCACCAGTTACATGTATCTTAGCATAGCAGCTTTGAACCTTGCCTGCACTTTAGAGTCACTTGGGGGGCTCCTAATTTATTTTTACTGAGATGGGGACATGAGTCTCATCTCCAACCAAGATTGACAACCTCTGCCTTGGACGAATAGGTTAAAACGAGTGCGTTTTTCTAAGGATTTTTTTGCTGTAAAATGAGTCCAATTGGGAAATTAAAAGGTTTGACCTTTGTAAAAGAAATTTTATCTGGTGTCATTCAGAGCTGGAGGAAGTGTCTTTTTGGACAGGATCAGTGAAATTGTACAAGTACATGTTCTCGTTAATTAATTATTCCTTCATTAAAAACCTACACTATGCCAAACACTAGAGATTTGCATATAGTCCCTGCTTTCAAGGGGCTTACAACCTAGTAGTAAGAGAAAAAGTATATCAGGAAACATGGCGAAGCACCGTATGTACTGTGCTAGAGGCATGGACATGCTTCCTCTGAGAGAATATCTTAAAATCTAATTTCAAGCATATTAATAGAATATATTTTTGGAGCTCCTGGGTGGCTTAGTCCAATCTTTGCTTGGGCTCAGGTCATGATCTCAGGGTCCTGGGATCAAGCCCCAAGCCAGGTTCCACACTCAGCCAGGGTCTGCATGAAATTCTCTCCCTCTCCCTCTCCCCACCAGCCCTCTCTCACTAGTAAATAAATACATAAAATCTTTAAGAATATATTTTATTACAATATATATAAATCAAGTTTTTAAAATATAGTAATTAGAAACTATAGGAAAGTTGTATCAATAGCAAGTGGAAAGTTTGAAATTGAGGTCAAACTTAAGGGTGCCTTGGAACAACAAAAACTTAAACATTGGTTTAAGACATTGAAGATTGGTATAAAAGATAGAGCAAACTCATTTTGGTAGATGATACTTAAATTATTTAGAATGGTAGGAAAAGTTAGTGACAGAATTAGATTGAAAGCAAATAAGCAATGAAAATACAGGAGAAAGGGCCAATAGGACAGACCAAGAATAGAATAGAGACAATCTGTAGGGAAGGGAAAAAGAACAGGAAAAACAAAGTAAAAGACTGTCTCACGAAGAAAGCATAATTATTCCAAAATAGAATTAAAATATAGTTGAGAATAACAGAATGATCAATTAAAGGGAAGAAAAAAAATGACAAATTTTAAGGAAAACAGATTATACATAATTGCACAGCCGTTAAAAATAGTTGCTATTGCCAAAAGATAGCAGCTCCAGTGACCTAGCAGTTTAGCACCGCCTTCTGCCCGGGGTGTGCCCCTGGAGACCGGGGATCGAGTCCCACGTCGGGCTCCCTGCATGGAGCCTGATTCTCCCTCTGCCTGTGTCTCTGCTTTTCTCTCTGTGTGTCTGTCATGAGTACATAAATAAAATCTTTTTTAAAAAATGCTATATAAAATATACCATTTTAGCTCATTTAAGAAACATTTTCAGGGTGCCTGCATGGCTCTGATGGTTGGATATTTGATTCTTTTTTTCTTTTTTTAAGATTTTATTTATTTATTCGCGAGAGAGACACACACAGGCAGAGTAGAAACAGGCTCCATGCAGGGAGCCCTACGTGGGACTCGATCCCCGCTCTCCAGGATCATGCGCTGGGCCGAAGGCAGGCACTGAACCGCTGAGTCACTCAGGGATCCACTGGATATTTGATTCTTGATTTTGGCTCAGGTCCTGATTTCAGGGTCCTGGGATTGAGCCCCATGCGAGGCTCCATGCACAGCCTTGAGTCGGCTAGAGATCCTCTCTATCCCTCTTCCTCTGACCCTCCCCCTGCTTGGCACTCGCTCGAGCTCTCTCATAAATAAATAAATAAATAAATAAATAAATAAATAAATAAATAAATCTTAAAAAAAAAAAAAACAACAACCATTATTTTAGGAGTAAGTAGCCTGAAAATAAAAACTTCTTAAAGCGGTACCCGGCTGGCTCAGTCAGAAGAGCATGTGACTCTTGATCTCTGGGTGGTGAGTTCACATTCCACAAGGGGTATAGAGATTATTTAAATAAATAGAACTTAAATTTTTTTTTAAAGAATTACAAAAATATCTGTACTTAAAATTTAACATAGTAAAAAAAAAAAAATTAACATAGTAAAAATCAAGAAAAAGCCAGCAGTGAAATCAAGCCAAATGTACTAGCATTTCAGTAAAGAATCGGGGTAACTTGTTCTTTATGAAATCCTCCAAAATTCCTCCAAACTTCTACAAATTCCTACTCTAAAGAGATCCTGAAATTATGTCTGGGATCTCTAAAGCTTTTCAGCCTGGCAGTGATACCCCATTATAGACACTGATGGAAAGTCTACTTAATGTAACACTCACCTTACTACCACAGATATATTATACCACATTGCTGATAGTATGTTTACACTACTAACAATTTATTAATAAGCCTTTTTTTGCATTTGTAAGTATATTAAACTGCTATATTGCTAATAAAGTACTAGATTTTTGGTCACAAAAGAAAGCTGAGTTAGGCTGTTGTAACAACTGTTTCAGTGGTAGGTATATTCTTTTACAAAAATTTGTAAAGAGATACTGCTCCTTAGCAAAGTAGTCCACGATATAGTTTTTGGCAGAAGCACTGCATGTAGGGAAGTCACATCCATATCCAGAGTGTCCAGTCTATTAGGAACTACTGCTGCCCCTTCTATGATGGAAATGGTCAAATATAATCAACCTGCCACCAGGTGTCTGACCACACTGGAGAATGGTGCTGTCCCTAGAGGGGACTCAGTATTGGTCTCTACTGTTGGCAGATTGGGCACTCAGTGGGGGCCAGAGCGGGGTCAGCCATGGTGAATGGAAGTCTATGTTGCCTCCGTGGCCACGTTGTTCATGAATCCACAAAAGTCAGTGGGGAGGGAGGTGGACTGGTAACCACAGAATGGGTCATCCTATCCACTATCCACTATTATCCACATAGCATTGCTTCTGATCAAGGGACTCACTTCATGACAAATGAAGTAGGGTAATGGATCCATAAAATTTGCCAGCCTTACCATGTTTCCTGCCATCCTGAAGCACTTCACTTGATAGAATAGAGGAATGGCCTTTTGAAGACTCAGTTATAGAACCAGCTAAGTGGCAAAACCTTGCATGGCAGCGGTTTAGCGCTGCCTATAGCCCCGGGTGTGATCTTGGAGACCTGGGATCGAGTCCCACATCGGGCTCCCTGCATGGAGCCTGCTTCTCCCTCTGCCTGTGTCTCTAACTCTCTCTCTCTCTCTCTCTCTCAATAAATAAATAAATCTTAAAAAAAAAAAAAAAACCAAACCAAAACAAAACAAAAAACCTTGCAGGGCTGGATCATTGTCTCCAGGCAGCTGTTTAGACTCTACATTGGTGGCCAATGTACTGTGCTGTTTCTTCCGTAAACAGGCTAGATGGGTCCAAGAATCAAGAGACAAAAATTGGTGTGGCACCACTTAATACTAACCCAGTGATCCAGTAGCAAAATGTTTGCTTCTTGTCCATGTGACCTTATGCTCTGTTCTAGAGGTCTTAGTTCCAAAGCAAGGACTGCTTCCATCCAGAAGACACAGCAGTGATTACACTGACTGGAAGTTAAGACTGCCACCTGGCCACTTGGGACTTCTCATTCCTCTGAATTAACAGGTAAAAAAGGGAGTTACTATGCTGGGAACGGATTGATCCTGATTACCAAGGGCAAAGTGGGTGACTTACCACACAATGAAGGTAAGGAAGAGTATGTCTGAAATTCAGGAGATCCCTTAGGGCTTCACTTAGCATTATGTATGCCCTGGATTAAAGTCAATGGAAAACTATAATGATCGAATTCTGGCTGGACTGTTAATGGCCCACATTCTTCCTAAATGAGGGTTTAGGACACACTACTGGGTAAAGAACTATAACTAACCAAAGTGCTTGCTGACGGCAAAAAAAATATGGAGTGGGGAATATAGAAGAAGGTAGTTATAATGATCGGTTATGACCATATGACCAGTTACAGAATGAAGACCATAATTTTACAAATATTTCTTCCTTATTTTGTGATGAATGTGTTTGTGTGTATACATACGTATGTGCGTGTGTATGTACCTATCTATATATCTGTTTTCCTCCCTCTCTTATTCCCTTATTATATAAGACATATATGACTTTATATGATAGTATTTAAGGATTGTTAACTTTACATTGTAGTATTTAAGTTACTAGATATCAAGGAAAAGAGTGAACATGACCCAAGGACTTTGAACCTCTTCAAGAGAAAGAATTAGTATGTTTTCAGTTGTACACAAGGATCGTTGTATATCATGCTAGGTGGAAGTATGACTTTGTTATTGTCTTTATTTGGAAATTAAGTATGGTTTAAGGAGATGTATACGAAAATCAAGTTGGTAAGCAATAGACAGTGATGTATAATTTTATGTGTCAACTTGTCTAAGCTGTGGTGCCCAGTTATTTGGTCAAACACCCGTCTACATGTTCCTGTGAAAGTATTTCTTTAGATGTGATTAACATTGAAATCAGTAACTTTAGTAAAGCAGATTACTCTCTATAATGTGGATGCTCCACATCCAATCAGTTGAAGGCATTAAAGATCTGAGGTTTTCCAGGAAGGAAGGAAGGAATTCTGTCTCTAGACTGCCTTCAGAAAGACTGCAACATCAACTCCTACTGGATTTTCTAGCCTGTTGGCCAACCCTGCAAATTTTGGATTTGCTACCTCCCATAACTGCATGAGTCAGTTCTTTCAAATAAATCCCCCTCACCTCTCTCCCTTTCTCTCTCTCTCAATCTCTCTCTTCTCTCTCTCTCTCTCATATCTATATCTATATCTACATATAGATATAGATATAGATATTCCCCTTTTAGGGATTGCAATCATAGGTAACACCATAAGGAAAAAAATATATTATGGTTATCTATGAAGACAGGATTTAAAATGCAACCCAATTGGGCAGCCCCGATGGCCCAGTGGTTTGGTGCCACCTTCAGCCCAGGGTATGATCCTAGGGACCCAGGATCGAGTCCCACATCAGGCTGCCTGCGTGGAGCCTGCTTCTCCCTCTGCCTGTGTGTCTGTGTTTCTCTCTCTCTGTGTGTGTGTCTGTCTTGAATAAGTAAATAAAATCTTTTAAAAAATAAATTATAAATAAATACATAAATAAATAATAAAATGCAACCCAGTTATTGTAGAGTGAAGTTTCTGTTGTATTTGGTAAAATTTTGTCTGTTGTTATAGTGCTACCATAAAATGACACTGAGTCCTTGCAGTTAAGATGATAATTTGAAATTACGTCAATAAAATAAACTTTGGTCTCAAAGTTATAATTTGCAAAAAGTTATGGAGGTAGTGGTGGGATGGCCCTTGTCTCCTAACCAGTGCTCTGCAAAGTCAGGCCATGTGCATTGTAGAGGTGCTGGTCTTCTGGTTCTGATCACCCGACACTTCCACCCAATATTGCTTCATTATAATAAGGAAATATTTTAACCTTGATTGCTGGAACAAATTTCCCCTAATTTATGTTCTGCAACCCTTTTGTTCACTGATTTCACTGAATTTTATAAAACATTAATATCATAGTCTAATGGGTTTCTTAGCCACATTTAATCATTCATTCAACAAATATTTAAGTGCCTCGTATTTACATCCTCTGTAAAATCTATTAAGATAGGGATGTTTTCCTGTTTTGTTCAATGCTGGGTCTTCAATGCTAAGAGTAACGGCCTTACACAGACTAGGAACTCAATAAATTTGTGTTGGATAAATAAATGGAAAGAAGCATATCCAAAACACCACTGGTAATAATTTGTGCATTTTCTCCTACACTTTGTGTCCAAAGTTTGTTAATGTATGTGTCTTAGTTGTGAATATAGCAAGTTCTTTTTTTTTTTTTTTTTTGAGATTTTATTTGTTTATTGAGAGAGAGAGAGAGTAAGTGAGTGAGAGAGAGCACAAGCCAGGAGGGAGGCAGAAGGAGAAACAGACTCTCCACTAGACAGGGAGCCTGATGCGGGGCTGATCTCAGGACCCCAGGATCATCACCTGAGCCGAAGGCAGATGCTCAACCAACTAAGCCACCCAGGTGCCCCTGAATATAGCAAGTTCTTAAACAACTGTGGCATAAAGGCTTTTAGGGAAAACAATGTTTTTGTGAAAGGCTTAAAGTCTTAGATATAAAGTACAGGCAATCCTCATGGGCTTATTTCAAAAATTTCCTTTTTCATCGATTGGTTGTGAGATGGAATATGTTTTTCTTTCTTTTTTTTTTTTTTTTGGAATATGTTTTTCTATAGCATCAAGGTTTTGTAAGGAGTTTAGGTCCTCAGAGCTGCCTTCCTAAAACCTGTGACATCCCACACAGTACTGCAGTGGTCACAGCACGTAACCATCATGTGTGTGTTCCTGTGGGAAATTAGAACTGCAGCTGCTGCACTTGCATAGGAACTGTGGTAAACACGTCTAGAGTAATATGGTGAGTCTCAGGAATTGTGAGTATGCTGCAGAGAGTACTGAAACTCACTTGTGCTTGGTATTTTATCTTCAAAATGGCAGCAGAAATTCGGAGGAAGGGAAACAATCAACTCTTGAAAGGAGTGGGTCTCAGATATGAAGAAACTGTGATATTGTCAATGAAACCACTATTAAGAGGGAGAAAGAAACCACTGACGAGCCTATAAATAGGAAGGGGGAAGAGGAAACAGGAGTGGGGAACATTCCAGGCAGAGGCAGAAAGGGAAGGAAGTTCCAGTTGCCAATCTTACGTGGTTGGTTGGCCATGTATAAATCAGCAGACTGAATTTACTAGAAAGTGCCCATCGACTGAGCGTATTAGAAAATAGTGAACTTCAAAACTTAGTCTAAAAGAAAAGCAAGATCTAAATATTAGCTTTTATTATTTTGTGACAAAAGAATGTGCTTAAGTACAATATTTATCATAGAAGGAATTTTTAAAAGTTGTTTTTTTAAATACTGAATATACACAGAATATTTTTAACAGGTGTGACAGATATTAAAAACAATAAATATTCACATACCTACCACTCAGTTTAAAACTTAGACATTAAAAAAAAAACTTAGACATTCATCATCTAACAGGGCTTAGGATGGGGCAAGAGAACAATTGCAATCTTTCAGGTAGTTGTGTGTCTAGAATTTCATAATCATCTTGGGGAAAAACCAAAAATAAAACAAGCCAGGAGCCTAGCTATTTAATCAAGCACGTCAAAAACTGACATTCATAAATAATAGACTAATTAAAATATAACATTGATTGACCCTGTAAATGTTTTGAATAAAAACAGAGTTTTATATTCTAAAGCCCAAGAAATATTGCTCGAATGAGTCCTCTGTGGTGAGTAGGACTATTTGTCAAGTGGTCCATGTTTACAAAGGCCTATTTCAAAAGAAGTAAGAAGATGGTTCTTTTACTAAGGATAAAGAGCTGTTATTCAGATGCACTCTTTTTCTCGAAGACATTTTTCTGTCCTGGCTGTAATTGAACACTAATGTTCCCCCTCCAGACCCAGGTATTTTGTAAGAATCTCATATTTTAACCAAAAGAATCTTTTTTCCTCTGAATGTGTTTTTTATCTCCCTGATACGGTATTCCTGAGCTGTGCGAGATCTTAAAAATGTAGGGTAAGAAACAGAGTCCTAGATGCATTTGATAACATGTCCAGAATATTTTCATGAGAAAGTTCTGGAGATAGGTAGTGCTCATGGTTGCACAACAATATGCATATACCTAATGCTACCGAATTGTACTCTTAAAAATGGTTAAATTGGCAATTTTTATGTTATGTATATTCCACCACAATAAAAAGGTACCACTAATCAAACAACAAAATGTCCAGGTCACACTGGTTATGGGTTGAGATTCTGGTCTAGAATCTGCTTCTGTATTCTGTGATCCTCATCAGCCTACCTGCATGACGTTCTTCGCTAAGTAAGATAAGATCAACAACTGGTAGATCTACATACCAATTCTTCCTAGAGCACATGAGTTGCAATTCTTCTATTGCACTTAATTTATTAGATTTTCTTTTCTTTTTACTTCTTTAAAAAGATTTTATTAATTGATTTGAGAGAGAGAGAGTGTGTGTGAGAGAGAGCATGAGTGGGAGGGTGGGCCAGAGGGAGAGGGAGAAGTAGGCTTCCCACTGAGCAGGAAGCAGGACTGACATTAGGCTCCACCCCAGGACCTGGAGATAATGACCTGAGCCCAAGGCAGATAGAAGCTTAACCGACTGAGCCACCCAGGTACCCTTGGAAGATTCTATTTTTAATAGCTAACTTTGCTTTGGAGTTATTCCAGATAAACCCAAAGAGAGAGGAAAATTATAGAAAAAATGTCTACTTCATAAATTGATTTTTTTAAACAATAAATTTATTTTTTATTGGTGTTCAATTTGCCAACATACAGAATAACACCCAGTGCTCATCCCATCAAGTGCCCCCCTCAGTGCCCGTCACCCATTCACCCCCACCCCCCACCCTCCTCCCCTTCCACCACCCCTAGTTCATTTCCCAGAGTTAGGAGTCTTTATGTTCTGTCTCCCTTTCTGATATTTCCTACCCATTTCTTCTCCCTTCCCTTCTATTCCCTTTCACTATTATTTATATTCCCCAAATGAATGAGACCATATAATGTTTGTCCTTCTCCGATTGACTTTCTTCACTCAGCATAATACCCTCCAGTTCCATCCACGTTGAAGCAAATGGTGGGTATTTGTCATTTCTAATGGCTGAGGAATATTCCATTGTATACATAAACCACATCTTCTTTATCCATTCATCTTTCGATGGACACCGAGGCTCCTTCCACAGTTTGGCTATTGTGGCCATTGCTGCTAGAAACATCGGGGTGCAGGTGTCCCAGCGTTTCATTGCATCTGAATCTTTGGGGTAAATCCCCAACAGTGCAATTGCTGGGCTGTAGGTAGGGCAGGTCTATTTTTAACTCTTTGAGGAACCTCCACACAGTTTTCCAGAGTGGCTGCACCAGTTCACATTCCCACCAACAGTGTAAGAGGGTTCCCTTTTCTCCGCATCCTCTCCAACATTTTTGGTTTCCTGCCTTGTTAATTTTCCCCATTCTCACTGGTGTGAGGTGGTATCTCATTGTGGTTTTGATTTGTATTTCCCTGATGGCAAGTGATGCAGAGCATTTTCTCATGTGCGTGTTGGCCATGTCTATGCATAAATTGATTATATCTGTATATATGTTGTTTTACTTTATTATTTGTACTTATACTAAAACCAAATAAACTTTATTGGCACCTGTATCTACTTATATTATGTAAAGTAATATTTTAGGAAGTCACTATGCTAAAACCTGTGAAGGATGTTAGGAAATCTGAAATCTGATCCCTGTCTTCAAGGAACTTGCAGTCTAGTTAAGGAGACATCAGTAAATGCATACAGTAACACTTTTACAATTGAAGTATAACATACATAGGTACACATGTGTGTACCTTGGATGAGCTGTACACAAAATGTACAAAATGTACAAAAGCCACCCAGGCTGCCCTCAAGATTATTTTTATATATTATTCACCCATGTAATTTCATGGAACTATAGTTTGTTCCTTTTCATTTCAATATAGTATTCCACTGAACAAAAATACTATTATTCATTTTCTTGTTGAGGAACCCTACTGGATATTTACTTAGAAGTGGAATTACTGGGCAGCCCGGGTGGCTGAGTGGTTTAGTGCTGCCTTCAGCCCAGGGTGTGATCCTGGAGACCTGGGGTTGAGTCCCATGTTGGGGTCCCTGCATGGAGCCTGCTTCTCCCTCTGCCTGTGTCTCTGCCTCTCTCTCTCTTTCTCTCTGTGTCTCTCATGAATAAATAAATAAAATCTTAAAAAAAAAAAAGAAAGAAGTAGAATTACTGGATCGTAAAGAAGACATGCTCAGCTTTTTTTTTTTTTTTTAATTTAGGCTTTTATTTATTTATTTGAGAGAGAGAAAGAGCAGTGGGGAGGGGCAGAGGAAGAGGGAAAGAGAAGTAGACTTCCTACTGAGCAAGAAGCCTGGTGCAGGGTTTAATCCCAGGACCCTGGGATCATAACCTGATCCAAAGGCAGATGCTTAACTGACTGAGCCACCCAGGTGCCCTAGTTTGTTGATTCTTTTTGATTTTCTACATAAATGTCCAAGCCATTTGCAAATAATGACATTTTTATTTCTTCCTTTTATTTTTCCTTTATTGCTTCTTTAGCAATGTTATACCATTTTCTTTCTTTATCACATTGTCTAGAACTTCCAGTAAAATACTGAATATAGTAATAGTGGACATTCTATCCCCCAATTCTCTCTCAGTCTGAGGGAGAAGCTGTAAATGTTTCACCATTGAGTTATTGGCTTTTTTTTTTTTTTTGAGTTATTGGCTTTTTGTATGCATACTTCATTATATTGGGGACATTCTCTTGTTCCATTTTTTAGATGGCAATGGCATTTTGTTCAGATATGATTTACAGACAGCTAAATGAACAAATTCTAACCATACAACTCAATAATTTTGACAAACCATTGTTAAAATGTAACCACCACCCAGATCAATATTCTCATAGGTAAATACTTAAGAGACAACTGTTGGGTCATATGGTAAGTGTATACTTAACTTTAAAAGGAAGGGCCACACTGTTTTCCATAGTGATTGTATAGTCCTGCAAGCAATGCAATGGAGTTTCAATTGTTCCACATTTTTGCCAATACTAGAAATTGTTGGCCTCTATAATTTTAGCCATTCTAGGGGGTGTGTAAGTGGTATCTCTTGTTTTAACTTGAATTAGTTCTCTGATGACTAAGTATTTTGAGCAGCTTTTCATATGTTTATCAACCATTCACATACTTTTTTTTTTTTTTAAGATTTTATTTATTTATTCATGAGAGACACAGAGAGAAAGAGAGAGAGAGGCAGAGACACAGGCAGAGGGAGAAGCAGGCTCCATGCAGGGAGCCCGATGTGGGACTCGATCCTGGGTCTCCAGGATCACGCCCTGGGCTGAAGGCGGTGCTAAACCGCTGAGCCACCAGGGCTGCCCCATTCACATATTTTTGTAAAGTGCCTTTTTAAGTCTTTGGTCCATTTTGTTATTAGTTTTTTAAATTATTATTATTATTATTATTTTTTTTTTTTTTAATTTTTTTTATTTTTTATTTTTTTAAATTATTATTATTAATTTGGAGGTGTTATTTACTTATTTTGGATACAGTTCCTTTGCCTGATAGGTGTATTGCAAATATGTTCTAATCTGTGAACTGCTTTTTCTCTTCCTAGTGGCATTTTTGATAAGAAGTTTATAATTTTAATGAAATCCAAATGATCATTTATGTTTCTTTTCTAGTTAGTGTCTTTCATGTTCTGTTGAAAAAATTTTGCCTACCCCAAAGTTGTAAAATATTTATTATCCAATATTCTTTGGAGGAGGTTTATAGTTTTAGCTTTAACATTTAAGTCTAGGATCTATCTTTAATGTATGGTGTGAGGTAGGAGTCAATATTCATTTTCTCTATACTGATATCTAGTTGTTCACACACTATTTATTTATTTTTTTTCCACACACTATTGACAAGACTTTCTTCTCTCCATTGAATTTCTCTAACGACTCTGTAAAAAAATCAATTGTAAATTTGGGCATCTGTTTCTGAACTCACCATTCTGTTCCATTGATCTCTTGTCTCTTCTTACACCAATAGCACACTGTCTTAATTATTGTAGCTTTATAGTGAGTTTTGAAATCAGTAGTGTAAGTTATCCAAACTTACTAAGGTTGTCTTGGCTTTTCTTGATTGTATGTATGTAATATGTATTTACATATACATTTTAAAATTAGCATTTCATGTTTCCCTAAAGAGACATGATCGGATTTTGATTGGGATTGTAATAAATTTATAGATCAATTTGGGAAGTGCTGACATCCTAACAAAATTGAGTCTATCCATTTCTCCTTTTAATTAGGCCTTTGTGAATTTCTGACAGCATGTTTTTTATTTCAATGTAGAGATCTTGTACATCTTTTGTTAAATATATTCCTAGGCATTCGATATTTTTTATGCTTTTGTAATATTTTTAAAAATTTCATTTTCCAACCATTTCTTGGTAGAATGTAGAAATACAATTAATCTTGGTATGTGACCTTATAATCTATGATCTTGCATCCATTTTAGTAGTTTATAGTTTCTTTTGAACTTCATGTGTCCATATTTACATCATTAGTAAACACAGATGGTTTTACTTCCTTCCTTTTTATTTTCTTACCTTATTGCATTGGATAAAATTTGCAGAGAGGCTAAATAACTTTCTTCTTAAGCTCACATAGTTCATAAGAGCCAAGATTGAAAATCAGTTAGTCTGATTCCAGAACACCCTAGAATGAGTGAAGGTGAATTAAGTATTTTGCTGCTGTTATTGCTTCGGAAGATCTGGCTAGAAAAAAATAGGGTCATACTGAAGAATATAAGGTAAAGAATTTTAGTTATATTCTGTAGGCAAAGAAGGATTAAGTATTTTCAAGTGGAAGGTAATAGAATAAAAGTGGGAATATTAACCTTGTGACAATGTTCAGTATGATTTGAAGGGAGCTCCTCATTCATTTGTTCATTTATATCATGGTCATTTCTTGAGACTGTATTACGTTTTAAGAATTGTTATAAGTACTGAGGAAATAAAAGTGAAGACAATATGTGGTCTAAGGTAGTAGAGATATTCAGTGATGGAGAACAAAATCTTAGCACAATCTGTTAGCCATGTTGCAAAGTCAGCTCTATGATCTTACATAAATTAAGTTCTCTGAATCTCAATTTTCTCACATGTAAAACAGGAATAATACATATAATGCCTACTTTGACTAAAAATAGGGGCAGCTGGGTGGCTCAGTCAGTTAAGTATCTGGCTTTGGCTCAGGTCATGATCCTAGGTCCAGGGAGCCTTCTTCTCCCTCTTCCCCTCCCCCTCCTCATGCTCTCATTCACTCTTTTTCTCAAATAAATAAAATCTTTAAGAAAAGAAATAAAAATACATATAATATGCTTGACCTATATTAGACCTATTTATTTATTTAAAAGATTATCTATCCATTTGACAGAGAGAGAGAGAGAGAGAGAGAGAGAGCACAAGCAGGGGAAGTGGCAGGCAGAGGGAGAGGGAGAAGCAGGCTCCCTGCTTAGCAGAACTCAAACCAAAAGACCCTGGGGGTCATGACTGAGCCAAAGGTAGGCACCCATATACCCATTTATAGTAGCTATAACATTTAAGGGATTTGGAAAGGACATAAGAATGAAACAGTTGGACAAACAGTTGTTTTGTTCAACAATTAAATTGTCAAAACAAATGTTTTAACTGATTCTCCCCTCCAATAATTACATTTTTAATAAAATGAACTATAAATTTTTGCTTTTGCAACTTGAAAGGAGAGCGCACCAAAATCTGTGCTATGCATAGATTTAGTCGACATAATATTTCTTTCTGACTCTATAAAGAGCTCCTCTCTATAAAGAGCTCAATAGTTAAAGTACATTCACTTATATCACTTTGCGTCTTGCAACAATTGTAGTTGAAGAAACAGATATTTAGTGACTTGTCTAAGGTCACATAGTAAGTAGCAAAGTGCAATTCATGTTTATTTGCCTATCTTCTGTAGGTTTTTTTTTTTTTTTTACCATGTTACCTCTCATTGTATCATGATGCATGCTAGTGGTATTAATAATACAAAAATGGTATTGAACTTTCCATTTTTATATAGTTTAAGTATGAAGACAGTGAGTAGCTTGAAACTGAATGGGGGAGAAAGGCATTCTATTCTGAATACGCATTTCTTGCTCTATAATATTCACATTGTTCTCATTTGTCTTAGGTAAATTGTTAAATATGTAAATTATTTTCTTTGCTATTTTATATTGCATTTATAATTTGTCTTTTTGTTTCTCTACTTGTCTCATGCATCCAGTCTATTTCTGCTTCTATTAAATTTCAATAATTTCCTTCCCCTTTATGATTTGTACTCAAATTTTTTTTTCTTCTTGGGTTGTCCTTTGTTGGTAATATACCTAGTTCCTATATCTTTGCTTCCCCCCCCCTTTGCATCATTAAGTCAACTTATTTACTGCCTTTTCTTCTTTTCCATTTTATATTATCACAGTGATAAATCATTAATGGCTAGCTTTTGTAGCAATTATTCTGAGGTCTTACAGAAATCTAAGTTCTATTAAAATACTGAAAACATTTTTTATAAACATACTTTATTTTTTATTTTTATATTTTTTAAAGATTTTCTTCTTTATTCATGAGAGGCACAGAGAGAGAGGCAGAGACATAGGCAGAGGGAGAAGCATCCCTCCCCCACAGGGAGCCTCATGCGGACTCGATCCCAGGACCATCGAGATCATGACCTCAGCCAAACGCAAATGCTCAACCACTGAGCCACCCAGGTGCCCCTATAACCATATTTTAAAAGCAAAGTATTGGAGGGTGAGGTGGGGAAGGGGACATGGAGATTAGATATTATTGTTTATGTCTTACATTTTCATTCAAACAAAAAAAACATTATGTGAGACCTTGTTAGGAGCAGAGTGAAAACTAGAACAAGACATGGTTGAGAGCCTTCAGCAGCTTACAAACTAGTGAAAGAGAAAGATTAATATATAAACAACTCCAGTACAACACAATATTATTAGAACGACAGCATGAAGTGCTGAAAAAGACCAGAGACTACACTGGAGAGCAGAAGTTACAGGATTCCTCAAGGTTCCAGGCAATTGAGTAGCAGCTGAACATAGAACTGACTATGCCACGCTGTCAGATTTGTTTGTTTTATTTTAGCAGAGACAGTTGTGTATCTTAAGCATGTAGAAAGTTTTATTGAGAAATATGGAAATGCAATGGGGAGTCATTTATTTGCACAGATATCATGGGTGGTTTTTGACGGTGTGAAGCATACTGTTGCAGAGGACTGATGGACTCAGGACTTCTGCCAAAAAGAAAGCAAGAAAGAGAATCTTTGATCACAACTCAGTGTTGGGGTGAGGACAGGAAAGAAAATCTGAGCCCAGCAATGTGACAGACCTCAGGTGACTACTTCCTCATTGCAGGAATACTAGGGACTAGTATTTGGTGGGAGAGGACAAGTCCATTAAAAACTCTCCATTTGCAAAAAAAAAAAAAAAACAAAAAAAAAAACTCTCCATTTGCTGTTTCTTTCCTCAGTTTTTTGGGGGAGCCGTGGGTTTTCGGGGGAACACAATTCTGTTATGCCAGGTAATTAAAATGATCTTTGTAATTTACTAAGTATTAATACACCGTCAATGCAAACATGTTAAAATATTGTAGTTAAGTGGACAAAATAAGTGGAAGTACCCCATTACACACCCATTTATCATACTACTCAGTGCTAATAATTTGTTGTAATACCCTTCCCATCTTCCCTCTATAGTCTCTCTCTCACGCGCGTGCGCACACACACACACGCACACACACAATTTTCTTCCCAAAGTAAAATTGGTGGTATTCCCGCAAATTTGAGGTTGAAGACATTTAAAAGCGTGGAGTTCGGAGCCGGCCAGGGCTGGGCTCAAATCCTCTCCGGCCTCCTGGCTGTACAACCTTAGACAAATTCCTTCATTTCTTTTTAGGTTTAAATTTCTTTGTTAAGGGCAAAAAGTGGTAATCACCTTGTAAAGCTGGAGGATCAAAATCAATAGCGTCTATAAATTAGTACAGTGCCAGGCACATAGTAAGTGTTCAGTAAACGCTATTACTATCTATATGGCAAGTGACCTTTCTCCTAAGACTAAAAGTAAGGAGATGTTGTGCAAATGTTCACCCCCCCCCCCCCCCAACTAATTGTATCTAGGTTGGGAAGAGCTTGCTTTCCCAGGGCATAAAACAGATCCAAGTAATACTTCAATTGAGGATTCTCCGCGGATTTTTGGTGCGACTCCCATGCACCGCCCCCCCCCCCCCCCGCATCCCTTTCTGACGTCTAGGAAGTGGACTTTCCATCAGAGAACTTTGGGACTCCCGTCGGGACGAGGATGCTCCTCCAGGTCAGGGTTGAGCCGGGTGGGCGCTGGCGGGCTGGCACCCCGTCGGCGGCCTCCCGCAGGCGCGCCCCCGTCCCTCCCGCAGCGCCGGCTGCCACCGCGGGCGCCAGTCGTCGGGGGAGCGGAGGGAGCCCTGGGGGCCGGGGCCGGGGCCGCGGGGCGCGCGGGGCGCGCGGGGCGCAGGCTGCTGGCGGAGGGGCCCGGCCGGGGCGCCCCAGGCCCGCGGCGTCGCCCCCGCCGTCGGCAGGCAGCCCCGGAGCCCACCGCCGCGGCTCGGCAGCCCCGGCCCGTCGCGCCGTCCTGCCGCTTTGCTCCTGGCACTGCGCCTTGCCCTCCGTGGAGTCCTCCCTCCGTCACCCCCCGTCCCCCGCGGGCCCCCGCAGCCCCCCATTCTGTGCCCTCTCCGCGGCCCCCGGCGCCCCTCGCCTCTCCCCCGCCCGCCCGCGGACCCCGCCGACGGCGATGCTGCGGACCCCGCGGCCGGGGCCGGCTCCCCGGGGAAGCCCCCGCGCCCCTCCGCCCGCCCCCCGGGGGCGCGGGAGGCAAGTTTCCGCCGCGTCCTTTCCCCAGTGACAGGACCTGGCGGCGGCCGCGGCCGCGGCGGGAGGGAGCGCCGGCCTGGCTCCCGAGCCCGAGCCCCCTCCCCTGCTCGCGAGCTCGCGCGGTCTGTGTCTCTCTCCGCAAGTGCGGAGACGCGGAGGAGGAGGAGGAGGAGGAGGAGGGAGTTGGGGGAGGATCTCCATTGAAATAAACAACCAGGCAGCAGTTATTAACACGGGAACATGGCGGCCGCAGCCTCAGCCACGGCTTCGGCGGCGAAGGTCAGCGCCGACGGCAGCCGGCACCTGACGGCGTGACCGACCCGAGCCGGTAACCGCGCCTTCCCCGGGGGCCGCGAGGGCGGGCGGCGGGCGGCGGGCGGCGGGCGGGGGGCGCCGCGTCCCCACCCCCGGCCGCGGCTGCCCTGGGCGCGCCGAGCCCCGCGGAGCCGAGCGCCGCGGCCGGGGCTGTTTTTGTGTCGCGGGCTCCGCCGCCGGCGCGCGGAGGACGGACTCGCATCCCGGAGGCGCCGCGGGGCCGGGGAGCTGGGGCCGGGGGGGCGGGGGGTGGGGCGGGCGGGAAGCGGCGGGGAGACGCGGAGTCCCCGGGAGAGAAAGGAGGCGCTCCAGCGCCCTGCGAGTCCCGGAGCGCGAGGCGGGCGGAGGCTGCAGCCCGCGGCGCCGGCGAGAGGTGGGAGCCGGGAGCCGGGGGCCGGGGGCCGGGGGCCGGGGGCCGGGCGCGGCGGGGAGGCCCCCGCCCGGGGAGCGCGGCGCGGGGTCGGCGGGGAGCGAGGCTCCGGCGCCCTCGCGGCGGGGAGGGAGCGGCCGAGACGGGAAGGTGGACCCCGAGAAGGTGCCTTCTTTCATGGAAGCGCGGAGCGGCTGCAGCGCAGGGTGGGAGTCGGGCGAGGGCAGGCAGGACCCGGGAAGTGCTCGGGGGTGTGTGAAGGTGAAGCGCGGGGCCGGGGCCGGGGCCGGGGCCGGGGCCGGCGGGCCCGTGTCAGCGCCGCGGGCGGGGGGGCGGGGGGGCGGGGGGCGAGGGGCGCCGGGCGCCGCGGCCGGGCGGGCGGCCGGGGAAGAGCTGCGGCGGGCGGGGCGGGCGGCGCGCTCGGGCCGAGCAGGCCGGGCGGCGTGGGGGCGGGGAGCCGGGGAGCCGGGGGCCGGGCCGCGGCGGCGGCGCCGAGCTGGGCTCGCCCCTGACTTAACTTTCTGGGTGCGGGCATGTGTGCTGGAGGCGCGCTGGGGCCGGGGCTGGGGGCGGGAGGCGGGCCGGGAGGTTCCGGGTTGGCTCGCCAGCGCCCCCTTTTCTCTCCCCCGTCTCCCCGCCCCTGAAGGGACAGGCCCCTCAGGGCCCCAGGCGGGAAGCGGGAGGGGCCCTCCCGGCCGACTCGCGACGGTCACGCCCCGGGCCCGGGGACACTTCTCCCTCGGGCCTCCGGGGGCTGCCGCGAGAGGGAGAGAGGGGGCGAGGGGGCGAGGGGGCCGGGGTCGGCGCGCCGCGCTGGAGCTCCCCGTCCCCCGCCCCTCGGCCCTCCGGGGAGTCCCGGAGGCGCCTCTTCCGAGCTCGGGGGTGGGTCGGTCCCTGGTTCGATGGTTCCTCCCTCTTCCCCCTCCCTCTAGTGGTTTCCGGGGCCTGCGGGACCGAGGGGCGGGAATCGGGGACCCGGCCCCCTTGCACCGGCCCCGAGCCGGACCGGGCCTAACGCCTCGCGGGTCTGTCACCGGCAGGGGAAACTTTCCCAAACCGGGGACCGAGCCTGAACACCTCCTCCGCCACCTCGTCCTCTAATCCCACTCCCACTCCACCTCCTCCAACGCCTTCCCCTCCCTCCGACCCGAATCTCGCTGCGTGTGACTGATGGGGCAGTGAGCCAATCGGAGGCGGGGAGCTGACCTGCCGGGTGTCGGTAAGCCAATCGTGGGGAGCGGAGGAAGGAAGGGGGCGGGGTCGCCTCCCGACCAGTTAGAGCGGAGTTGCACGCGGGGCGGGGGAGCCATGGAGACGCCGAGCTAGCCGCTCTCGTCCATCCCTAGTCACCGGTTCCTCGGTCCGTGCGGTCTTGTCACTTGGCGGGTCTCCGGCCCGGGAGGCTCGTACTCTACGCGGGATGCTGTATTTCTCGTGTTACCGCAAGAGACGTCGTCTTAGACCAGGCGAAGTGTAAAGCCACTTAGTATGCGGCAGTAACTCCGAGGCCCGTTTCTAAGATGGCTTGTGTGCTGTGGGGATGGTGCCCTGGACCGCACGGCCGGCTGCGGCGTGACGGGCCTGGAGTTACCAGCTCACCCTTGCCTCGGTTTCCCTCAGCTCCTCCAGCGTGGGGCCGGGGGAATGTGAAAGGGCTCTCTGAAAATGAAGGCATCGGGATAGTCTTCGCTCAATTGATTACTGGGAATGTAAAGCATCATTGTTTGTAATGGCTTCGCTGGTTCCTCGTTTAATTAGACCGCCAGTACCCAAAGTGCACTTGGAACTTCGGCATTTGGGATGACATTTAAAAAAAAAAAAAAAAGTTGTCGTTTATGGTATGCGTGTCTTTTTTTTTTTTTTTTTTTCTTTCTTGAGTAAACAAAATGAAGTTAGGAACCAAAGCATCACTGTTTGGAACATAAAGCGTTGGTATTTAAGAAGCAAAGCTAGTCAAAGAGTTATTTGTCGACAGGGAGGAAAAAAAAAAAGTCTTAAGTAAGTGTAGTTTGCTCGATGACTCCCACACAAAAGATTCTTAAAAAATAAATTAGTTTTCTTAAACACTGCTGAATTGAACAGTGTGTGGGTACTTGTCTGGTTTATGCAAGGTTAGGAGACCTCTTTGGTTGCCTTATGTCGGTCGTTGGGTTCCGTCCAGTGACTTTCTCAACTCCCCGACTTTTAAGAATAGGGAGGCTAGGTCTTTGGTTCTCAATAAAGAGCACAGGTTGCTCCGCAGGAATAAGCTGTCTTTTAAAAAGGCAGCAGCTGCTACAGTGCTTTTTTATGTGTATGTGTGCTCCTGTTCTTTGTTGGTGAGGTTTAGTGCATGCTGACAGCAGCAAGGCCCCTTTTCCCAACTGGAATTTGTAAAATCTTCGGGAGTTCCGAGAATGAATCGTGTTAAACTGAGAATGAATTCATTCATTTTGTGTTAAGTAGCCCATGAATTTAATCTTGGGAAGCGCTTTTTTTTTTTTTTTTTTTGGAGGTATCTTAGGTGCGTGGTATTTATCTATACTGCTTTCTCAAGCTTTTATTAAAATTTCGTTACAATAAAAAAGAATTGAGGAACTCTGGTTTTAGGAAATAGGATTTAGCACACTGTACACATGTATTCTGCTGTAGTATACCATCCTCAAATTTATAGCGTGAATTCTTAATTCAGTATAATTTTTAGTGTTTATGTAGACAGAAATTAATTGCATTTTGCTGAAGTCCTTTGGGTGTTATTTTAGTGATAAAATAGTAAAAACCGTGGGGATAAAACATTTAGCTGCCAGGAGTGGCAAATATTGTAAATTAAACATGCAAAATTTGACGACATTGAAACCCCCCCCCATGATTAGTTAATTGAGTTAGTGATGGCCACTCCGACGTGTTCCCGTCTCTCTTTTGTATGCGTAAGAGCAACAGAATTATTTTACTTCATTCCCTACAACAATCCTTGAAAATGTTCTCAGATTCTTGGTGGCAGAGTGTAAGTAGCAAGTCCTCCAAAGCCTGGCTAGGGAGGGGAGAAAAAAAAAAAAAAAACTCCTAAGCATATGGAGACATCTAGAAAAAGATGTGCATCGTCAGCTGTGATTCCATTGTGTGCTCTCAGACTAGATCTGAGCCTTCTTCCTCCTGGGGATTTCAGTCTTAACAGAGGAGTTCTTTGACTTTTAGATGTCAGGATACCGAAACAGAGGGGAGGAGAAAAGCTTTCCAGTTATGAATTTAATATTTTTTAGATAGTTTGGCTCAGATTTTAACCTTTTACTGGTTAAATATAATTTATATGACTTTCATTCACTGTTAGAGGAGCATTCACTGGAAATGTAAAACATTAAGGATTGGAGGGGGACTTGGGCTGTGTTATGAGTGCATAAAGGGGGTAATGCTCCTTGGCTGGCTTTATCTATAGCTATATCTTATTAAAGCTTTCTAAGCCTCACAGTCGAGGACCTATGAGCAGTGCTTTCATTACACACCCTATATTTAAGAATTCAGTACCTTAGCTGTTTCAAATCACATCAGGTTGAAATGTGACCCATAAGTTGACAGCTTGAATTTCTTAGAAAAAAAAAATGTGTTGTATTGGGTTTAAAAGCGATTCTTTTAAGCAATCTTAGGATGTTAGGTAGCAAAAAAAAAAAAGTCCCTTTAACAATTTTTCTAGAAGGTGGCGGTTTTCTGAAATGCACAGTGTGTTCTTGATATTTTGACCAATATTGTATCATGGTTGAAGTTATGTTTAGAAGCATAATTAATGCTTAGTTATTTTTATGGGAAAACTGCTACTTAAATTACTGGCTTTTCAATATTCTGTATTTATAGTGTTGTTTGGTGATTTATGTTATTATATGCTCTGTCAATTTTAAATTAAGAGAATAGGAGGGAGAAAGAAAATAAGTTACTGCTTTAAGGTATTAGTCTCTTACTGTAGTAAATCTTAAAATCAGTGGAAATTAGTATCTCTCCCGTAATGAAATAATCACTGTATTTACATACCAATGATGAGAACCATTCAAAGGAAAACAGAACCAAACACTCAGTATCTTATACTCTCAAACCTGAAGCTCATTTTACCTCTGACTTGCTTTCTAAACAAAAAATATTCTTAGCGTTTATGTGTTTACTTTTTTGTTTTAAAGGGTCATAGAAGGGTTTATAAATTGCAAACTGTAGAATGTTATGTTACTCTCTAAAGTCTATTAAAAGTAATGTCTGGAAAAGTTATAAAATACAGTTTTAGGTCATAGACTCTCAATTCAGACAGCATAAAGAAACTCGTATTTTATGGATTCTAGGTACTAGTTTCTAAATAGAGGTGAGATTGTGACTTCGGTGAATATTTTAGAAGCTGGTTTAGTTTTCCTAGCTGTTGTAAAACTGAGGCAAAACTGGTTATGAAAAGGACTGAAAATCTTGGAGGTAAACTTGTGTTTGAAGGTAACTAAAATGAAAGGACTAGATGGTTTGTAGGTAGATCACAATGCTCGTGGCTTTTAGGGGAAAGATTTTATGTCTATCCTATGAAATGTTCATCAGTAACCACATTTCTGGCTTCTAGTGGCTATGATGACATAATGCAATTGTGGAAAAATTGATTCTAGGACAATTTTCAGTTGGTTCCTTAGTTGGAAATTTCTAGAGGAGAATTAAGCAGGGAATCTATGGGGATGTTTTACTTAGCTGCTTTTGAGGCTTTTAGATGTAGAATCTTAATTTTAAGTAAGAAATGGAGGAGAACTGCTCGTAGGTGGAAGTTATTGGCAACTAGGTAAAGGTTCTGAAAGAAAAAACAATTTTTAAGTATCAATTGATAGATACACGGAGAATTGAAGTTAGCAGGTCAAATCTGGTAGAATTTATGCCTTATAGGCAGCAAATTATGAACTGTTAAGAGTTCCTGTTGGTAACTTAAATCCCACATTAGGCTTTTTAGATTTTTGTCTTTGCATTCTTGCCTCATTTAACCTTTGTTTCATTCATTTGTTCTTTATTTATTTGATGAGTATTTGAGTATCCCAGCTTTGGCAGTTTACTTTGATAGTGTAAACTGTCCATTACAAATCCTGTGATTTAAGGGGGGAACACAGAGTGGGTTGTTTTGGTGGAGGAGGAGGTAGAAAGGCACATGTTACCCTAATTTTCAACTGGCTTGGATACTAAAGATCTAGTTTTCTGGTGTGTGTGATTTTAATTAAACATTGTCAGAAAATTTTAATTTGATTTGGGTTTGAGTCTCTCCCCCACCCTGAAAATAGGGTTATATTTTTAATAAGTTGTTAAATGTCCCCTTAACCGATTAGCTTACAATCAGATAATTCTCCTTTAATGGAGATATGGATATTTATAATTTGTGTTTTATTTTCTCTGGAATCATGTTGTGTGTGGTCCGCGTGGCAATCTTTAGTTGGTCGAAGGTATTGCGGCAACAAGTCAGGGACCTCCCAGTTCCGTGGAGAGTGTGCCTTGTTGCTGCTCTAAGGCTAGGTATTCTGGGTTTTCACACCCTAAGTTTCTAAAGGATGAAAAACCCCCTTGTGCAGCCTTTCACAGGTGTTCTTCTATGATTATTAGTTTTTCTAGATTTAACTCAATTCTTGTTCTTGACTAAAACGTCTGTATTGGGAGAGTAACAACAGTGCAACATAAATGATAATAGCAGCTCTCCCTGAGTGCCAGCAACCTGTTAGGGGCTTTTTGAAATGTGTTTCATTCTTTCTTTTTTTTGCCACAGCACTGTAAAATAGAGGTACCTCATTTTTCAGAAGGTGAAGCTTAAAGGAGATTAAGTCCTTTTGCCTGTGAGCAAAACTTTGGGAGGGAAAATTATCCTGACCAGTGAGTGTGGGGAAACACATCGTAAGTATCAGAGGGAATGGTGAGTCTGAGAACATCTTCCTTTTAGGAATCTGATAAAGAACATGTTTGCAGGCCTTTGATAAGGCTCTCAGTGTAGATGTTTAGTCCCTGAGAGGGATGAATAGTCCTGCAAATCATGCCAACAGGTGTCTAGGAAAGCCTTGCATCAAGGCAGGCCTGTACCTGGACAGGTGTTACTTATCTTAAGATCTATAAATAGTCTCTGGCTTTTTAGTCATCAGCCCAGCCTTTTTTTTTTTTTTTTTTAATATTTATTTATTCACAAAAGACACAGAGAGAGGCAGAGACATAGGCAGAGGGAGAAGCAGGCTCCGTGCAGGGAGCCTGATGTGGGACTCGATCCCAGGACTCCAGGATCATGCCCTGGGCCGAAGGCAGACATCCAACCGCTGAGCCACCCAGGGATCCCCATCAGCCCAGCCTTTAACAAATCTTAGATTGCAGGATTCTTGTCTGCTAATTTTCAAAAAATAAGAACTGTAATGGAAGAAATAAAAACAGGTAACATTTATTGAGTGGTTACTAAAAACCCAGTGCAGGGTTCAGGCACCCTTACTGTGTGCTCTGCCTTTCTCACTGTAACACATTGAGGTAGGTGCTCTCTTACTATTGTTCCTATTACAGAGTTCATGAAGTGGAGGCACAGAATTGTCAAATAAGTTGCCGAGGGTCACACAGCCAGGGACTACTGGAGAAGAATTTGAACCCAGGCACACGTTGCCCTTTGGTCCTGTCCCCTTAATGTGTTTCTGTTAGCTCATGGGCTCTGCTTACTTCTTTCAGCTTCATGTGGCTGTTTCTAATCAAGGGCTTTGTGGAGGTAACACAGATCAGGAATTCTCCATTAGGGAAGAGAGAAGGGGTTGGAGTATTTTGAGAAAGCACATCCAGGTTGGCTATTTGTTTCTCACAGTGAAAAGCCAAGAAAATAAGCTCAAGAAAACTTGATTGTAGGCAGTAGGGAGAACATAGATTGAGAGCACGACAGCCGGTATTGGTTGAGAAAGGATGAAACACTGATTGAGATATTTGGCTTCTTGTTTCTTTACAATATATTTAATTCTAGTATGTTTAACTATTAGGTGGTGATTGTGTGATGCACGTTTTACAGATTTTGTGTAGTCTCTGTGGCGTGGATGACTTGGTGTTGAGATATTGTAGTCTTAAAAGAAGGCTGATAATATATGCAGTCATCTGACTTGTGCTCTGCTATTTGTGGAATTCTTCCGTCTGCTCAATTGTTTGCAAGGAGTGAGGAGAGCTTTCAGGGAACTCTTTCACCTATGCACGTGTGGGGAGCAGCATACACTACTTTTAGTGTTCCGGCTCCTGGGGACTGAAGACTTGTCATAGATGAAAATATAATGCATGATATTTTCTGTTACTCATTTAGTGTGTCCATATGAAATGTGATCCCACCTGTTCCAAGGCTTAATAAGCTTGTGGAGTGTGAGTTCTGGAAGTTCCTGTTGTTGCTGACTGACCTCTGCCCATTGAAGTAGCCATATCTAAATGAGGATTGTCTTTTCTTGCAGATTATTTCTGCTTATAAAATCAGCTTCTTAATCAAACATGAAGTGACTTCCCTTGCCTTTGCTGGTACAGTAGCGTTTGTAAGAATATTTGATACTATTTTTTTCTTAAAATTTCTAATTCTGTTGTTGATATGCTTACTGGTGAAAAGCTTTCAGTTATTGTCAAATGTAAATTCAAAAATGAGTTGCAGATCTTAGAGGAACCTATATTTTTACTTGAGTCATTTCTAGAGTCAAGCTAAAGGGAAAATTTAGATTGCTACGTGGATAACATTTTTGGGGGCATCTGGCTGGCTTAGTAGAGCATGTGACTTGATCTTGGGGTCATTAGTTCAAGCCCACGTAGGGTGTAGAGATTACTTAAAATAAAAATACATTTTAACGTACTTGTGTATATTTTAAAAATAGAATTATTCATACATGGGCTTATCAGGTGTTCACCTCTGGTTATTGTTGGAACATAGGTGGTGAATTCTTTCATATATACTTTTAGAATCCTAAATAAGGAATATGGAAGTTTCTGGCTGAAAATCTAGATGTCAGGAGTGTGAATTTCTGCTAACATTGATAGCATTTCTTGAAATTACAGAAGTTGATTTAATAGTTATGGAGACAGGCAGTAGGGGCTTGCGGGTGTTTGAGGCAATCTTGCTGTCCAATACCTGCCATCTTGCACCTGCAGCCCATTGTGGAGGTCGTGCTGTGTGTGCTGTGCATGGAAACTAAGCTCTGCGTGGCTCAGTCGTTTAAAGAAGTGAGGATGGACTGGTAAATGATGGTGTGACTTTGCTTCAGTTTGGATATAAATCTCTGTAGACTTTTCTCCTCTATCTCCTTTTATCCTTCCTTGGCCTTCTCATTTTTTCTTTTCCCCCTTAAAGTTTAAAGATGGAAGATGGCTGGTAGTGAACGGAACACAAGGTTACGGAGGAAGTCTGTTACTATCATTAAGTATTTCATGTATGATCATGATCTATGGTTTCCCTCTTTACCAAACAGATTGGCTCTGCTAACAGCACTTAGGGAAGAAGCTAGCTATTTGTTAAGTAAGCCATTAGGTTGAAAACAGATCACTTAACAGGCACAGTACGGTAATTGGCTGATTTGTTGTTAGAAGTTAGTCCGTTGCTGGACAGTATTTGTGGTTCAGTAGACCAGGGGGCTGAGCTTCTGTTGTTGTCTAATAAGATTGAGTATTACCTTCCCTAGTTTTTATGTATTTTATTTCTTACCTGTTTAAGGATATTGTTACAAACTCTGTGTTGGATGTCTTGAAAGTGTTCCTTTGATCCAAGTGGTCCAAATGGTGTAAATTTGAAATCGGAAGGTGATTTAAGATTGATGGAAATTGTAACCAAATTCCTAAAAAGCCTCAGGAATGCCTGCCTCTTTGGAGTTTCTGGTAGTGTACTGTATTTTCAATTTCTGGAATTCTATTTTGAGGCTTATGTGTAGTTCTCTTATTGATGTTTTAAGTAATAATGTCTTGATTCCTTAAGACTCTTCTGTAAAAGTGTGGTATGAAAATATTTATCCCACTAAAACTGTCATTTTAATGTATTATTGCACCACTAGAGTCTTTTCTAAATAAACACATAGTAAGTATAAATAATGAAACCTAGTGAAGGAAATGGAAATCATGTAAAACTTTTTGATTCATGCTGTATTACCTTTTATTTTAAGTGGGAGATGTGTACAATTAAGAATTTTTTTTTTTTTTACAATTAAGAATTTTAATAAACGAAAGATTTTAAGCAATTAGATACAATACAAAAAATGACATGATATTGTGAGCTGAACATATTGGCAGTGACAGTTGATAGTGACAAAAGTCAAAAATGCATGGACGCTGAAGGATATTAGAAAAAACTGGAGCATTATCCTTCTCTGGTTAAAGGATGTTCACATAACAGCATTCTTGTAATTATTGGTGATCTCATTGTAGTAATAAATATTTTTACTTTGAGAAAAGGCATTGAGGAGAAAAGAGAGACAGGAGATAAAGGGAACTCCAAATTTTCAACTCTAGGCGAGCAAAGCCTTGGGCAGGAAGGAACTGGTCTGGATACCTCTGGTCTGGCCTTGAGTGCCTGTGGTAGGGCCAGTGAGCTGGGCCTCCTGCAGAGGTCAGGACTCTTACTAGGAGAGGCGCCTCCCTCCCCTACTCATTATCACTGGGAACAGCTGCTGACCCTATGGTGGGAAGGAAAGGGAGAGCCTGTGGTAGATGAAACATGGGGTGAGTCCCAGGGGATGAGGTCCCAGGTGCTCACCTGCAAAACTGTTGTTTGCATCTGGACTTCCCACCAGGAGCTGGCTGGCTGTCGTGTATAACATCCTTCTGATCTGCATCCATAATTCAGACAGTGCTGATGGCCTATTCCCTCTGGTACCACCGAGCCTCACAGCCCTTCTACCCCCATGCTCTGTGAGGTGAGAAGTGAGGGGATTCCTCCTCGCCAGAGCAGGTAAAGACCAGGTAAGGCAAGGGAAGGCCTTCAAGGACTTGAGATTTTTCAAAGGCTGAGGGCCTTGCATTTACCTGGCTTAGCTTTCAGAGGAGTGAGGGAAACCAGTGCCTTCTCACCAAGGGATACAGGGCTAAGGATGCCCTTTTCCATTCCTTTCTTGAAAAATCTCCCATTGAGGTTCACATGTCTCCCACAGGCTCATTGTAGAGTTTCTGAACCTGCAGTCAGTTAGTTGCTCAGAGCTGTTCAGGGTCTTGGGAGAAAGAGATCAAGTGTCTACTGGGGAGTGGTGGAGAGGAGAAGAAGAGGCATTCAGAAACTGGAGTGGCCTAGAGAGGTGTTTCTGTGTGCCAAAAAGGACCATGGAGATGGAGGATAGCAATGCAATAGAGTAACCTTGACTGAAATCTATAAATTGACGAAAGTGTATAAAGTAAATCTGGAGTAGCAGCTTTAAGGACCTGCTAGTAGTTTATCAACTTGATCATATTTAGTAGTTATAGTATTTGTTATTTTAGGTGGAATAGGCTATTTATACATTTTTAAAAAAATATTTATTCATGAGAGACACACAGAGGCAGAGGGAGATGCAGGCTCCCCACGAGGAGCCTGATGTGGGACTCTATCCCAGGACCTTGGGATCACAACCTGAGCCAGAGGCAGACTCAGTCACTGAGCCACCTGAGTGCCCTTATACAGACTTTTTTTTTTTTTTTTTTGAAGGTTTGGATAAATGGTGGGTTAGGAGTAAAACAAAATTTTTCTATAAAGTCTTTGGAGTTTAATATCAAGGAGGAAAAACCACGAACTAAAATGCTTTCAATAATCAAGCATTAAAATTTGTGTTCAATAAAAATGCTTAACATAACTGTGCTTTGGCTTATCTGAATGAAACAGGTAATTGTATATGTTTTCTTATTGGTTTGCTAAAAATTGAGTAGTAAGGACAGTGTATATGTGTGTATATTTTTTATTCATTCTTTCTTCCCCTCCTCCAAAATAATTTTATATAACTGCTTAAGGGCTTTTCACTTTTAAACTGTATTTGGACTGATTTAACAAATTCTCCTTCTGCACTGTAAGTCATTAATACACTGATCTTCCCCAAATATCCCTTTTATAATAACGCAAGTCCCCAGTCATCACAGAATGACATTCCAAAACACTCACTAGATAGGTCTGTCACAAACCCATTTTTCCCTATTTCTATTCTTTTTTTTTTTTCCCTATTTCTGTTCTTTACACAAACTTTTGTACCTGTTAGTCTGTTCTTCCTGGCCTTGACCATACAGTTCACATTCTTTGATTTGCCTTGAGAAAACTAGTGAGTTATTCTAAGATTTAGGAAGCAACCCTTTGATATAGAATTTAATTTGTTGGGAGTTTATATTATTGATTTCAGTTAATAGAAAGGATATGATCAAAACAAAAAGTATACATAGACTCCAACAGTATTCAAAGATTATCAGTAAAGATGTTTATATAACATTGGTTACAGATTTTACAAAAAATCCAGAAATCCACTTACCTTCAAAACAGAAACAATATGGGACTCCTGGGTGCCTCAGCGGTTAAGCGTCTTTCTGCCTTCGGCCCAGGGTGTGATCCTTGGGGCCCTGGGATCTAGTCCCACATCAGGCTCCCTGCAAGGGGCCTGCTTCTCCCTCTGACTGTGTCTCTGCCTCTCTCTCTCTCTGTTTCTCTCATGAATAAATAAATAAAATCTAAAAACAACAACAAAGAAGCAATAAAGACTTAAATTTTGGGCTTTGTTGCTTTCGTAAAACTGAACATTTTTCACACGGAGACTTACTATCTTTTCCCCTGCAGAATATTTTGACACTGCAGTGAGAAGAGGGATTAATAATCTCAGTTCATAGTGGAAAGAGGAGAAAAAAGGTAAAGAAAACCTTGGGGAAAATCAGTAGTTCTGGAAAGGTAATAAAACCAAACCAAACACAAAGAAAGTGTACTAGGGTTGGCACTTAAATACTTCCATTGAAGAAGTGATAAAACAGAGAATGAAAGTGTCACTTGAAGGGCTGATGTCTCAATAGATAAATAATGAAATTCTACAACTATCCAAAGAGCAAAGCCCTTACAGTCCACACATTAGTATATACTTGTGGCAACACCTATAAAAATATTCTCAACCTTCTTCCCTAATCTCTACTTAAACAATAATTCTCTATTTTGTGGTATCATTTTATTTGTGGAGTAATTCAGAATGCTGTCTGTCATCTATTTACATTCTGTCACCAGCCAATTGTATATTAAAGTAGCAGAAACAGTATACAGCTTAGGAGGAAAGGCAGGGTGGTGCTTTGTGATGTGCAGTGTCAAATATATCTCTTTTCCTTAGCTTCTGTGATGCTTCAATAATGTGGTAGAACAAGTGGCTAAAAAAGAACTATTTCAATGCTGTATATGCTGCTTCTTTCTCCCTCTTGCTCTCTCTCTCTCTCTCTCTCTCTCTCTGTGTGTGTGTGTGTGTGTGTGTGTGTGTGTGTGTGTGTTGGGTGAACTATTTGAAGTTACAGATGACCTTTTATCCATAAAGCATGTTGCCTTAAAATAAAGGCATTATTTTATATAACCATATACAATATGAATAGGACTATTAAACCCCAGAAAACTAGTGTCAAATCCCAGCTCTCTAATCCGATTTCCCAGTTGTCTCCAGACTCTTTATAGTTTTGGGTTTCAAACCAGGAGCTAATCAGGTTCACTCATTGCATTTGGTTCTGTAGTCCCTTTAATATAAAACATTTCCCCTAGTTTTTGTTTGCTTTCTGGTTTTTAGGCTACTTAAAATTTTTTTTTTTTAATTAAAAAATTGAATTGTGGCAAAATACTTTTAAAGTTTACCATCTGGGCAGCCCTGGTGGCGCAGTGGTTTAGCGCCGCCTGCAGCCAAGGGCGTGATCCTGGAGGCCCTGGATTGAGTCCCACGTCGGGCTCTCTGCGTGGAGCCTGCTTCTCCCTCTGCCTGTGTCTCTGCGCCTCTCTCTCTCTCTCTCTCTCTCTGCATCTCTATGAATAAATAAATAAAATCTTAAAAAAACAATAAAGTTTACCATCTTACTCATTTTTTAAAATGAGCGGTTCAGTAGTGTTAAATGCATTCATGTTGTGTAGCCAGTCTTTTCAGTGTTGAGACTACAGTTTCTCTAGGGGTGTATGGCTGGCTCCGTCTGAAGAGCATGTGACTCTTGATTTCAGGATTGTGAGTTCGAGCTGCATGTTGGGTGCAGAAATCACTTAAATAAATAATAATAATAAAGACTTCAGTTTCTCCAGAAGTGTTAGGAAAATTAAATTGTTGGGGTGCCTAGCTGGCTCAGTTGACAGAGCCTGCGACTCCTGATCTCAAGGTGTAAGTTCTAGCCCCGTGTTGGGTAAGGAGATTACTTAAATATGAAAAGAAAAATTGTGGGATGCCCTGGGTGGCTCAGTGGTTGAGCATCTGCCTTAGGCTCTGGGTGTGATCCCAGGGTCCCTGGATTGGGTCCCACATTGGGCTCCCTGCAGGGAGCCTGCTTCT
This sequence comes from Vulpes lagopus, assembly GCF_018345385.1. NCBI lineage: Eukaryota > Metazoa > Chordata > Mammalia > Carnivora > Canidae > Vulpes > Vulpes lagopus. Next base: position 60,854,529 of record NC_054832.1, read on the forward strand.
CCTCCCTCTGCCTTTGTCTTTGCCTCTTTCTCTGTGTCTTTTGTGAATAAATAAATAAATCTTAAAAAAAAATTGTTATATATCTGAATTTGATCAGGGCTGAAGAATAGTGTAACCTTTGAGAGCTTATTGCTGGAGATTGTTGCATCTTAGGACGTTTTCTTGGCAGGCCTTTTCTGAATGCTTCTTATGTCTGGGCCTATAATATGTTTCACAAGTACATCACAAGGAAATAGACCTAATGCTGTGAGGGATGCAAACACAGAGGTGTATTGCTGCCTCTGAGAACGTTTACCATAAGAGAACTCTAGTAGGAGTTTTTTTCCTCCTGGGAAGTAGTAGATTTCTCTTTTAGGCACAGGATGGGGATTGAGACATTAATTTTATAGCACACTTGGGTAAATAGAAAGCTTTTATTCAAACACTTCTTTGGAGTAGCACTATAGAGACAGAAATTTGCTGGGATTTTATGCAGTTTGACAACTTGAGTTTCTTGAATGCTTGAGTACTCCCTAACTTTGAATTTGAAGGTTTCTATTTCTCTTTCCCTTATTTTTTTTTTTCCAGTGTCTACATTTGTTCTCCCTTCTGACTTTTCCTGCCCACCCCCATGATTTCCAGCATTAGTTTCTATTTAACCTCCTATTCTCTTTCCTACTTCAGAACCTTATTAATAAGTATAATAGAGCCCTCCTGTCTTCCCTTGTGAATCACAGTGGATATCTGGGATTCATTCTCACTTTGAGAAACAGAGTATAAAAGTAAAAAAATCATTCACAGGTATGCGGATTATACCAGCAAGATACCTGGTTAGTCTCACCTACCTAATACAGTAAAGAAGTAGTAATTATTCTTAACGTAGGTCTGGAAGCCTCAATGGAAAAGTTGTGAGTGGGAAAAATAGCACTCAAAGAAAACAAGAAATAACACAAGAATTTAAGTAACTTCAAAATAGCCTCAACTTGAAACTTTTAGGCTTCAGGAAAAAGAACAAAAACCAAGATTATCTTCTTTTACTCAGAGTGATACTCTTGGAGGTAGAACATTGTTCAGCTGATGGCCATGAATCTTGCACTGCACCTTTCTTAGAGATGGCAACATTTCCCTTGCTTCCACAAAAAAACAAAATATGCTGCTCAGGAATAATGAGACTATTATTGAGTTAATATTTATACTGGGAAATCATATACTTAGGAGATACATGAAGAATGGAATGAAAAGTGGGACTGTACATAGGCCTTTTCATTTAACAGATCTGGGCTTATTTATTTAAAGAGTGTGCGCCCAGGGGGGCGGGGCGGGGTGGGGTGGGGAGGGGAGGATGGGAGGGGCAAAAGGGGAAAGAGAAAGAGATTCTGTTAAGCAGACTCTGGGCTGAACACAGAGCCCTACTTGGGACTCTCAGTCTTACCACCCTGAAATCATGACCTGAGCCAAAACCAAGAGTCGGATGCTTAACCATCTGAGCCACCCAGGTCCCCCACATATGGGCAATTTAAAAGTGATTAGAATTTAAAACAAGTGACTCAGAAATCCCATTTTTATGATTTTTTTTTTTTTGCAAAAATTTCCTGAAATATCTTCCAAACATACGAAGTGATAGCCTCCTTGTTCTTGTCATTTTATATGTATTGTGTGGCTTTTAAAAAATGTTGGCATACTAGAGAGGGTTGGACCAAAAGTATAGTTGCATTTCTGAGTGCCTCTGTGCTGCATTCCAAACAGATAAAGTAGTAGCAGGTAGCAGCGTGGGTCAGTAGGGAGGGTGGTGCTCATGAAATGTAACTGAAATAGGGACATTATGGACAGATAGGGAACAGATGCAAAAATAGCATACAGAATGTCCTGTTATTGTAAAAGAGCGGCTATACAAAACCATCAGAAAATGAGAGTTTGTGTATCTAATTTTTCTGATTCTGTGTTTTATTCCTTTGAGCACTTCATTTTAAAAAAATAGTCATTCAGGAGAAAATACTTTTAAAGATTTTTTTTTTTTTTAAATAACGTCCACACCCAGTGTGGGGCTTAAATTCACAACCCCAAGCTCGAGAGTCTCCTCCACTGAGCCAGCCAAGCACCCCTAGAAGAAAATACTTTTAAAATGTGAAATATTTCTCTGTTGTCTAAACTGATTTGAAATGTGCTAAAATTCACTCTGGTCCATGCCCTCTTCTAAGGTACCGATCTGTTTTTCTCTCCACCGTGTAACTGTAAACAATAGATTCCATGCTACAGAATTCTTGGTGACTCTTGGACTTGCCCTTTTCTGTCTTGGTTCACTGGGTGTTACTTTTTGTGTATATGTGTGTATTATTATCACTTTTTTAATGACTGTGCCTTTTGTCTTTTCTGGCTTTCTGAATTTTACACCTGCTGTGGGTTTGGAAACCAGATAACCAGATTTTTTTTTTAAAGTATTTTTTAAAATTAATTAATTTATTTATGATAGTCACACACACAGAGAGAGAGAGAGAGAGAGAGAGAGGCAGAGACACAGGCAGAGGGAGAAGCAGGCTCCATGCACCGGGAGCCCGATGTGGGATTCGATCCCCGGTCTCCAGGATCGCGCCCTGGGCCAAAGGCAGGCGCCAAACCGCTTCGCCACCCAGGGTTCCCTAGATAACCAGATTTGTTAATGCTGCACAAATTTAAGGAGCACTTCCTATGTACTGGACAATGGGAACACAAAGATTTAAAAAAGAAATGGCCCCTATCCTTAAAGATCTCACTGGAAGGAAGGAGTCCTGTGGGCAGGTAATTACACTATATGCATTAGAATAGGCAATTGTATTAGAGGGCTAGTCAGATATTTTATGGGAGCAACTGGTTTATTTTGTGAGGTGAGGAAAGGCTTTCTAGCTGCTGGAGTGTTTGAGTTGAGCTTCAAGGGCTGATTGAGATTTCATCAGATAAGAGAAAAGGCATTCTGAAGAGAGATGTGTGCATAGGATGAAGATAGAAAATATTACGAGTATGTTTCTATTTTTTATATGCACTTTTAATAAGATCTGCATGAGAATCTGAGAGTCTTATCTGTAAAACTAGTGATCTTGGGGCACTTGGGTGTCTCAGTTGGTTAAAAACCCCCGACTCTCGGTTTCTGCTCTGGTCATGATCAGGGGGTTGCTCCAGTCATGATCTGGGGGTCGTGGGATTGAGTCCCACGTGAGGCTTCGTGCTGAGCAAGGAGTCTGCTTCTCCCTCTCCCTCTGTTCCTTCCCCCACCCGCACACACACACTCTTTCAAATAAAAAACAAAAAACCTTGTGATCTTTAGAGCACAAAATTTGGGATAATGTCTATTTTGAATATTTAGAAAGAAGCCTTTTCCCCCTTGTTTCTCTTTTATTTCTTGGTTGTGCTCTGGATTAGGGAGTTCTGTTTATTCTTGCTGTATTATATATATCCCACACTTGTGGCCCCACAAATGTTGTGGGCCAGGGTTGGAAACGCTGTGATGGACATCGCTTATCTGCTTAATGATGTCTGACATTCAGCTTGAATGAAGTCTGAAAGCCACGGCTTGGCAATGGCATCAGTAAATAAAGCCTTGCTCACTTCCGTGCTTGGTGCTTGATATAGGCTGTTGGCCAGCCCCTCAGCTGAGTTACGCTTTGTATGGCCTCTCTACCTAGCTGCTTGGGCTTCCTCAGAGCAGGACGACTAGGATTCAGAATGTAATAGTTCCAAGGAAGCTGTCACCTTTTATAACTTTAACCTTATAAGTCATATAGGGTTATTTCTGTCTTAGGCACAAGCCTCCCCAGATCCAGGTCCCAGAAAACAGATTTGGGAACGTAGATCCCAGCTCTCCTTGGGAAGAATGTTAAAAGTTGAATTGTAGGGAGTGTATGTGGGATGAGAGGTTGGCAGTCATCTTTGGGAACCATCATCTTTTAAAGGGCTAAGTTGTAGAAAGTTGAAGTGTTACTGTCCTTTAAAAGAAGAGAGGAAGGAGGATTTACTGTTTCTCAGATATCCAAAGTGTTTCCATATGAGATGTAATGAGCAGCTGTTTTTTAGTTCTACAAAAGGCAATGTTCTTAAACTATATCTAATGGAGTTTTAGTTAGATGTTTAGAAGAACTTTCTGGAAAAAACGTGCATTTTTTTTTAATCAGAAGAAATTTGTATGATTTAAAAGTAAGTTTAATAATGATTAAATATATATTGCCTATGGGTAGACCTGTCGCCTTGAGCAAGTGATTTAATGTTTGAGTACAATTTCCATTTTTGTTAAATGGGGATAATGATTGTTCGCCTGAGTGGTTGAGGATCAAATAGGTTTTATTATTTAATGAACTCAAAATGAATTAGATGATTTTAAAGAAATCTTCTGGTAACAGATCTCTGTTTATCACTAAGGAAAATTATGGGGCATTAGTTAATCTTTCTAAAATTCTTTCTTTTTAAGACTTATTTATTTATTTTTGAGAGAGACCGTGTGTGCTAGAGCATGAGGGAGGAAGAGGGGGTGAGGGAGAGAGAATCTGAAGCCCAGTCTCTAGCCTGCATTGCGTTGAGCACAGAGCCTGGACACTGGGCTCAGTCTCACAACCATGAGATTACATCCTGAGCCAAAGAAACCAGGAATCGGATGCCTAACCAACTGTGCCACTCAGGTGCCCCTAAAATTTTTCTCTTACAAAAAATAAAATTTTTCTTTAAATTCTAGGATCATCTTTTTTTTTTTTAATACAGAAAAGTGTGGCCTATTATTTTTCTTCCCTATTCGTATATTTAGTATAGAACTCTTTAAATGAGAATGGCACATATTTTTGGGCTGTTTATTTTACCAGGAAAATTTCTAGGGAGTTAGCCCTGACAGCCACTCATGAGAAATAATTAACACAGCAAACCCCGCCCCGCAAAGTCCCAGGAGGGTGCTGCTTCAGCAGATCACTGTGTAGATTAGGGCCGCTTTTTGTTCAAAAAATGCTTTTTTTGTGTGTGTTGGTAGCATGGTTAATAGAGTTTTTATTTTGATTCTCTTGTCCAAGTTTTAAAATGTATAAACTGTCTATTTTGCTTATCCAAATGGAAATTCCAGTGTCTCACTGAACTTTAGAAAAATATGGGGGAAGGTCCCTGCTTTTTTAAATAGACTTTTCCAGGGACTCTGTGAGATATTATAGGGAGCCAGGCTTGAGAGTCTTCTGCTCTAGGTAGGTCCTGAACCAGGGTAAGGGGTATGTGGGATTTGTCTTCCTACTAGGAATCCCAGCGACCTGAGATGAAGAAGAGGGTCAGGGACCCTCAGTGTGGAGATTAACCAGCAAGACCATCTGTTACCTGTCTGCGTGTCCTATTTGGACTCACAATTCCATAGTAAGACATTTCTCAGTAGAGAAAGATCAGAAAGCCATACACTGAGGTAATTGACATTTTATATACCATCAAGCACAGACTTGTCCTTGGGAAAGGCATTTCACTTTTAAGGATAGAATGAAAGTAAAATCTTTCAAGATCTTGTCATTAGTTTTTCTTCCTAGTTACTCTTAGGAGATGATGTCACTGCAGGGCAGAAAAGATTATACAGTTTTTCTTAGAGGATTTACTAAAAACTTGAATGTTCTGTTGGAAGATGTTAATATTACATTCCAACAAACTTGGAATTCTTCACTTGCAGGAGATTTTTGGTTTTGAGTTTTGGTATTGGTTCTGTTTTTTTTTTTTTTTTAAATTTATGGTGTAGCATTTAGGAGCCACATTGCTTAGATTGTGGTCTGGCTCCATCACTTGAACAGGTGTGACCTTGTGCCCCAATTTCCTTAGCTGTTCACTGTTGTTATTATCATTACTTGGTATATCTCCTTCAGTGATCAGAGTTTGAGACACAATTGGCATCCAATGGATCTTGATTAGTTTTTTGTGATTGCAATTCAGAGTAGATTATTTCAAATGCAAATTAAAGGAGATTCAAGGAATTTTTTAGGAAGCTAATCCTGAAGACTAGAATAACCTGTGTGTTCATGATTATTTGTGGTCAAGTTTTTTTAAACTACCTTTCTTTATCAGTGAATGCGTGTTTCAGAAATGTAAGGGTTGTGCAGCACTGTTATACAGTCTGTAAGAATACATAAACAATTTTGTAATTATCAACTGTTTAAAGTAAATGTGCTACCACTGAGATTATAGAATGATTATTAATATGATCACATTAGCATTTTAGCACCTAGTAGGTCTAATTCAGTGGTTCTCAATAAGTGGGAGTAGGGAGGGAGGACAAAGATTATTTGAGTATTATATAGCCTGTCAACATTCATGTGCTTTTTATATGCATGTGGTTCCATGGTAATCGAAGGCAAAGCTGATAGTGCTGTTATATGCAAAAGATTGAGAAGAGGGTGCTTTAAATCAAGAGTTAGGGAGATCCCTGTGTGGCTCAGTGGTTTAGCACCTGCCTTGGGCTCAGGGCATGGTCCCAGAGTCCTGGGATCTAGTCCTACATCGGTCTCCCTGCATGGAGCCTGCTTCTCCCTCTGCCTGTGTCTCTGCCTCTTTCTCTCTGCGTCTCTCATGAATAAATAAATAAAATCTTTAAAAAAAATCAAGAGTTAAAGCTTTTTTTTTGTAAAAATTTGGGGTGGACAATAGCCAAACTGTGGAAGGAGCCTCGGTGTCCATCGAAAGATGAATGGATAAGGAAGATGTGGTTTATGTATACAATAGAATATTACTCAGCCATTAGAAACGACAAATACCCACCATTTGCTTCAACGTGGATGGAACTGGAGGGTATTATGCTGAGTGAAGTAAGTCAATCGGAGAAGGACAGTGTATCTTCTCATTCATTTGGGGAATATAAATAATAGTGAAAGGGAATAGAAGGGAAGGGAGAAGAAATGTGTGGGAAATATCAGAAAGGGGGAGAGAGAACATAAAGACTCCTAACTCTGGAAAATGAACTAGGGGTGGTGGAAGGGGAGGAGGGCGGGGGGGGGTGGGGGTGAATGGGTGACGGGCACTGAGAGGGACACTTGACGGGATGAGCACTGGGTGTTATTCTGTATGTTGGCAAATTGAACACCAATAAAAAATTAATTTATTGAAAAAAAATTTGGGGTGGGTGTCATTTTTTTTAAAGATTTTATTTGAAAAAGAAAGCATTAGTTGGGGGAGGGGCAGAGGGACAAGTGACTGTTCTGAGTGTGGAGCAAAATGTGGGGCTTAATTCTAGGACCCTGAGATCATGACCTGAGCCAAAGACGCTTAACCAACCAAGCCATGCAGGTTCCCCTCGGAGGGTTATTTTTGAAATTACTTGGAGGTGTAGAACATTTTATTTATCATATTAAAAATATCAGAAAAATAAAGTACATAGAATTCACCTTTAATTAGCCTGGAAGATTGAATGCTCATTTGACATATCTAAGTCTTGGTGGACAATGATATTCTTTATAGGAGTTAATACTTAGATTTCTCAAAGAAATATCTAATAGGATCTCACTGTTAGAGTCATTGACTTTTTAAAATTTTATTTATTTATTTATTTATTTATTTATTTATTTATTTATTTATTTATTTATGAGAGAAGCAGATTCCCCACTGAGTGTGCCCAACACGGGGCTCGGTTTCATGACCCTGAGCTCATGACATGAGCTGAATGAAATCATAGGGAGAGATGAGATAGTTATAGTTACCACTAAAATACATTTAGAAGGTTGGGTTATGAAGTTCGAAGGAATAAATGCCTTTTCTTAGTAGTAGAGTATGAGCAGAACATTTCTGAATAGCATAAAGAAAATTTCTAGGATGATTGTAGTCCTCACCTATAAATAGAATGTAATCATTTAAAAATATTTGGCTTAAAGGACTCCAATTTAAATATGATTTATAAATCTTAGTAAGAGTGTTAAAGTAAGACTGTTATCTATTACTTCACTTCTAGTCAAGGAGCCTTAACTGACTGAGCCACCCAAGTGCCCCCATTTGACTGGTTTTGATTTAATTTAACACCTCTTTTGAGAATGCTGCTGCATAAGATATGAGCATTGTTTTTGACTAGTTCAGACTGGCTTAAAGCACGATTTTCTCAGAAAAAAGTGAAGCTCTTGCTGTTTTTTCTTGGATTTTGAATCTATCCTATAAATAGATGCTATGAAACCACTTGAATCACCAAGGAAAGCAAATCTCATTAGCTGTTCTCCACCTTACCTGTCTTCACTGTACAGTTTAGTTAAGTCTGATCACATCACTAGTAGTTTTGTTTTGTGTAGGGATAAGTTGACTCTGAAGTTTTCAAGATATGTCCTGTTCCATAGATAAAACTCATTTTTAACAAATTATAATGAAGGTTGCCTGTGTATAGTTGTGTTTGCCCACATTTACTACACAAAGTACAGTGATTTACCCAGAGATGATGGACAACTTTGTATAGCTAAATTGCCTAATAGGGAATTTTCAGATCCACAGGGAGAGATGAGATAGTTATAGTTACCATGAAGTACATTTAGAAGGTTGGTTTATGAAATTTAAAGGAATAAATGCCTTTTCTTATTAGTAGAGTATGAGCGGAACATTTCTGAATAGCATAAAGAAGATTTCTAGGATGACTGTAGTCCACATCTGTATATAGAATGTAATCATTTAAAAATATTTGGCTTAAAGGACTCCAATTTAAATATGATTTATGAATCTTAGTAACAATGTTATACTTTAGACTATTATCTATTACTTCTTTTAGTCAAGTTTCTGACCATATATAATAAGTAATGACAGGTGAAGGGGCTAGAACAGAAGGAGATAATTCCAGGTCTCTGTCTTTGGTGAGAGTTTCTCCTTTTAGGTCTCATTGTTGCACCTTCACACGGGAAATAGCATACCCTCTTTCACTGCCTAGTCCCTTTTTCATTTTCAGGCAGTTTGGTGGCTTGGCAAGGCTTTTCTGGAAGTGCACACCTGTGTGCACTAGCATCCGAAGGAACTCTGTTAGGCTCTGGGTGCTTTCTCATTTACCTTTCAGAGAGATGCTGCTGAATTGAATATGAAAATTCACTGTCTTTCTACCGTTTTCCTTAATTTTTCATATTTGTTTTTAATTTTGAAATAGGAACATTTATTAGTAAGTCAAATGAGCTATTCAGTCAGAGCTGTGGAAACTGTAGAGTACCATCTGTGTAGTTTGTGATGTGCCATATCAACTCATTTGAGCTTTTAGCAGGAAAAGTGATATAAAATTGCAAAGCATTATTATTAACACAGTTGATTCTATAGTGGATCAGGGTGAAAAAATAAATCTCTGGAGGACAAACTGCTTTTCTGTATTAATTGTATTAACCTTTTTGGAGCATATGATATCATTTAGTAATTTACCCATTGGTAGGTACCAATTTGCTATCTTGGTATATTGCAAAGGAAATGTATCTATGTTCTGACTTAGATCAGACTCATTTTTACAGGTGAACTATCATTTTCATTCAGAGTAGGTATGTGCTAACTTCCCTCCCTGATTCTTCTGGAATTCTTGAGCAACAATATCTAATAGTTAAATTTTGTATTCTATATATTGTTGATGGTCCCAGAGCAACAAATATTTAAGCTTTCCCTACAAGGAATATTAGTGTTTATTGGTCTCATGTGATTTGATCACACTGGAGCTGAGACCTCTTTGTTCTTTTCTTCCTTGTTGAAACAAAACAAAATATGTATTAAAATTTTTTTCAGTAATATCAAGATGTAATTGACATATAACATTTTAGTTTAAGGTGTACAATATAATGATTTATGTCTGTATTGCAAAGTGATAATCACTATGTTTAGTTGGCATCACTAAACTCTTTTTCTTACAATGAGGGCTTTTAAGATTATGCTCTCTTAGCAACTTTCAAATTTGCAATGAAATGTTCTTAACTACAGTCACCATAGTACACATTACATCCTCAGAACTGAAAGTTTGTATCTTTTGACCACCTTTACCCTTTTGCCCCATTCCCTTCCCCTGCTATCAATCTGTTTTCTGTTTCTATGAGTCTGGATTTTTTTAGGTTCTACATATAAGTGAGATCATATAGTATTTGTCTTACCGTATGTGACTTAATTTAGCACAATGTCCTCATGATCCATCCATGTTGTTGCAAATGGCAGATTTCCTTTTTTATGGCAGAATAATATTTCCTTATATACAGCATCTTTTCTTTATTCATTGGACAAAAGGCCCTTAGGATGTTTCTGTGTCTTGGCTATTGTAAATAATGCTGCAGTGAACATGAGGGTGCATCTCTCTCTCTTTTTAAAAAGATTTTATTTATTTATTTGACAGAGACACATAGCATAAGCAGGGAGAGTGGCAGGTAGAGGGAGAGGGAGACACATCCCAGGACCCTGGGATCATGACCTGAGCTGAAGAGAGATACTTAATCATCTTGAGTGCCCCCAAATATGTGTTTTAAATGTAAGCTTCATAGTCTGCTTTTATAATCCTTTATTCTAACCTATTAATTTATTATTATTAGCCAGTTAAAAACTTCATTTTTGATTGTGAATGTGCTGTACCTCTGTTGGGTGTCTTCCTGTCTTACAAGGCACTCTTCTCAGAGACCTTTTTGGAGGAAAGGTAAGCCCTGGCTCATCTTCCTTTCTGACCTTCACCAGACCACGTATTTAGCTTTTGATAGCTTATCTCATGTTCTGCTTTTTTTCTGTATATATATTTAGGTTTTGCATCTTAAAAAAAATTATTTACTTTAAAGAGAACACGAGTGAGGGGACGGGCAAAGGGGGAGGGAGAAGGGAGGCTATTGGGCTGATTCCTCACTAAGCTCAGAGTCTGATACGGGGCTACATCCTGGGACCCTGATGACATGACCTGAGCCACAATCAGGAGTCTGGTGCTTAAGCAACTGAGCCATTTGGGTGTCCCCGAGTTTTGGATCTTTATTGAAATTACAGTCTCCAGCAGCAGCAACTTGGGATAACGTTAAGTGAAAGGAATTTGGGGTAGGATGTTTTGGGATCAGTTCTGGCTCCTTCACCCATGAGTTGAAGGCACAGGCAGATTCTTAGATGTAAAAGTATTCTGTAGTAACTCACCTGACCTCAAGACTTTGTGAAGAGTAAACGAGAGAATATAGATTAAATGCTTTATAATATATCATAACAAATACTATTTGTTGTATTTATTGGCGTGTTTAAATATTACTAGAAGATCTTAAACTGTATATCTGGACCAGCTGTTGACTCTAAATGAGAACTTCACGGGTTACTGGAAATGTCAAATAAAATATATTATTTTAAAAATCGTCTAGGGGTGCTTGGGTGGCTCAGTTGGTTAGGTGTCCTACTCTTGATTTCGGCTCAGGTCATGATCTCGGGTCCCAAGGTAGAGCCTTCCTTGGGCTCTGTGCTGGGTGTGAAGCCTGCTTGGGAGTTTCTATTTCTCTCTCCCTTTTCCCTTCCTCCTCACCCCCCAAATTAGAAAAATCCTCTAGTTTTGATTTCTATACCATATACTTCATTATCTCAGCTTCAGTTTTATATTTCTGTCTTCACCTCTATAACCTTGAATAACATAAATATTTTACATTTAGTAATTGTATGGTGTTGCAATAACAACCCCATTTTACCTACTAGACTGGAAAAGAAAATATGAAAATACTTTTCCATGATTAACATTACTGTCTATACAGCATTAACATTGTACCTTTGAGGGTTGTTTGTAGTAGCTTTTATCATAGAGTATTTTCATATTTTCAGTGAGGTAGGTTAGCCTGACTACCTTCGGTGTAACAAACAGTCTGAAATGATGGAAACTTGATATTTATAATTGAGTTAAGATTAGTGTTCAAGGGGGGATCCCTGGGTGGCTCAGCGGTGTAGCGCCTGCCTTCAGCCCAAGACATGATCCTGGAGTCCCGGGATCGAGTCCCACATCGGGCTCCCTGCAAGGAGCCTGCTTCTCCCTTTGCCTGGGTCTCTTCCTCTCTCTCTCTTTGGGTCTCTCATGAATAAATAAATAATATCTTTAAAAAAAAAAAAAAAGATTAGTGTTCAGGGTCCCACCATGCATTAAATAAAATGCATTGAAATACTCCCTTGTTTTTTGTGTTTTCTGTGCAGCTTCCTGAAATTCCCAAAATTAATATTTTTGGTATTGGCTAAAAGTCTTTTACAGTTAAAAAAAAATTAGTATAGAAAAGTTTAAGCCTATGTAAAAGTAGATAGAAATAATACAGTGAAATTTCATGAACCAACTCCTCTCTACTTTACTGACCTACCCAGCTCTCCAACTATTTTGAAGGAAATCCCAGATAAATCATTTCATTTTTTAAGCCAGTTTTATAAAAAGCAGAATTCACGTGTTCTGTGTGAATTAACAAATGCTGACTGAAGGAACAAAATCTTGAGCTGTCCAATGTTTTGTAAATTTTGCCTCATGGTAGAATAATTGTAGAACATTTCTTGCTATTAGAAAGTGAGCCCCTTTCTACTAAAGGAATCTCAGTAGTAGACATTAGACTAATAACACTAAATTTTAAGCTCTGAAGGGCAGGGATCTTGTCTTTTTTGCCTAGCACAGTGCCTGGCACCTTGTAGATGCTAACTCATTTGTTGAGTGAATGAAAAAAATTAGTTTAAAAAGGGACTTCTTGGCAGATGAGTCTTATGTGTGTGTGTTCAGTGTCACTTGGAATTTAAAGTGGAGAGGGAGGGGAAAAGGGGGGGCAGAGAATGAATTAGAATTTGCCTTGAGGGAGGAGAGAATTGATTTTGTCCAAAAACTGACTCCTGAAACCTAGTAGGATTTCTTTTTAAGAAGTTATATTCATGTGACTCTACTAAATGAAACTGAGAATAAAAGATAATTTTAAAGCTTATGCATATAACCTTTAGTCTGTAGATAACTTATGGCATTACTGGTACTTACTTTCATTTTTTTCTCATATTAATAACCTGCTTGACACTTGTTTCCTGTCTTATTTATAGAAGGCATAAAAACTGTATGTTAAGTACTCATGTTTGCATATTCAAAACACTTAGAACTATTCCGACTGCCTTTTTGAGCCTTGGTGAGTTATTTATGAACTTCATAATTGTTGACATTTTTATATCTTTTAATGTAAAATTCACTGTGAGAAAATAGCATTTTAATCTGTAACCAGCAGTTGGTCATCTTATTCAAGCTTTCATTGATATGCAAGCTAATAACTAAATCATTATAAGATACCAGTTGATAGAATAAAAAGTTTAATTGCTCAAAGTTTTATGTACAGGATACAGATACTCAGCTTGGTTGCTAATTTTAATATCTAATTTATTAAGATGTTTTATTGGTACAAAGATGACTTTTTTCTCTTGAGAGTATGCTATGTGTAACCAATATATGCAGTTCATTTTTCCCAGCGACTGTCCCCAGTAAACTAAAATTGTGGCAGAAACAGATAAAGTGACAGTGATCACATGAACTACTGATAAGTAGAGAATAGGCAGTCTGATGACTTCATCAAGCAATAATGTATTTGTCTAGACCCATTCAGAGAAAGGGATACCTCTGTTAGGGAACTGTAAAGATTGAGTGAAACATTTGATAAATCTTTGAGAACTTTGCTTTTCCCTTCTCCTGTCATATGCTGTACTTTTTTTTTTTTTTTAAGGTTTTACTTATTTATTTGAGAGAGTGAGCCTGCATGAGCAGGGGGAGTGGGAGAGGGAGAGGGAGAAGCAGACCCCCTGCAAAGCAGGGGGCTGGTCTTGGGGCTGGATCCCAGAACCCTGAGATCATGACCTGAGCGAAGGCAGACACTTGCCCCTCAGGCACCCCTATACATTTTTAATAAACCTTTCTAAAACAAGATTTTGCCTGTACTCATCAAATTAAGTATTACAGCAGAAGATGATAGAAGATTTTCCAGATAGGAGACAGTTTATGTAAATCTTTTAGAAGCCTGGAAACTTCCTAAAACTATTTTTGATAACATAGACTTACATGGTGTTTACATGTTAACTTAAATTAGGAAATACCATATAATATTATTTCTAAAAATACATCTTAATGGGGCGCCTGGGCGGTTAAGCATTTGCCTTTGGCTCAGGTCATGATCTCCGGGCCCTGAGCCCTGCATGTGGCTCCCTGCTCAGCGGGGAGGAGGCTGCTCCCTGTCGCTTTGCCCCTCTCTCACTTGGGCTCGCGCATGCGCGCTCTCTCTCATCAATCTTAAAAAAAACAAAACAAAAAAAACAAAAAAGAAACAAACTTTTTAAAGCATCAAGAAATTTATCCAGGAAAGACTTTCTCCCTCATTTTCTACCAGTATCCTGTAATCTGGTCCTTAGGAGATGAAGATGGCTCACAGAGTGGTTGCGAACATACCGAGGAGCCAGAACCGCCTATGTTTGAAGCTCAGCTCTGCCACTGACATGGTAGGAATCGTGATGATAGCTTCTGCTCTTTGGTTCTGTTGCTGTGAGGATTAGATGAGGCACTGCCGACAGTGCTTGGGACAGAGCTAGAGTGCTATAAATGGCTATTACTATTACAGTGAGCATCACTGGACTGCTTTAGCAAAGTTGATTAATAGTTTCTTAATCTTACATTGTCATTTTTTAGCATAGCAGCTAAAAGAGCTGGGACTTAGGAACCGGAATAACTTGCCTTCTCTTTTGCAGCTGTTTTACTAATTGTTGACCTTGGGAAAGGTTTTTTAATTCATTGAGCCTTAATTTCCTCAGTTTTGAAGTAATAACATCTCCTCGGATTATGGTGCAAGAAGTCAGTGAAATTGTGTTTTGAGTTGCCGGACCCTCTGAGATTCTGCTGAAAGCCATGAACCATCTCCCTTGAAAAAATGGACCTCCTCCATTCCACAAAACCCCCCACATTTCATTTTGCATATATCTGTGCATTTCATTTGCATTTGCATCTGTGTAGAGACATGTATGGATCGACATTATAATGGGGTTGGGTGCCTGTTCAGAAATATTGGTGTTCCTTCTCATTACTACACATGGTTCTGTTTCCTTCAGCTTACAGCCAGATTTCTCTGTCAAGTTTTAAACATTTAAAAATATTTTATATAATGTTTAAAATCATTAAAATAACATTTAAAAATGTTTCATGATAAAAGTCTGTTTCAAAGTCTGCATATTTAATCATCACTAAATAATTATTTAGATCTTATTTAAAATCAGCTTGTGGCTGTTTTATTCAAGGCTGTTGATAGATATGGGGTGTAAGCACTATCTGTTAAGACTGACCCAAATCTTCCAGGAAATAGATAACCAGAGGGAATCCATTTAACTTGATCTCTTGTGGTTCTAACTTGGGGCAGAATTTCTTGGGTTTCCCTCCCAAACCCAAACTATGATTTTGGCACTGATAACTAGGCCAGTGTGAACCTATGGAGATCAGAGGCCGACTTATCATGGTTAGTTCGAAGATTGGAGGACTATCAGACTTCTCCTTTCCTTGGAAAACAAGAAGTAAAATTCTCTGCTTTTTTTTTTTTTTTTTTTTTTTTTTCATTTAATTTAGATTTATAAGCTCCAGTGGTAGCAGCTGTCTCGTTTTAGATTTTGTGCAAGAGCTGTCACATTTCTGGTGCTCAATTAATGTGTTTTTACTTTTTATCTAAATTAATGATTCTGCCCATGAACTAATTTTCATATTTCCATTTGCAGTATTGTGGAGATGAGAAACATTCTTTTCAATTCAATGCCTGGAATTCTAAACTAAAAATTCCAGTTCATCAGGCAGTAGCACAAAAAAGAGTTTTATTTCAAAATATGAGATAAAGGGTTGTTTTTTGTTGTTTTAAAGCTTTTCAGTCTATTTTACTTCAAAAGATAGTTTAAGGGACGCCTGGGTGGCTCAGCAGTTTAACGCCTGCCTTCAGCCCAGGGTGTGCATGATACTGGAGTCCTGCTTCTCCCTCTGCCTGTGTCTCTGCCTCTCTTTCTCTCTGTCTCTCATGAATAAATAAATTTTTAAAAATCTTAAAAAAAAAAAACCCACAAAAGATAGCTTAAAATTGCCAAACTGATTAAAGATAGAGGAAATATTAAAATATTTAATCCTTTGTAATGGATACTTTGGCTACTACTAATAAATGTAACACACTAAATATTACATTTTTATTCATACTAAATTTACCATATGGCACTATTTCTTTTTAAGATATTTTAAGGAAATATTAATGTGTTGGAATTGTAGATTTCTAATAGATGGGACATAAGATTTTCTTTAAAAAAGATAGGCTTATAGTTTTTAAAAAGTTTCCATGTAATCAAAACTTCAGGAATACATGTTACCCACTGTATAAGAATTACAGGTACTCATTCTTTTATTTTTGTTATGTTCTAGTATGGATTTTGAGTCATTAGGGAGCTTAGCTTGGTTGATTAATAGATTTTAAAAATAAATACATAAAGCACTCTTTAAATTCTTTATCTTGATCATAGTCTTGCTGTATAGAAAAAAAAAACATTGTATAAGCACATTTACTGCAGAAAAAGCCATCATCATAATTTGTGGAAAATCAATATATATTTTTCAAAATTTAGATTGATGTTCACATGCCATCAATGTTAGTTAAAGCTTCGGGGATGCTTCAGGGGTCAAGAGCAGGCCAGACGAGTTCTTGCATCATCAGTGACTATGAGATTGACTTTCTTGGGTAGCTCTTTCCCAGCATGGGCTCCAGAGTTCCCCTGACTGAAGACTAAAGATAGACCTGAATAAGATTTTGATAGGGCATTGTATTAAATGCTGCATTTATCTGTAACAGTGCCACCTTGGGCGAAGATGAGTAGATTTTGCCTTGGTCTATGAACATTGAATTTCATTGGTCTTTTTTTTTTTTTTTTTTTAAACAGAAGTTTAGTATAAAGTAAACCACCTGACCACAGACCTTTAAAATGATGTAACTTACATTTGTTTCTTTTTTTTTTTTTAATTTTTATTTATTTATGATAGGAACACAGTGAGAGAGAGAGGCAGAGACACAGGCAGAGGGAGAAGCAGGCTCCATGCACCAGGAGCCTGACGTGGGATTCGATCCCGGATTTCCAGGATCCCGCCCCGGGCCAAAGGCAGGCGCCAAACCGCTGCGCCACCCAGGGATCCCTGTAACTTACATTTGTAAGTTTAATGTAATAATCTATAATAATAATCCAGTAACTCAAAGATGTTAAATCTACTCACGTTCTTCTCTTGTTCTTTTATAATAGGATTTTTCAAACTGTAGGTTACAACCTGTTAGTGGTTTAGCACTTTAGAGCATTATAACCAGCTTAAAAACAAAACTAGGAAATATAATAGAAAAATCTCAGAGTGCATCACACAAAGTTTCGGTAAAGTATAACTGTATGTAGTTGTACCCTGTGTATACGTGGTCCTGTGTGGTGTTTTTGTGTGTGTATAAACTGTGTCACTGTGTAAAATCTATTTTTACTATGAGTTCTCAGAAAAGTTGGGAAGATGTGATAATATCAGTTACTCTCCCTGAAGGAGACCAACTTATAGCCTATTTTTGTTTTTAATTTAAAATTTTAAAAAAATTATTCATGAGAGACACATGAATAGAGAGAGGCAGAGACACAGGCAGAGGGAGAAGCAGGTTCCATGCAGGGAGCCCGATGTGGGACTCCATCCCGGGATTCCGGGATCAGACCCTGAGCCTAAGGCAGACAGACGCTCAACCACTCAGCCACCCAGACACTCTAATGGCCTATTTAAAATTTGAGGGTCCTGTACCTAAAATAGGAAGTGATAGTGTGCCTTCTGGTGAGTATTGTAAAATTGTCACTGTGTCTGTATTTGGAAATACTTATTCTACTCCTGCCCTATTTCTGCTTTTATGTCTGCTTCACTACCATGTTATGGAATAATGACTGTCAGACAACGTGCTTGTGGACCAAGGTATTTCATTACTAAAATTGAGTGGAAGGGTGTTTTTCCAAGTAAGTTAATGGATAGAATTTCTCAGAAATTTCTTCTTCCAGGTCGTCTGACACCTGAGCAAGTTTGAGAACTGTGCTGGGTGTGTAAGAATCCCTAATAGGTTCACCTTGACTTACTGATCAGTCCCTAAATCTGAATGAGTATTATAAAAAATGTGGGCTGAGTACCAGTAGCAATGACACATTTCACCTGGGATATTGTTTATATTTAGCAATACTATCATAAACATATCAAATTACAGCCCTTTTCCTTCTAAATTTCATTATTTTTACCTTCAGTGATAATTTCTAGCTATTTTAGAGGGTTTTTGAAACAGTGTACTCTAGTTTTTGATTCCCAAAAAAGGATATGAATCCTTTTTGGAATTTTCTGAAGCAGCTATCTTACCTGATGCCATAGGCAAATTCCTGGCCAAGCAAAAAATTTTCTTTAACTTAAAATTCAGATGACATAAACTTGGGTAGTCTGCCTTTAAGGCCATCATTTCAACAGTGCTTTTTTAGTTCAGCTAATACATATATTTTATTTTTATTGATGAATATTTTAATTTTTCTTAAATACATAAAATATGGTTACTATGACAAAACAAACATTAGAGAAGTATATAAAATGAAAAGTGAGAGTCTTTCATTTTTCTTGCAATAATCCTCTTGCCTGAAAAGGGTTAGTAATATGTACTTATTTCATACCTTGTTTTTTGTTTTTTGCATTTACAGAGTGAGATTAAGGATGAAGAAATAATGGAATGACCAAACATCAGTTCTTTCCTTTTCCTACTTGTTACTGCATAGACACAACATTTATAAACTATATATTTCTTATAAAGTTGTCAATTTTAGAAAATACAGGCCATTAAAAAGAAAGATAATCTTTTGTGATTTCACTCTTTAGAGAGAATTTTTTTTTTTTTAAAGATTTTATTTATTTATTCATGAGAGACACAGAGAGAGAGAGAGGCAGAGACACAGGCAGAGGGAGAAACAGGCTCCATGCGGGGAGCCCGAGGGTGGGACTCGATCCCAGGACCCCAGGATCATGCCCTGGGCCGAAGGCAGGCGATCATCTGCTGGGCCACCCAGGGATCCCCTAGAGAGAATTCTTTTATATATTGTTGTATATGCTTTCAGTTTTCTTTTATATGTGTACTTTTATGTATAGATTTGACTGAACTAAAATGGGATTAAGTTTTTAATATTGTTTGCCAAGCTGCTTTTTCCCACTCAGTGGGGAGTGAAAAATTATATGAATTGACAAGCTCATGCTAAAATTCATAAAGAAATGCAAAGACCTAGGATAGTCAGAATTTATTTTGAGAATGAAGAAGAATCTTGGAGGTGTCTTACACTATCTAATTTCAAGGTTAATTATAAAGCTTAAAGAATCAAGATAGTGGTATTAGCATAGTGACAGTCATATAGATCAATGGAACAGAATAGAACTTACAGATATAACTATAACTATAATTATAACTATATATATATATATAAATATATATATATATATATATATATAGTCAATTGCTTTTGCATCACCAAATGGTGTTAAAAACCATAACACCATTGGATTGGTATAGGAAAAAACGAACCCGTCCTTGACCTTTTTCTCATAAAATGCATAAAATTTCACTTGAAATGGCTCATGGATCTAAATATAAGAGCTTTACAAGAAAATACAAGACAAAATCATACCAACTTTGGGCTAGGCAAATATTTCTTACAAGACAAAAAGCAAAAGATAAAAGAAAAAAATTGATAAATTGGACTTCATCAAAATCCAGGCCATCTGCTCTTCTAAAGAAAGTGTTAAGAAAATGAAAAGGCAAGCCGCAGACTGGGAGAGAATACGATACAAAAGAGTTGTATCTAGAATATGTAAAAAACTCAGGTTATAACAATATTAAGTCATACAAATTTTTTAGATGTTTGAGAGCTTTAGACTGATACTGCATTAAAAAAAAGACATGCAAATGGTCAATAAGTACATGAAAAGATGCTCAATATTATAAACCATCAGGGAAATGCAAATTAAAACTAAAATAGAACAGCTAAATTAAGAAAAACTAATATCAAGTTAGAAAGTGAAGCAAACTAGACCTTACTCTTGGCTGGTGGGAGTGTCAACTGTACTACCGCTTAGGAAAACAAATTAGCAGTTTCTTAGAAACTTCCTTGTGAAGTTTAACATACATTTACCGTATCACTCACTGTTTATCTAAGAGGAATGTAACACATGTCCACAAAAGAGACTTACATATCAATGTTCATAGTGGCTTTATTTGTAATAGCACCCAACTGGGAAAAAGCCAGATGTCCATCAACAGGGTAAATGGTTTAATAAATTCTAATATTCATACAGAGGGATACTCTTGAGCAATAAAAAAGGACAAACTAGTGATAAACATAATAATTATGTGGATGGATCTCAAAAATGTTAAGCTGAATAAAAGAAGACAGACGTGTACTGTGTGTTCCATTTATATGAAGCTTTAGAACCAAGCTAATGATAGAAATCAGACTAGTGGTTGACTGAGGTGGGGGTGGAATTGATGTTAAATGAAGGAACTTTCTGGAATGAAATGTTCTGTAAATTGCAGTAGTAATATACATTTGTTACATGTTTGTTAAATGTTATCAAACTGTACACACTTGTGTACACATTTGTACATACTCAGTATTTCATAAGATCTAAGCTTTTTATAGCCCCACTTTTAGGTGCCCCCCGTTTTTTTTTAATGATGAAAATAGTGCCTTTAAGAAGAATGTGAATTCTACAGTTCCTGTTCTACCATACAAACGGGGCATAGGTTAAATCATAAAACAATTTAAAATGGGCATTTGTGGCATTTCTGAGAGTAGAATTTTGGGGAGAGGGGTTTCTATTTATGAGTTATTCCTCTACACTTAGGTAGGAGAGTTCTACGTAACTTCTAACCTTAGCATGCCAGCACACATGTTAACATATTAAATTCTAATTTCTATATTAAAAATTTCCCCTTCTTTTCCAGTAACTGAGAGAACTCTAGTAGTGATTTTTGTATGGGTGGATGACCTTCAAGCTGTTTTATAGTTTTAGAACAGAATCTGGTTTCCAGAAATACTATTTTAAATTCTCCTTGGAATTTTTTTTTTTGTCTGTAGGGTTTCAAAATGAATGTACCCTTCTGTCTTTTTTTTTTTTTTTTTTGTCTTTATTTTCCTTCTCTGTTAACTCAGTAATCTAGCTGACTGATTTTTCCGTTTTTCTTTGGTTCTAATGGATTCCAGTTGATATAATTTTAGCCTATAAAATTATTTTCCTAATACCTTAAAAAATTATGTGCGTATACAGTATACATTTGTGAAAATTTATTTTTTAATTTGATGTATTTTACTTGTTAATTTAACATAAAAGGAACCTGTTATATTATCTCATAATGAATTTTAAAAATAATTAACAGTTTTTAGAGTAACTCTCTTAAGAGGTTCCGAGATACTGGCCTGAAGTAATAGGGAATTTCCTTTCAGGGTTTTGAGGAAACCGATGCAGTGAATATATTTTAAAAGCTTCAGCAGTTCTTAATGTCCTTGTGGGACTGATGTGTTTCCCCAAGTGTATATTTGTGTTTATGTTGTTTAAAATAAAACAACAAAAATACCTACTCTACAGATTAATACTGATAGGATCAAAGTTTTCATTGATAGCTATGATAATAAAATGCCTATCCTTTTATCAGAATATCAGGACTTTACCAAGCATTTATTACTTTTTTAGTGTCTTTTAAGTGAAATTCAGAGTTCATTTTTTTCCCCACAAAATCAAGCTAATATTTTATTTATTTTTTGTAAGGATTCATGAGAGACACAGAGAGAGAGAGGCAGGCTCCATGCAAGGGAGCCAGATGTGGGACTTGATCCTGGAATTCCAGGATCATATGCCCTGAGCTGAAGGCAGATGCTCAACTGCTGAGCCATCCAGGTGTCCCTCAAGTATGTATTTTATATGAGAACTCCTAAACATTTGGTGACTCTATTTTATTTTTTTTTTCAAGATTTTTAAGTAATCTTTATACCCAACATGGGGCTCAAACCTACAACCCCAAGATCAAGAGTCCCAAGCTCCACCTGGGCTAGCCAGGTGCCCTTGATGACTCTATTTCAAGTGTATAAGCATCTTAAGATTGTTCGATGTAAAGCTTCCCTTTATTCTATGTACTTTTTATTATTGTGGTAAGAAACGCATATAAAATTTACCATCTTAACCATCATCTCTTTTAAAGATTTATTTATTAGAGCATACCTGCACGTAGGGTGTAGTGGCAGAGAGAGAGGGAGAGAGAGTGTCAGTCAGATTCCATGCTGGGCATGGAACCCAAGATGGGGCTCGATCCCAGGACCCTGAGACCATGACCGGAGCTGAAATCAAGAGTCCGATGCTTAACTGAATAGTGTACCCCAGCTGCACCCATGTTAACCATTTTTAAGTGTACAGTTCAGTAGTGTTACATGTATTTACATTGTTGTACTTCCCTTTATTTTTAAGGTAGCTTAATTTAAATGCATATGTATCATTGTTACCCTGCACAAAAGAGGTCAGTTGAATTTTTATTTAATTTTAAATCATTGGTCTTGAATTTAAAAAATGTCCCCCACATCATTTATTCCTGGTCAGTTGTCTTCAGTTTTATGACTATTATCTGGTGTTTTCTTTCTCTGATGAGCTTCTAATTGTAGCTTCTGATTTTTTAGGGTACTCCCCCCCCTTTGTCATTCTCATTTTTTCTTTTTCTTGCCTCTTTAATAGTATTTTTTGAAAACAGAATAAGCAACACAAGTGTAGGGAAGCAGATGTGTGCACCTTAAATCCATTATTTTTCCTGCAAAAGTTTAATTTTTTTTCCAGAAGAGTTTATCTTTTTGCATATGAAACATGTTCTCTTAGGATATGCCTAGGTGAAGCCATTGTGGCTGAGAACCACAGTCATAATTAAATGATGGCATTTGGAAGAACATGGGCTAGGTGACACTCAGTGTGCCAATTCTCCTACTGCCTCAGTTATTACTTTAGCTGCTACAAATCTATTCTGGAAATGATATAAACAGACATATGTCACAAAAAAGCTAAGTTTCTTTTGAAGTAGGATATATACTTAAGGAAGTATTAGTTTATTTCATAATTGTTACTATTTAAAATACAATTTCCTTGGGGCACCTGGGTGGCTCAGGGGTTGAGAGTCTGTCTTCAGCTCAGATCGTGATCCCTGGGGTCCTGAGATTGAGTCCTGCATTGGGCTCCTCGCAGGGAGCCTGCTTCTCCCTCTGCCTCTATCTCTGCCTTTCTCTCTGTCTCTCAGAATAATTAAATAAAATCTAAAAAATTAATTAAATTTTCTGACATAATATTCCTTCATTTGTTTTTTTTTGTAGTGCTTACCTTTTCATTGTGTGCGTGTGTTTTAAAATACTACGTTTATAATCTTCAAAAAAAGATGAATGAGGCACTATTCTGCCTTTATCACTTTGTAGCTTCTCGTTTTACTCTTCAGGCAAACACAGAATGTATAATGGGCTGCGGGACAGAGTGGACCTACTATGTGTCCAGAATTTTACTCAAGTTGGCTTATTTAAGCTTCAGAATATTCCTAGGAGGTATGTCCTAGCAGTTCCTATATACCCACTGTGTATACATTCACCATGTGGAATGGTTGGCACTGTCTCAAATGTATCATAGGAAAAGCAGGATTTAAATTGAAGGCTGATTATCAAGATTGTGTGCCTTCTGCTCTTCCTTGTTGCCTCATGTTGCCAGGGAGCAAGCAGTGAAACTCACTGTGGATTAATTGGGTCCATGCTACTCAGCATCATGTATTCACTCATCAAAAAACTAAATTCCAGTTTATAACATTTCTCTGATCTATTATAATGGAAGTAATTTTAGTACCATGTTCATAAGCCAGTTTTTATAGCGCCATCTAAAAACAGCAAACTTTAATAAAATATAAAATCCCAATTTAGGATAGCAGGGCTGATACTTACTTTATTACATTGGTGTATTTCAATTTTTTGAAAGAGTCAGTTGTACTAATGGCATCCTTAAATGGACAGTTTTCAAACTATGTTTAAACTGGTTACAAAAATTGAATTTGTGTGGAAACTTTCAGAATAAATCCTGTGTCAAATGAACTGTGTTTAAAGTGAAATCTTTGCATTTGAATAATGTATAAAAATTACAAAGCATTTACAATGTCATTGAAATGTATTTTTTAGGCATAATGTTAAATATAAAGAAATTAGTAAATGTATAATGAAGTAGTTAATAGAACAGAAATGGATGTGTGAAGAACATCAAACTTTTTTGGGAGGACTAATGTCATTTTTTAAAGATTTTTTAAAGATGATATTTTTAAAGATTCCATTTATTCATAAGAGACACAGAGAGAGACAGAGACATAGGCAGAGGTAGAAGCAGGCTCCCCATGGGGAGCCCAGTACGGGACTTGATCCCAGGACCTCGGGAATCACAACCTGAGCTGCAGGCAGATGCTCAACTACTGAGCCACCTAGATGACCCAAGATTTTATTTTTTTAAGTAAGTTCTACACCAATCATGGGGCTCAAACTCACAGTCCCCAGATCGAGTTGTATGCTCCACTGACTGAGCCAGTCAGCCATCCCTGGCATTTTTGGGAAATGTTTAATGACGTTTACTATTTTAGTTTAGTACCCATGACATCAAAGATGCTAATTCTATGGTTATGATTACAGAGTACATAACAAACTAGACTTTCCTACAGGGAAAGACAAAGTAAATTGCTCAGTTTTGAGAAGGGTAAGTTACATTGACTGACCAGTAAATTAATTCTTCTGGTGTCCAAATGGCACCCTGTTGCCTAATGGAATCAACAAAACTATGAAGCAGCATGTATTTCCTTTTGAGAAAGGCTTAAGACTAATAATAACTGCCCTAATTTTTCAAAAGTAGATTTTTACATAAATATAGTTTGTCTTGTGACACTTTTGAAACATAATCCAGGGTTTTAATAAAATAAACCCTCTAAACTATATTTAATTTGTTTTATAAGAAAAATGAGGAGTTGATAAATTTCATTGATATCGATAACCAGTTAGTTTAGCCTCAGTAGTAGATTTTTTTGACTTGGAAACCTAAATAAGTAATGGTGGTATTTTCCCTGTCTTATTTGATTATGTACTGTTTTACCTTTTTGGTTTTTTCTTTCTTTTTTTTTTTTTTTTAAGGATTTTATTTATTTGTGAGAGAGTGTTGGGGGGAGGGGCAGAGGGAGAAAGTCAGACTCCCTGGGAGCCCAACAAGGGCAGGGTGGGGGGTGGCACTCAGTCCTAGGACTGATCTGAGCCAAAGGGAGACACTTAACTGACTGAGCCACCCAGGCACCCTACCTTTTAGATTTTTTCGTCTAATCTACCCCTAAATTCCCTTTGAGATTAAACTCTCTAAAACTTTTCCTTTCATTCCTCCCTTAACTTTTCAGTGTCTTGTAATTGTTAACTGGTTGAAGTCCCCGCTAGTGTGTTCTATAGCCTCATGCGATGAACTCGAGCTAACTTCTTTAGACAGAATTGTCTGATCCTTGCTTGTGGCATCCTTAGCATGTCTGCCCATCCAAATGCTACGTGTGCTTTACAGTTTAGAAGATTAAAAGCCTCATTTAACTTTCCAGACCAAGTGAGCGCACTTTTGTTTCACATTTGATGAGAATGTTGCTATTTCTTTGCCTTCCACTTGGTATATAAGCTATCATCCCTTGTGTTGTCTTATAAGATTATTAAATTTTCATATTATTTGTCTTACTTCCTGGTGGTCATTTGAAAACTTCTTGAGGGCAGTGTCCTGTGCCTTCTAGTTCTAAATCTGTATTGAATTCATTCCTATAGCATCTACTTCAGTATTTTGCACATAATGAAAGTATACAAAACACATAGAAAATCATAAAATTACAGATTTTTAGAGCTAGAAATATTGGTCAAATGTTATTTCTAGTTGAGAATCCTGAGTCATATAAATGTAAATTTGGGGGAATAGTATCTTCTTGAAATCATGGTATAGGCCTGGGCACGTTTTATTGTTATCTATGTTCTTTTTATTTCAGCAGGATCTTTATAATCATTTTTTACTTTAGTTCTTTTTTAAAAGTAGCTTTTAAGAAATCCTAAACATTTAGATCTGTGATTATTTTACAGAGAGAATGTTCAAACACTTTGAATGGTACTACTTAATACATGGAAACTGATTATCAAACATTTAAATTGAAACTGTACCTGCAAACTGAGTTTTACTAAAAGCTGGAGTACTGTGATTATTGGTCCCTCTGTGCAGTAACTCTAAAATCCATGTTATACTCTCAGCAGTCCTATTTTATATATGTTATTGGTGTAACTATTACTCTGTTGGTAGTCTTTTCACTCTGTCTGGAAATGGAGTCTACCTCCTGAGGAAGAAAGGGAAAAAATAGTAGCATTTAATTCCATTATTCCCACAGAGCTTCAGAAATTGACACAAAAGTTTTCATGTTAATCTCACAAATGCTGTTATTTTGAATTTATTTCATTTCAAAACAGTATTCAGTGCCTTTTAATGAAATACAGGAGCTGAAACAAGGTCAGTGTTGTAGAAGAGGGAAATGAGAATGGTTTTAGGAGTTTTTATGAAAGAAATAGCAATGGTTGAAGGGAAAGCTGGGCTACTAGTAACTTGCATTTATTTCTAAAAAGGAATCTTCCCAAAGAGTTGGTATGTTGTTTTAAAGGTTGTATGTAAAGTCAGACATGATTGGGTTGCTGTTATTCTCCTTTGGGAAGACGGTAGAAGATTTCTGCTCTGCTCTATCCATTACAGTTTGGTGTGTATAGATTTGGAGTATACTGGTTACTATTATTCTGCATGCATCTTTTGCCTTTGGGAAGTTTTAGCACATTGAAGGGGAAAAGAATAATCATTTCAGGTTGCCTGGGTGACTCAGTAAGTCCAACTCTTGATCTCAGCTCAGGTCTTGGTCCTCAGGGTCCTGAATTCAACCCCTCCGTTGGACTCCACTCTGGGAATGGAGCCTACTTTAAAAAAACAACAAAAAATCCAAACCAATAAATCATCTCATAGTTACAAGGTTTTGACTAGTATTTGATTAGTATTCTGCTAGAATGTGTGAATTGTAGCCACTAGAATTCTCCTGGAATTCCATCTTTGCTAAAATCAGAATTCTAGGAAAGAACAGCAAGTGTTTAATAAGTACACCAAACTTCCAAATAACTTTTTTCTTTTCTTTCTTTTCTTTTTTCTTTTCTTTCTCTTCCCCCTCCCCTCCCTTTCTTTTGGCCAGTGGCTGCTTAATTTTGTAAAGTGTTTTTTCTTATTTTCTGAATGTTATTTACAGACATAAACTCAGGCAGGCAGTGGAAATACAACTCTGAATTCAATGCTTAGGGGAAAAGCCAACATAATAGAGAATTAAAACCTCTTTGATAGGAAAAAACTCATTTGTAAATTTTAGGTTGACAGCTGTCATTTTTAAATTCCCACAAGTGCACAAACCTACCTATAGACACATATTTTTTCTCTCCAGAGTCCTTGAGTATTCAGTATTTTAGTCTTGAGCTTTTTTTTTAACTAAGTTGCGACTAAGGCCATATTAGGGCCAGTTCACACAGAAACATTTAATATCTTTAATACTATTTTTTCTTAGATTCATAATTTGTGTTAGATAATATGCAGATCCTGTTATAGAAGCTCTGTGAACCCATACTCTAAATATTTCCCCCCTCCCTCTTACCAGTTTAGTAGAGTATACTTTGAACCAGCTTATGTCCTCTCAGATCCTCATACCTCACTTTTTGGATACCACTTCTTTTCCCTAAAATGTGGTCACGAGAACATCTCTTGGATCTGGACTCCTCCTAGATTGAACGTGCAGGTCTCAAGTGAGTCTTGTGGCTTTGAGGCAGGGCAGTGAAGAGTGCTCTGCTGGTGGAGAGGCATAGAGCTCATGGCCTTAGTAGCTGTTGTTGAGAGCTTTTTATCCTGACCAAGTGCAGACTTGGGTAATTTAGTTGTGTTTGCTCACCTCATTCTTTCGTCCTGCCCCTTCCCTTCATTCTTTCATTAAAATGCATGGTGATTAAGGGCTGTTTCCCCTATTGATTTTCCTAGGTAATATCTTTCTACATCTTTTTATTTATCTTCCTCTTTTATTGTCATGTATTTGCTCGTTTTACCCCTGGCTTTCTTTCCTTACCATTAAAAAAAAAAAAAATGACTTATGTATTTATTTTAGAGAAAGAGGAGAGAGAGAGGGAGAGAGTGCGCATGCGCCTGCGAGAGCAAGGGGGGAGGGGCAGAGGGAGAGAGAATCCCAAGCAGACTCCCTGCTTAGTGGGAGCCCGGCCTGGGACCTTGGGCCTCCAGCCCATAACTTGGAGATCATGACTTGAACGGGAGTCAAGAGTCGGACATTTAACTGACTGGATACCCAGGCACCCCTTTCCTTACCATTTTGAAAGAAAAAATAGGGAACTGTTTTCTGTTCTGTCACCATACACCAGTTTGGAATGCTTGAAAGGCATTTTAAAAACATTTCTGTCTGTAATTGGAAAAGGGCACCATGGGAAAATATGAGCTTTAATTGTTAGCATTCTAGAAGTCCATAAGATGAGGGTGTTTTTCTCTGAAAGAATACCATATGGGCTAAAAAAAGAAGAGTATGCTATATAATCTGGTCCTGAATTGGATGATTTAGAAACTATATAAATGCTCAGAGAAAGAAAAAAATAAAATTGGCTATATGTAGAGATTCCTTGTTTTCAACTAGGACAGGACTTTATTCTTTGGGCTTATTCCTTACAGTGTTGTGCTTGTTTTATAAAGTCCTTTGTGGTATGAGTTGGGGTTCCATAAGTAGTCTTTGGATTGAAGTGAATATATTTTTCTGTCCCAGTTCTCTATCTGTACCAGATAACTACTTACTTCCAATGAGATAAGGGACATTAAAATGGAAAATAACTAGAAATTTATTTTGTCAGACCAAAATAAATGTGCTCAATAACCGTATCATTTGGTCATTGTACTAAAACCCTCTGAGATGTGCAACAAACACTTGCAACCACATCAGGGCTCACAAACAGAAGTGATCATCCCTACTACAGAATTCCTATGCTGATATGTACAGACTGCAAAAAACAAAACAAACCAAAAACAAAACCCAAATTCCATTTGTTTTATAGAACCTTCTGGTAGTTATTACTGAATATTGCTTTGCTCCTTAAGTTCATTGGTATAAAATTGTTCTTTAAGTATTGTTGGACAATGGAATAATACAGCGGTCAAAAGAGCTTAGGCTGTGGTGTCAGACAAATTGGGTATCAAGTCTTAGCTCTTCCATTTATGGCCCTGTGACAGTAATCTGTGGGATTAGCATCCTGGCTCGAAAACCCTCGTGTTCATTGTTTATACCTCAGAGTATAATTAAATAGTTACTATTATTGGCATTTTTAATATTACATCATTTTTGGACTTCGATGTATATGATCTGATTTGGCTCTCCAACGTCCTTTTGCTGTTTCCAATTCACCCTCTCTTCTCTAAAAAAAATAGTTTTCCTTAAAAAGTCAGTATTGCTGTTATCTTAAAATTAAAGTTGATTAAACATTTCCCCAAGTATATTATGTTTTTTGCTTATACTATTTCTCCCTGCCCCCTTTGTGGATATTGTATTTGTGGACTGAGTTTTGTAAGGTTGTTTTCTCAGTTCTGAATGTAACATTGGAAGGTTTTAAGTGATAACTTTTTTTCTGGCATTCTGGGATTGGCCACTAGGATGTTCTCTCCATGCATATTGTTCCTGTTAATTGAGACCTCTCCTTTCAGTCCTCGTCTTCCTGTCTGGAGTGAATCTCCACATAACAACTCTTTTCATTTTATCATTTTTGTTTCATTCTTTGAGTCTTCTCAGTTTATGTCTTTTCATTTTTTATTTTTATTTTTATTTATTTATTTATTTTTTGTCTTTTCATTTTTTATCCAACAGTACTGCACATAGTTTTCAAGTGATAGAAGAAACATAGTTTTGTAACAAGGTAAAGAGTGGCTTTTTTCCTTAGTACACTCCTGGTGATGGCCAGCATTTTCTTGACCTTACATTGAGCATTTTAAAAGTTTACAAATTATTTAATATGCAGTGTGATCCATTTTTAAAAAGTACAATATTGTGGGTTTTGACAAATATATACAAATACATAGTCATTAACCATGTATATAGAACAGTTGTTATCCCCCAAATCTTACTGTGCTTTTTTTTTTTTTTTTTTAGTTTATTTTTTTAGTAATCTCTACACCCAAAGTAAAGTAGGGCTCGAACTCAAAACCCTGAGATGTAGAGTTACATGCCTGAGTCAGCCGGGCACCCTCCTGTGCTTTTTTTCAGTCCATCCCAATAATCACACAAGTGATCTGTTTCTAGTTTTGCTTTTCCTAGAATGATATATAAATGGAATGATACAGCCTCGCGAGTCTGGCTATTATGTGCATCAGTACTTCATTCCTTTTATTGCTAATAATATTCCACAGTGTGGTTGTACCACAGTTAATCTATTCATCAGTTAAAGAACATTTGGTTTGTTTCCAGGTTCTGGCAATTATGAAGAAAACTGCTATAAACTTTTGCCTATAGATTGTGTGAACATAAAATTTCAGTTCTTATAGATAAATATCCAGGAGTGGGCTTGCTAGGTTGTGGGATAAGTTTAAACCTGTTTACTTGCAGACTTCATAAGAAACTGCCAGATAATTTTCTTAAGTAGCTGTACCATTTTACATTCCCACTAGCAATGTAAGAGAATTCTGGTTGCTTTGTATCCTCATTAGCACTTGTTACTGTAAGGTTTTTTCTTCTTGGAACGCTTCTATCTAATAGGTGCATAGTGATATATATAGTTGGAATTTGAGTTTGCACTTTCCTGATGAATAATGATGTTGAGCATGCTTTTGTGAATTTATTTACCATTTGTATATTTACTTTGGTGAAGAGCCTGTTAAAATCTTTTGCCGATTTTAAAAAAAGTTTTTTTGTTTTTGTTTTCTTATTGAGTTTTGAGAGTTCTTTATATAGTCTGGTCAGGAGTCTTCTCTTGGATTATGCTGATATGGGGCAGCCCAGGTGGCTCAGAGGTTTAGTGCCGACTTCAGCCCAGGGCATGATCCTGGAGACCTGGGATCGAGTTCCACGTCAGGCTCCCTGCATGGAGCCTGTTTCTCCCTCTGCCTGTGTCTCTGCCTCTCTCTCTCTCTCTCTCTCTCTCATGAATAAATAAATAAAGATATATTTTTAAAAAAGATTATGTTGATATGTAAATATTTGTAAATATCTTCACACAGGGTGTGATTTTTTTCATTTATCAATATTTCTTTAATGGATTGTTCTGAGCATTGATTTTCATACTATGCAAACAAAAGCTTTTAACAAGAGCATCTAAGTATGCCTGTGTTCATTAATGTAGAGGTATGGTTTTGATTATCCTATTTTATTTTCCATCTTTGACTTTGCCCTTCTTCCCTTCATTACCTGCCTTCCCCCATACACACCCCCCCCCCCACACACACGCGCGCACACACACACATTTTATTTGTAAATTAGGTCTTTTAGGACAATACAGTAAATATCCATACTCTAAAGAAAATCAGTCTTGTCACAGTTATGTTTAATGGACTTTGAAACAATGCAGCTGTATAGGGGAAATGAATTCTGTTCTCTGTAGGAGATTGCTTGTTTTAACAGCTATTGAAGATGGAAGCATTTATACCACAGTCATATAGCTTGTCAAAACTGGATGTGTTCCTGTGTTTAAAATATTTGGGATTTTCCAAAAGTTGCCATTTCCTCTTGATCCTTTCTAAGGAGGGCTTGGTTTCTGATTACAGTTAACCCCTACTTCACTGTTCAGCTGCATTTGAATAGACTTAAAATATTTAGTTCATTTAGAAAAATGGTTGAACTTCTCATAAGTATTAGCATTCCATTTGCAATTGGTGGACATTTAGAAATGTATTTACATATAGTTGGATTATTTTAGATTTCTGTAATAATGGAACAGGTTGGTTCTAAGGTCTGTAAATGTAGATTTTCAGGGAAACCTGAAGACAACAGCATATTCCATTCTTTTTGAATCAATGGTAGGAGATAATATATGTCAAATGGTCCTCATTAAAGAGATAGAATTTATATATAAGCATCTGAAATGAAATAGAATTTTATAATCATAATTTTTTCTATTTAGTCATTTCTCTATACTAAAGTTTTCATTTTAAATGCACGCTCTGTAGAGACATAGTTTTGTTAAGAAGAAGTTATAGTAAAAAAAAAAAAAAAGAAGAAGCTATAGTTAAACCAGTAAGATGTTAGGATCAAGGTCATTTTGTTTAACAATGCAAAGTTATTAGTAAGAGTGGCTTTGGGCATAGAATTTTAATTTTGTCTCTAAAAATTTTTTTAATTTGGCCTTTATTAGAAGAGTAGTTTTTGCTATTTAAGTGACGTGTTTAACTGAAGCTATATTAGAATTAGTATTTTAAAAATAACATTTTTAATAGCAGAGATATTTCATTCCTCTGATCATGTAGAAATGAATGGTTTTGTGTTAACCCAGGCTTTTAAACAGGTGTGTTGCAAGAAACCCTTTTGGTGGGATGAAATAACCATGAACATAAAATCTTCCAGTGACCTCTTTAAAGGCTCATGTACTGTAATTAACTACCCTTTAAATATAAGGGTTCTGTTTGTATTGCTAATTAAATTCATAGTTAAGACTTGTAGGGCAGCATTTAATTTATGTGTTGTTTTGTCTTGGGACTTCAATAATTTGAAAGGTGATATGAAGGTATAAATAGTGAATTTTCATTAAAATGTACTAGAAAGATACATGCTAAATTCTCAGGTGACAACTTGTCTAAAAACTAAACATAAGGGTAAGAGGGACAACTCAGATTTTTTTTATTTCTCTAGCTATTTACTGCTGTTTCACTTTCGGGTCTATGATTTACCCATTGATACTGACTTGATTTTGGAAGCATAAAATGTACTAAAATTTTCTTGATTGAATCAGGTGGATGATTTGATTTGGTATAGGATGGTGGTATACTACAAATAAGAAATATATTACTACATTTTTTTGGTTAATTCAGAGTATAGATACCTCCAACATATATGCCTTAAAGGTTTTGTGTTCATTTCTCTTTTCTAAATGATTCCAGCAAAATTTGCTCCAGTAAAATAAAGATCAGTTTAGGAAGAGAAACAGGCATAACAAAAACAGACCTGGGAGAGAGGGGACCTTACAATTAGGCAAAATGAAATGATCCACACACAAAGTAATAGGGCAGGATGTATGTATTTGAAATGCAAATAAAATGTAGAATGATAATCACAATGTTGATTAGAAGAAAAGCATTTACTACATTAACAGTGTTGAACAACACCACTTGTATATAGTTCTAAAAGATTTTTCTTACCCCACAAGGAAACCCTGTGTTCATTAAACATTTACTCCCCATTTCCCGTTCCCACAGCCCCTACAAATACCAATCTGTGTTCTGTCTCCATGCATTTACTTCTTGTGGATATTTCATTATAAAAAGAATCTTGCAATATGTGACCTTTGTGTCTGGTTTCTTTTACATATTTAACACTATGTTTTCAAGGTTTTTCCAGATTCTAGTGTGTATCAGAACTTTATTCCTCTTTTATAGCTGGATAATATTACATTACATGAATATACCAGAATTTGCTTATCCATTCTTCCATTGATGGACATTTGAGCTGTTTCCATCTTTTGTCTGTTTTGAATTGTGCTGCTATGAACATATGTGTACAGGTACTTGCTTGAGTACCTGTTTTTACTTTTTTGGGTGTATATTTAGGAGTGGAATTAAGAGGTCATATGGTAATTTTGTGTTCCTTTGAAGGAAGTACCACACTGTTTTCCATAGCAGCTGCATCATTTTACATTCCCACTTTAATATACAAGGTTTCCTATTTCTCTATATTCTCACTAACATTTGTTATTTTCTGTTATTTTTTGTTGTTTTTTTATTTTTTTGTAGCCATCTTCGTGCATGTGAAATGGCACCTCATTGTGGGTTTTGAAATGACCAGTGATATTGAATGTCTTTTCGTGTGCTTGTTGACCATTTCTGTGGCTTCTTTGAAGAAAATATCTGTTCAAATCCTTTGCTCGTTTTAATTGGATTGTCTTTTTGTTACTGAGTTGTAATGAGTTCCTTATATTTTGGAATTTCATATGAATTTGAAGAATGGTTCTCCAGTGGCAGAAAGAGCTATTGGAATTTTGATAAGCATTGCATTGAATCATTAGATCACTTTGGGTGATACTGCCATTTTAGTAATATTAAGTCTCTAATGTGTGAACATGAAATGTTTTCCCATTTATTTAGGTCTTCTTTAATTTCTTTTTTTTAAAGTTTTTATTTTAATTTCAGTGAGTCAACATAGAGTGTTATAGTAGTTTCAGATGTACATACAGTGATTCACCAATTCCATACATCTAATTTCTTTAAGGCAGTGTTTTGTAGTTTTCATTATACCAGTCTTTCATCTTATCAGTTAAATTTGTTCCTACATATTTTGTTTTGGATGCTATTATAACCGGAATTGTTT
Organism: Vulpes lagopus; assembly: GCF_018345385.1. Classification (NCBI taxonomy): domain Eukaryota; kingdom Metazoa; phylum Chordata; class Mammalia; order Carnivora; family Canidae; genus Vulpes; species Vulpes lagopus. The sequence continues at coordinate 60,889,097 of NC_054832.1, forward strand.
TCTTAGTTTCTATTTTATTTTAAGTAGGCTCCATATCAATTGTGGAGCCAAGGCAGGGCTTGAGATTAAGACCTTGAGCTGAGACCTAAGAGTCAAGCACGTAACTGACTAAGCACCCAGCGCTCCTTCTTGATCTCCTTTTCAGATTGTTTATTGCTGGTATATAGAAAACACAACTATTTTTTGTGTGTGTGTGTGTTGATCTTGGACTGTGGCAGAAGGTACACTTAAAATAAATTTTGAGGGGTGCCTGGCTGGCTCAGTCAGAAGGTGAGCAACTCTTGATCTTGGGGTCATGAGTTCAAGCTCTACATTGGGTATAGAGATTGCTAAAAATAAGTAAAAATCCTAAAAAACCCCAAAGATTAAAAAAAAAGACATTCATTCATTCATTCATTCATTCATTTGAGATGTGTAGAGAGAGAGAGAGGCAGAGACACAAGCAGAGGGAGAAGAAGCAGGCTTCTTTCAGGGATCCCAATTTGGGACTCGATTCCTGGACTCCGGGATCATGCCCTGAATCAAAAGCAGATGGTTGACTGCTGAGCCACCCAGGCGTCCCAAACCCCAAAGATTTAAAATAAATTTTGAAAGGTAGAATTTGATAGCTAAAACAGAATGAAAGAAGTTTATTTCAAGCACTGGGGAACTCCTTGAACAAACATTTATTAAACTACCTTTGCATGGGCTAGTAGGGGAAACAACTGTATTGGCAGAAAAAAGCTCATATAGTAACTCTAACAGATCATGAGGGGCGCCTGGGTGGCTCAGTGGGATAAGCATCTGCCTTGATAAGCTCAGGTCATGATCCCAGGGTTCAGCCCCATATGGTTGGGCTCCCAGCTCAATGGGGAATCTGCTTGTCTTTCTCTCTGAGCTGCTCTCCCTGCTTTAGCTCTCTCTTTCAAATAAATAAATAAATAAAATATTTTAAAAAAAAGATTATGAGACAGTATAGGGAGAGGGCAAAGAAAAAAATGACTAACCCATATTTAATGATGTTTTCTGTTTTGTGAAAACAGCCAAATATTTGATAGTTAAATGAAGTAATGAATGTGAAAATACCTCAATCTGGCAAGGCATTATAAAATGTAAGGTGAAGTGATTTCTCCCATGCCCTTCAGTTTCCATATCAATTTGTGTAATAGTCAACTACTAGGGAAACTAATTTGTTTTTCGGGAGTTTGGCTGGTTTTAAAGAGTTAATCAGCAGGAAATTGCAACCTACTTGATTTTGGGAAAGGAGCTGTTTACTTGTAATTGTTACGCACTCTCTTAGTACTGAAATATATAGTGTATGAAACTTTCTAGCCTTTATTCTTCCCCCTTTCACATTTTAAATCATTGGAACAAGTTTCTTTAACAGAATTTTCTGTAATTCAGTTTCTTGGGAGTACGGCAAGTAGGGCTGTGCTACTATCCCCGTGTTGCTGAGAGAATGATTAATGTTTCTGTTTGTGCTGCAGGGACACTAATTGGGGAGGATAAAAGAAATCAACTTTTAAAAAGAGAGACAAGGGCTATAAAATAATCTCTTTGATAGTCTTGAAATTCTAAGAAGGGCAGGTAAGAACTATTATTGTAATTGTGTTTAGAGAAGTGTGAAAATACTTCACTGTTGTGTGGAGACAGTTTCATTTGAATATAGCATTCCTCTGCTATGGCAGCGGAGATTACCACTTAGTCCTGTTTGGAATCACGAAAGAGGTCAGCACACTTTGAAAAACTTCATATTACTATATTAATTTTTACGTGTTATGTAAGTAGGACAGAAACAGGAAAAATAATTACTTAGAATGGGGGTGGCAAATTTGAATTCCCATTCTGTCTTTCACTGTTCATCGTGTCCATAACAGATATTGTTAATAAATCATAGCTTTTCTGTTGAATTTTGGTCACAGCCTTAGAAGTTTTCTTAGCCTACGGCTTCAGGCAGTATTTAGGAGTTCTTGTGTGGCAGGAAATCTGTTTGCATCCTTTATTGAATGTAAGTTTCATGAGCGTCATTTTCTCCTTCATTTTATTCATTCCTTTGTCCCCAGTACCTAGAATAGTCTTTGACACAAAGTAGAGACTCGGTAAATGTCAAAACAAATAAATGAAGAGATGAATATCTATCTCAGAAAGTGTTTGTGAGATAGGCAGGCTTGAAGACTTGAACTTTGATTCTTTTGTGTAAGCATCAGAATCTGTTCCCCTTTAGGTGGATGTTTGTGTGATTTTATTAGCTTAGGTCAGCACAGTCTTTCTTCTGGTTTTGAATATTCTTGCATGTTTTTCATACTGAGCGTGGCTGATCTGGCCATGTGCCACACATATGGTTGACATCTTAGAGTAACAGAGATAGAAGTACATTTGATAGCTTGATCAGTATTCATTTCCCAATATATAATAGCTTAATTTTGTTGAATTTGCATTTAAAATATTATAGACAGTGTGCTAATTACTGCAATGTCAATGTGGATTAGACAGCTGACAAAGCAAACATTCGAGGACCAACATCTGTGCCAAAACACCTTTAATTACAGTAGGCTTTGATCGGCCTAATTTTTTCCATAAATAAATTCATTATATTAGAACTGTTTAAATCTCTGAGAATAATAAGCCAACAACTTTTTTTTCCTCCAAAATCTGTACTACACGAAAGAATAAATATCTTTTTCCATTCTTGCTTAAGTAAAGTTCTGTTATTTTTTAAGATAGCTGTTAGGCAAACATATTTTTCATAGAATCCCTTAGCATTAAGTAGATGCTTATTTCAATTAATATTAAACTCATAATATTATCTAAGACATTTCAATATTCTAGTAGATGCCATTGTCAAGTGATTTTTGTCATTGGGGAAACTAGGGACATAAATTGTTACTTTTCATCAAAGATGGAAAGCAGGTGTCTTTGGTCTTTGAACTATTAGATTAGGGCTGTGTCACAGTTTTGTTTTGTTTTTGTTTTTAAAAATATTTTATTTATTTATTTATGAGAGAGAGAGGCAGAGACAGAGGCAGAGGGAGAAGCAGGCTCCATGCAGGGAGCCCGATGTGGGACTCATTCCCCGGGCCCTGGGATCACTGACCTGAGCCAAAGGCAGACGCCCAACTGCTGAGCCACCCAGGCGTCCCTGTGTCACAGGTTTTAATGTATTTCAGACTGTGGTATAGTAGAGTACAGTTATTCTGTGCCAATTTTGGAGAAAACTATTGTTAGCACCTTCAAAGGACGGGAGTGCACATCTCTGGATTTTCTGCTAGAATTAACTTTGGGAACATCTATACAGATGAGAAGACACAGGCCTCTGAGTGTTTTGAAGTTGAATATGAATCTTGTTCTTTCTAGTGTTTTAGATAATTTAAAGCTGCATCAACAAAACATGAAAATAAGTAGTTGTTGAGTTCACTCAGATTTATGATTTAGTGTTTGAAAATATAACATGAGTAGAGAGTGATGACTTTAAAAATAACTTTAAAATCATTTTTATACAAAACAATGCCCTGACAATCTAAGATGAAAAGGATGTGTGTTTTCATATTATTTATGATGCTTTGCAGGGGGTTTGAAATCACAACTGAAACCTTTGTCACACCCTTGGGAGAGGGTAGATTGTGCAAAAAAAGAGAGCAATTCCTTTTTTTTTTTAGCAAAGAAATAAGTTTTCTTTTGATGGTTACAGCAACATGATGGAATCCAGGGCTAAGGTCTTGGCAGGCATACGTGCAATTAATTAAGGAGATTAAATATGAAACTGACTTTCAAGTAGTTCTATGGCTAAATTATATTTACGATACTTAATAGCTTATAAGGGTCAGTTTATTTGTAAGACATATTTAAAGACTATTGAGAAGTTAAAACGTAAGCACAGGACTCAGAGGACAGAGCACACAGTTACATAATCAAGTATACTTCAATTGTGTAGGTCAAAGCATAATTACCTTATAATTTTTTTTTTACCTTAAAATTTTAGATAAGGTAGGTAGTAGGTAGCATGGTTGGCTTGGTGGTAGTGATTTTTATAAGGTGTGAACAAAGTGTAGCGTTGTGGAAATAGACCACACTGATAGGCAACCAGGTTCTAGTCCAAGTCTTGTCATTGAGGACATTTATGACTTTGGTCATAATCCAAAGTCATAAATCCTGATTTATAATCCTTATTTTTTTTCGTTTTTGAAATGTGTGTATGACCATTTTCATTTCTAAACTTTCTTCTATTATGCTAAAAAATATTTACCAGATTGAAGACAAATTTTTTTGAAGAACAAGTTGGCTTACCTAAACTTACTGTTTAAGGATGGTTTTGGTTCTTTTAAACACCCAAGTTGATTGGTTTTCTTAAATATGTTTTCTTTTCTTCCTTTTTTAAATTTTATTTTATTTATTTATTTATTCATGAGAGATCCACAGACAGAGGCAGAGACAGAGGCAAAGGGACAGGTAGGCTCTGATGAGGCACTTGATTTCAGGACCCCAGGATCACGACCTGAGCCAAAGGCAGATGCTCAACCATTGAGCCACTGAGGAGCCCCTTAAATATGTTTTCTTTAATGTTAATAGACTGTCACTGTGAAATGACTTTAAGCTAAATGACTGGCAGTTAATTTTTTAAAAATCTTTTCAAAGTAAAATTTTAGTTTTTGTTAATAGTTTGGATCTAACCTTTATTTTCAAATTAGGAACAATTTGAAGCTCTCAAAAATAGTACATCATTAAATATGAAACATTAAAATGTAGGGTGATTTGAATGATCTGCTATACTACTACTGAGCATAGTAGCAAAATTAGCCCTTATGGGTGTTATTTACCATAAAAGCTTCATTTATAAAGAATGAACACATTGAATCAGAAGCAAAAGTGGAGATCTCTTCTGGTCAGTGTTTTGCAAATGGGGACACATGATCTGTAAGTGGGTTGTAAAATTAATTTAGTGGGTCATGACTAACATTAAAATATAATGTAGGGGTGCCTGGGTGGCTCAGTGGATTGAGTGTCCAACTCTTGTTTTTCACTCAGATCATGATCCCAGGGTGCCTCAGGCTCTGTGCAGAATGTGGGGCCTGCTTGGGATTCTCTCTCACTCCCTCCTCTGCCCATTCACATTCTTTCTCTAGGAAATAAAAGAGAAAATTATAATATAGATGACAGTATATCACATGTAGTAACAGTAAATACTTTTTCATGTGACTTTGGTTTCAGTTATTGTGCATATTGATTCATGACGTAAAAGGTATTACATAACTGACCTCCACCTTCACTATGAGCACTTAGCACAGTACATAGTATCTTCAGGATAAAAAGCAGTTAGTAAATGCTCAATGGCACAAAATTTAATTTAGTAACTCTGTATTTGAGGAGAAACCTCAAAATCCTTTCAGAAAAGTTTTCTACTACAAAATGGCATTAAGAAAGTTGATAGAAGTTATATGTTGTGTTGGGATTTTTTTAGTTACATCCCAGTGACCTTCTTGGGTATAGGGACTATGTCTTGTTTAGTTGTATATCAGTGTGCTTGATGGGAAGGGACTAATTTTCAGAATCAGATCTGGCTTCCAATTTTGAGTCCTATCACATGTAAACTTTGGGACATGTGGCAATTTTTTTCAGCACTCTGAGCTTCAACTTCTTTATTTATAAAGGTGAATAATAGTACTTTCCTCCTATTAAGAGAGATACCACGTATAAACACAAGTATTTTGCTTGGACATAAGAGATGTTTACTAAACAGTTTATTAAGTTAATTTAAGGGATATAAAAACATAATTGAATATTAGTGTTTATTTTAAAGCACTGTTTTGAGTATCCTGGAAAAAGTTTGGAGTGTAAGATTAATTGGATCTCATCCATGGGTAGAAATTCCTCATGACCTTTTGAAAAATTAAAGGAAGCCATAATTATAGAAGATAGATTTCCTTAAAAAAAAAAAAATCAAACATTGCCCAATTAAGAACGTGTAATGTACAAGATGTAAATTAGAAGTCAAGAGGCCAAAATCAAATCAAAGAGTTACTTGTTGAGATTAAAAATGACTCCAAATAAACCTTCCTCAAGTCAAAAAGCCCAGGTAAAGATTCATTAGTAATTCTTGGAACTGTTGATAATTCATTTGTAAATTATATACTCAGAGATGAAAAATAGGGGTATGTTTAGATGAAATCTTTATCAGAAGTTTTGTTTACAGTTAGAAGTAGACAGGGCTGTTGAAAGAATAGAATATTCTTGGCTTAATTAGCAAAACAAATACAGTCAATCACTTCATTAGGTGGTTCACTCAGTTTTAAGAAAATTAATGGCTGGAGTTAATGGAACTGTTGACTAGATTTTTGTAATATAAAGATAGGTTATCTCTATAAATCCCATTATAAGAAGGTTTGTTGAGAAGTCAGAAAATCATGTGTCATCTAGTCTTGCTATCTATTTTTTAAAATATTTTTATTTTTAAGAAATCTCTATACCCAGCATGGGGCTTGAACTTACAACCCCAAGATCAAGAGTTGCATGTTCTACTGACTGAGCCAGCTAGGTGCCCCAGTCTTGCTAAATTTAATATTCAGGTGTTGGAACAAAAATTATTGAATCTGGTTTTACAAAAGAAAAGCCTGCTTAACTGGCAAACTGGAGTTATTTTAGAAGATTATTGGAGTATATGGTGAGAGAGAAACAGTGAAGATAATCTGTGTAAGCATTATAAAACCTTTCAAAGTTCTAATTCAAAAGGAATAAAAACTTTTGTATTACTATAGGATGGAGGAGAAATGTTTATTCGTAGAGTCACATTGGCTTAGAAACAGGAAGTAAATATTGGTTGTGAGCTGTCATTTCTCTAGAGGAAAAAGGTGTGTGTGTGTGTGTGTGTGTGTGTGTGTGTGTGTGTGTGTGGTGGGGGTGTTCCCAAGAAATTGCTACTCGAACTGATCTCATTCCATATTTTTGTAAATGATGTAAAGGAGGGTAGTATACACTCAGTGTTAAGCTCCTTTTGGGTAGTGAATGCCCCAGGAAAAAACCTAACTGCAGATAATGAGTGAGCAAAAAAACTGAGTGAATTAGTATAGGATAGTTAGTTTTCATGGTGTATTTAGGAAAAATCGTATGAATTATATTTATTAACTTAGGAGTCTTGAATATAATTATAATTGGGATAAGAATCAATAAGCTGTTATAGATGGTTATAGCTGTTGAGCTAAGATCAGTTACATGCTAGGCATTCTTTGGAAGAGTGTGAGAACAGCATGTTATCTTGCCACTATACAAAACTATGCTTTAAACACACAAAAAAGAGAGGTGCTGTATGTTCTTCTGTTGAAAAAAAAAAATGATCTGGACACATGTCAGTAAACACATACTTGTTTCTTAGAGCTACTAATATTGAAGAGGAGGACATAATTGAGGTTCTTAAAATATGATTTTGGGTAAATTCTTCAGAATCCATCATGGAAATTGAGGATGTGTTAAAAGTACTTCTAGGAGTATTATAAAAGTCAGTTTTAGGATAAAGAGCTCTCATATATTCAAAAGTAAACTTGTAGAAATTAGTACTACAAGATAGGATGAAAAAACATGAAAATTAGATTCGCATATGATCCATGCATAACAGCATATTAAAGAAAATTGGAGATACCTAGAATTATGTTTTTTTCTGCTTGGAAAATGACATGAAAGTCTTCCTTAGTGTCAGAATTCAGGATTTGATGGAATGCTGACATGAGTGTAAATGCAGTCACTTTTCATGTGAAAGTTTGGGGAGCAGAGTTGTCCTGACTGGAGACCACCCAGAGTTTGTAGTGGGCCACTCGATGCCCTTGAACTAGGTCAAGGAAGTCCTCATCTGTATTTAGTTTGCTAATGTTTTATCCCCCCCCTCCCCAATTTGTATCTAGTGATGTGGTCCTGCACTTTGCTAATTTTGTCTGTTAGGGGCTCTCAGGTAAAAATTTATTTTTTATGGTTATCACAGGATTTTAATTTATTCTTGAGGCAAATTTTTGATACTGTATATTTTTCTAGAATATTATCCATTCCGTATTTTTTCAAATATTGACATGAAGTTGTTCATAGTATTCGTCTATGGGTATTAAAAGTCTCTGTCAAAAAAAAAAAGTCTCTGTCAGTAGTATAATTATGCCCTCCTAAGTTCTTTTTGCAATCCTTATTTTGCTTATTTTCTTGACATCAGATGTTTAAAGTAGAAACTTTACTATTTATTCATCATTTTACCATAATGCACCCATATAATAGACCCCCAATTAACTTCTGCCGTACTGAACAGAGCCTGGCTTCAGTTCTTCCATCTCTGGCCAGTAGTGTTTGTTCTTTGCTTTTTTTCTTCCCCTGTTGCCTCCATCCCCTGAAAGTAGGCATTTTCATTTTTTTTTTTTTAAGATTTTATTTATTCATGAGAGACACACAGGGAGAAGCAGAGACACAGGCAGAGGGAGAAGCAGGCTCCATTCAGGAGCCTGATGCGGGACTTGATCCTGGGACTCCAGGATCACGCCCTGGGCCGAAGGCAGGTGCTAAACCGCTGAGCCACCCAGGGATCCCCAGATAGGCATTTCCAAACCTTTTTTCCCCTCTTCTGGGCCAATGTGTTCTTTCTATTGGTGGTCTTATCCTGCTCATCACCTTTATTTGGATAGCTCCCAAATCTATAACCCCTACCTGACCTTGCTTTTAAGCTCTAACTGCTTGCTTGACGTTTCTGTCTGCTACACCTTTAGTGTAGCCCAGCCAAAGTAAAACTCTTTCCTTCCCTCCGCCCAAACCAGTTCTTCCTCCAGATTTCCTGTTTTCTGTTCATTGGCGCTGCCACTCTCCCAGGCACAAAACATCAGTCATTGCCTTTCCCGCTCTCACCTTCTGCGTGCCCTTGCCAGCCAGGCTGTATGCAGCCCACCATCACCATGTCTCTATACATGACATCCCTTTTCATCCCCTTTGTCCCCATGGGCACCCCCAGCACTTTGCACCCGGACTATTGTGGCATCTCCTGCCTTTTTAGCCGAGCCAGTTCATCTTCCATACCGAAATAAGATTAAACTTGCTAAAGCACCGCAATCAGACTCATGTTAGCCTCACTCAAGTTCCTTGGTTCTCCCACCGCCTCCTCAAATAGATACGACCTCCTTCATCAGCCTTCTAGGTCTTCGGGAAATGCCCACTTTTATCCTGGTCTCTCCCTCCCTTACTGCTCTGCCTGTGCTTGGCTTCCAGCTGGCGTGTCGTCTCCCTTCTGCTTTCTTACATCGTTGTCCAGCTGCTGACTCTTCAAGGAATACCCTTTCCTTCACCCTGCCCGTCGAAAGGAAGCTTGTCAAGCATGATCTCTTACATTCTTGGCTCCCTTTGGGAACCTGCAGAACATTTTTGTTTGTTTTCCCTAGGGCACTTACTTCACTTTGTGTTAGAGCCATTTGTGTCCTTTCTTAATATCTCATACTAGATTGTAAACGCCTAGTGGGCAGGAACTGTTTCTTTTTTTTAATTTTTTTATTTTTAAAGATTTTATTTATTTATTCATGACAGGGAGAGAGAGAGAGAGAGAGAGAGAGAGAGAGAGAGAGAGAGAGAGGCAGAAGGAGAAGCAGGCTCCATGCAGGGAGCCCGACGCGGGACTCGATCCCAGGTCTCCAGGGTCACGCCCTGGGCTGAAGGCAGATGCTCAACCACTGAGCCACCCAGGCGTCCCCAGGAACTGTTTCAATTAGCAATAATCGCGCCTCGGATAAACCTCATTGGCTACGATACTGCCACTGCGCAAAGCTCCAGGAACTGTTTCTTACTCAGCTTTTTCTTTCTTGTTGACTCGGCAATTTGTTCTTGGGAAATACTGATCGAAAAAACTGCAGGGAAATTTCTTACACTTCCTGAGACATTGACTGCAAAGTGAATTACCACTATAGAAGCACCATAAACTTAGCCTGTCTAGAGAAGTACCTGCAAGTGTAACAGTCCCGCTCCTAGGGGACTGATGTTACCTTTCTCACAGGTGCAGTCCTTATAGTAGCAAAGCTGCTTGGAGTGAGTCTAGAGACATTAGTTTCTGCTGTGGCAGGCCTAGATTGTATCTTTGTGTTCTCTCTCTTTTTTGGGGTGGGTGAGTGGGTTTTTTAAATTTTAAATAAAGAATTTCGGGAAAAAAAATAAAGAATTTAAGGGCAGCGCCGGTGGCTCGACGGTTTGGCGCCGCCTTCAGCCCAGGGTGTGATCCTGGGGACCTGGGATCGAGTCTCATGTCAGGCTCCCTGCATGGAGCCTGCTTCTCCCTCTGCCTGTGTCTCTGCCTTGCTCTCTGTATCTGTCATGAATAAATAAATAAAATATTTAAAAAAATAAATTTCAAGAATTCATGATGATATTTTATTTTATTTTTTTAAAGATTCTATTTATTCATGAGAGACAGAGAGAAAGAGAGAGGAGAGAGAGAAGCAGGCTCCATGCAGGGAGCCTGATGCGGGACTCAGTCCCATGTCTCCAGGATCACACCCTGGGCCAAAGGCAGGTGCTAAACCACTGAGCCACCCAGGGATCCCCTTCACAATGATATTTTAAAGTTTAAGGTAAGTTAATGTATGTGAATTCAATGTGAATCTATAAATGTAGGAGGTAAATCTCACTATTTTTGTCTCTTAATCTGTAGAGTGAAGATGATTAAAAATAAGACATTAAATTTTATTTACATTAAGGAAAACCATTTTAGGCCAATTTAAAGTGAATCTGTCAGTATATTTTACATGGATGATATTGGCAAATATTAAAATTAATGCTTTTGTACTTGAAAAATCCTGATTAACCTGTCCATGAGCTTGTCAACAAAGTAAACTTTCTGAAATTCCATCATAATAAAAGATTTGGAAATGTTTGGGAATACAGTGAACAAATACACATAGGAGTTATATTAAGCATTAATTTGCTACCACTTATGACAGGTTTCTATTCAGGCTAGCAGCTTGAGTTCAGAGATGGATGTGCTAACCCAGTCTTTGTTCCACTTCTCCCTCCCTGCCTGCCTTCTACAAGTGTTTTGAGTTTTTGTTTTGTTTTTTTTTTTTAAGTTTATTTACTTAAGTAATCTCTACACCCAACATAGGGCTGGAACTCAGCAGAATCCTGAGATCAAGAGTCATATGCTCCCCCAGTTAAGCCAGCCAGATGCCCCTGTTTTCTGAGTTCTTATTAGGTACTGGGCTAGAAACCAGTAATGCAGTAGTGAATAATGCAGATCCAGAAGCTGCCAGCTTGGAGCTTCTAGTTCAGTAGGCCACTTGAACATAGATATATATGATAAAGTTCCCTATTTTGTAAAAGGAAATCATTTCATATGACAATGTTTAGCTTTTTAAAGGAAAAAGGCAGGTAGCTCATGTTCAGATGGATAGTCATTTCACCAATAACCAGAATCTTAAATTTTAGCAGTATAAAAATATTGTGCTCAGTATAGGCACAGACTTTTTAATCTGAGTCCGAGTATACTGGTCTCTGTAAGTAGGGATGTTTCCAGGAGAAATAATTAATGTTTAGCAAGCACTTTGATATTTACACCTAGTGGCTGTAAACAGTTATTAAAAAGTCATTGTATAGGTCAGAATGGCAGGTGCAGTGGCAGGGCCAGAGTGATGGCCAGAAAACTAGGTCTTTACAGCTTTGAAGGAGATAGGTGTGAGAATGTTCTATTCTTGATTAAACATTTTATTATTAAGCATTTACAGTCGGGATTTCATCTGTAGATTTCTGTATGTCTCACAGTGTCAGAAGAAACCATGTAAGTTCTGTTTAAGAGCACAGCTTGATTATTTCTTGACTAGAGTGGTGTATATACAGTACCGTGGATGCTAACCCTTAGAAGTGTCATTTCATTAGGCAGTGGCAAGCACTGCAGTTTTTCGTATTTGGACGTGAGTAGTGGAGGTGGGTGGGAGTTGCTGTTTGGTGTGGGGAGAAGATGGTGGACAGGGAGCCCTGGTCCTGCCTGCCTTCTAGCCTCAGCTTCACTTCTGCTAACTAGCCTGTGGCTTTGAAGTCACTTTTGCTGTCTCCTTTGGCACTTTGGCAAATCACCTGGACTCCTTTGTCTCAGTTACTTGAAAAATTTTGAGAGTATTAGAATAGAGGTTCTGCAAATCCTGGGGAGTAATAATAAATAATAATAATAAATCTGATTTGGAGAGCAGTGGCAAAAAAAATACTAGGCAAAGTAACTTGGCATTTATCATATTATTTGTGAGAGGGATTAAATGCTTGTATTACATTTAGGAGTTTACAGCTAAAACAAACCAAAATTATGAGTGATTCATCAATTTAATAAGATTTTACAAGTTACTTGGACTGGATCCAAGCATTATATGTATTTCTATAAGTCAAGGTTTAGTTGCTATCACACTGCTGCTAATTGTTTTTTGTGCTTACTGGGTTTTGTAGCGCTTCTTTCTCCCCCATGTAAAGAGAAAAGATAGTATGCACTGGGGCAGTGGTTGGGTGCATGTGCTGTTAATCCTGTGGAAAAAAAAATTAGACTAACTATACTTCTTCAGAAATGCTTTGAAATTTCATCTGGCTGAAAAATTACATTTCTAAATATGAAGACAACTTCTGAGCAGAGAAAAAATTTATAAACCATGCATGGCACGTTTACAAATTCTTTGAAAAAACTGTCTGTGAAGGTCTTTGGAGTGATTATTTATCCCTCTATTCCCATATGTCACACATTGCCTTTTTACCCCTGGGGAGTCACCATATTGCATTATTTGTGATCCTTTGGAGTTGTATGAAATGATAATTTAACTTTTCAGATGTGGTTAATCTACAGGCCCTGCTTCCTAACTATTAGCATACATGGCATGACAGGCTTAAATGTTTCCAGGTGTGATTAAAGAACTTGGACGGTAAATTACTCATAGATTATCTTGGCCATTGTAATTTACTACAAAACTGCAGCTTTGACATCAGCAGTTGAAAAGAGTATGTTAACAGTAACTGCACTTGAGACACATTTTACATTAAGTAAATTAACTGTCTTCTTGAGACAGTTAAATGTTTATTTTCTATGCTCTTCAGAACTGTATTTTGTCTTTCAAATGGCTGAAGTTTTGTTAATAGGCAGGTTTTGATTTACACAATTAAATTGTGTTGTAAGACACTGCAGTTTGGGAGTTCTTTCCCCACTGCTGTTGAAACCTGCACTCCCCTCAGTCTCCCTTTTATCTCTGCCCCAGGCCCTCAGAGAAGCCATCCCCTTTCCTCCACTCCATAGCGTGTCCCAGTTCCTGGAATGGAGTCTCATTTTCCTCCAAAAAGGCTCACCATGAATCAGTGCATAAGAGAGCCCATTTAACACCTTGTTGTTGTTGTTAGTAATAAAAAAAAATCCTTGGAGATCTAGAGGGTTTGTTGTTAATAGAGACAGAAGAGAGGCTGTGTTCTGTTTTGTAGCTGGCCAGAGGAGGAGTAAAGTCTGGGCAAAGGTAGCAGGTGAGGTGAGTTGAAAGAGAGGCAGCAGGCTGGCCCCAGGCCAGAAAGTGTCTGCTGCTTAGTTCTGCTGGCACTCACTGTTCTTTACCTGTGCTGATCTCCTCTCAAGCTTAGCACCTGCCCTCAAATCTCCAGTCCCCGTCTTGTCCTTCAGCGCTTCTTAAATCTTCCCACCTTTCCCTGCCCATGATCTTTCCTATAACATTTCCTGCATCCACAAGGTATCTCCCCTCTGGCCCCACTCAGTGGGAGACACAGTGTTCTCTTACTCTCCCGCAGAGGGGAGGCATGTCCTCTGTCCCACTGCTGCTAGTTGGTGGGGGGAGGTGGATTCCTGAAACCCCTGTTGGGTACTCTGAGTTTTGGTATTGAAATGTTTTTGCTCATGTAAATTGTAAACATACTCTAGTGCTATACAAATAGAATATATGTATCAAAAATGCTTTTGTTGCTGGTCTAAGACAATGTAATAACCATTTATAACACTGGCATCATGAGAGTGTCCCAGGTTCCAAACAGTCAACCTAAAATGGGTTTTTGAAACACATTTTTCTAGGAAGATTATTTTGTCTGGTGGAACTCAAGTTGACTATCTTTCACTTTTTTTAACCTGGAATTATTTATTTTAAAAGTGAACTCTACCCCCCAGTGTAGGGCTTGAACTCACAACCTTGAGATCAGGAGTCGCATACTCTCCTGACTGAGCCAGCCCAGCACACCTTCTTAACCCTCCTGTATTGTAACCCTGTAATGAAAGCTTCAAATAAGATTCGGATTTTTTTCTTTCTTTTCTTTTCTTTCTTTTTTTTTTAAATTTTTATTTATTTATGATAGTCACACAGAGAGAGAGAGAGAGAGAGAGAGAGAGAGAGGCAGAGACATAGGATGAGGGAGAAGGAGGCTCCATGCACCGGGAGCCCGACGTGGGATTCGATCCCGGGTCTCCAGGATCGCGCCCTGGGCCAAAGGCAGGCGCCAAACCGCTGCGCCACCCAGGGATCCCTTCTTTTTTTCTTTTTCTTTTTCTTTTCCTTTTCCTTTTCCTTTTCCCTTTTTCTTTTCCTTTTCCTTTTTCCTTTTTCCTTTTTCCTTTTTCCTTTTTCCTTTTTCCTTTTTCCTTTTCTTTTCTTTTCTTTTCTTTTCTTTTCTTTTCTTTTCTTTTCTTTCTCTTCTCTTCTCTTCTCTTCTCTTCTCTTCTCTTCTCTTCTCTTCTCTTCTCTTCTCTTTTCTTTTTTTTCTCTCTCAAAACATTTATTTTATTCATGAGAGATACAGAGAGGCAGAGACATAGGGAGAGGGAGAGCAGGTTCCCTGCGGGGAGTCTGATGCCGAACACTATCCCAGGATCCCAGCATCACAACCTGAGCCAAAAGCAGATGCCCAACCACTGAGCCATCCAGGTGCCCCTAAGATTTGGTTTCTTTCTTTTCTTTTCTTTTTTTTTTTTTTTTTAAGATTTGGTTTCTTAGTGAAAAAGAAGATTGGGATCTTTTGTCCTCATAATTTTATATTGGTTGCCTGTTTGTGCCAATGTAAATCATTACTGATTACTTGGGCTTTGGGATCATCTTTGAGATATTTGTGGTATGGAAAAATTCATCCATTATTTCAGTAATTTTTGACATTCTAGGAAGGATGTAATGTATGGCAGAATGAAACTTAGGGACCAGAAGGGGCATAGGTAGAAATTTTGCACTGATTTTATTTATAA
Source organism: Vulpes lagopus (assembly GCF_018345385.1). NCBI lineage: Eukaryota > Metazoa > Chordata > Mammalia > Carnivora > Canidae > Vulpes > Vulpes lagopus. The sequence goes on from NC_054832.1 coordinate 60,904,260, forward strand.
AAACATAAATTTTAAAGTAATATTTGATCAGAGGATTGAATAAACTTCAATTCTGCTAGTGACTTTGTCCCTTGAAAATTGTTTACTAACCTGTGGGGTTATAACTAGAGGCATTTGCTAATGTATTTGCAGTGACTGTTGAAATAATTCAAATTTATTGACCATAGGAGGATATTAAATATTTATCTTTTCTGCTTAGTGCCTGTAGTGAAATAGAATATAAGTTAATGGTTAATGGCTTATAAGCTGTTATTTCTGAAATAGTACCTTTATGTACTTTATCCAGTGTCATTACTTACATTTTGTATGTGCTAAAAAAGCATATTTGGACTCTACCATATATAAATTTTCCTGCTTAGCTAAACATATTCCAGAAGAGATTTTTAACTATGTAGAGTGTGTGTGTGTCTACAACTGCAAAGGGAGTAAGTAAGTTGTATGTAAGTTGCAAGCTAGGGAGATACCTATCCTTTTCTTTTAAAAAACTAAATAGAAGGGCACCTGGCTGTTTCAGTTGGTTAAGTGTGCAGCTTGATTTTGGCTCAGATTGTTGTCTCAGGGCCATGAGATTGAGCCTCGAGTCTGGCTTCACGTTGGACAAGGAGCCTGCTTTAACTCCCCCTGCCTCTCTCTCTGCCCCTCCTTCCTGTAAAAAATAAAAATAAAAACAAAACCCAAATAGAATGGAAAAGTGATGTATTAATGTCATATAATGTGTATTCTGCAGTACCTAATCCACTCCAGAATTACAAGGTTGGCAGTAAATCAGCACATGAGAATCTGGCACAGATGAGTATTAAGATGATCAAATAAAAATGTGTGTGTAGATGTAGAATCAGAGGAAGAAAGCTAACATTATATTTCCTTCAAAGTAATGATAATGCAGTATCAAACTAAAAATGTCTCAACATGAAATTTTATTTGAATTGGTATGAATGTTAGGAAGCACATAAAAGCAGTATTTGCAAGTTCTAAACTTTAAGGAAAATAATTTACAGAATTATTTTGAGTTTTCTGAAAACTAAGTGTTCAGAATTAACTTACAAAAGATAATAAGAGAAGCTTTGTTTTTTCTGTAGGCTCTAAGGGACTATTTGAGGGTTTTTTGTTTTGCTTTCTATTACATTAATTTTCAAGATCCTAAGGTTGACTGCATTAATGTGGTTAATTAAAAAAAATTCAGATATTTTGTATTTTGAAGGTATAAGGTACTTAATTTAAATGTCATTCATTTGTCAAAACAGACAAATTACTTAGAAAAGGGTGATTAAACAACTACTTTTGTATGTGAAATTGTTTCACTGATACTGTATCTTGTCAGGTTTATTACTGAGATCTATAGTAGCCTGAGAACAGATGTTAAAAATACTTCAAATCCTAGTGTCATTCCAAAAAAATATCTATAGTTTTTTTAAGGGAAAAGAATCCTAGGTGCTTTTTTTTATTGGTTATAGTTTAGAAGTTACTCTCATAGAAAAAAGAGATTTTGTACTGAGATATAACTGAAATATCACATTTGCACAAAATACATTGAGGAGACAACATGGTATTGAACACATATTATTAAGTGGAATGCATTTGAGTATTGGAAAATTTGGCCTCAGGTCCTTTCTGTCTGCCAGTGCTATGAAAAGTCATGTAACTTATTTCTCATACTCTGTTTTGTCAGAAGTTGAAATTGAGTAGTTAGAAAAATATAAACAAATGTGAAGCTAGCAAGTAATATTTTAAGTACTAAATAGACATTCATGAGTACCATGTGTTTTCTTTGTTAAAAGAATATTCATTTGTAATTAAATCAATGAAGGCACACTTTTCTGGGCATGCATCATCGCAATACAGTTGTACTGACTTTTAAGGTACGAATAATTTAATTTGTGGTTACGCATGTGTATACTGAGGAATGTACACGTTTAAAAATTGGTTGAAAGGGGGATCCCTGGGTGGCTCAGCGGTTTAGCACCTGCCTTCAGCCCAGGGTGTGATCCTGAAGTCCCGTGATCAAGGCCCATGTTGGGCTCCTTGCGTGGAGCCTGCTTCTCTCTCTGCCTGTGTATCTGCCTCTCTGTGTGTGTGTGTCTCATTAATAAATAAATAAATAAAATCTAAAAAAAAAATTGGTTGAAGTACCAGGACTTCATTGTGCCTTTGCAGTATCAGTCATTTTCATAGACTTAAACTACCTCTTTATTTTACAAACACTTGTAGCTATAGTGCTTACTTTGGGACAAGCATTGTCCTAAGTGCTTTGTTAATATTAAGTCATCTGGGGGATCCCTGGGTGGTTCAGCGGTTGACCACCTGCCTTCGGCCCAGGGCGTGATCCTTGAGTCCTGGAATCTAGTCCCACATCCAGCTCCCTGCATGGAGCCTGCTTTTCCCTCTGCCTGTGTCTCTGCCTCTCTCTCTCTCTCTCTCTCTCTCTCTCTCTCGAATAAATAAATAAAATATTAAAATGTTAACTCATTTACTTAGAATAGCAACACTATGAGGAGAGTATGGTTATTACCTGTATTTTGCAGGTGGCACGCAGAGGTTAGGTAACTTGCCTAAGGCCCCACAGCTAGTGTGTGGAGAGCCATTATTCAAATCTCAGTGCTGCCTCCAGAGTGTGTGCTCTTAATCAGTCTCCTCTTAATCAGTATCTTAATCAGTATCCTTATCCAGAAGGATCTTTCTTGGAAAGTTGAGTCCAGATGCTTTCCTTTGTCAGACCCCTTCCTCCCATGCTTTTGCTGACCAGACAGGGATTCCTGGGAGGGATTTGTCAGCAGGAATTCTTATCATCTTGCTCTTCTAGATGTTTGGGACGCAGGCAGTGTGACAGCTTCTGCCTGTGAGTGAACCCACATCTGGCTTTGTGTGCAGTCATTCGCAAATCCTCATTCTACAGGTGAAAGTTCCTGTATCAAGAACGAATTCTATTCTCTTATCCTGGAAATTGGGGGTTAAGAATGTGAGCTATGTTTGAGTTTATGGGGGAAGCTAGAAATATGGAAGAAGAAAGTGACAGTATTATTGCCTAATGGAAATGAGCTCCATAGAGAATACCAGAAGTGCCAGCATTAAAGGGGCTGCTTTTGTCAAGGACAACTTTTCTAATATGTTCCAGGACAAGTGATAGCAGGGGTTCATTTGTTTGAGTATGACTGGTGGTTCTTCTCAGCAGTGGAGGAGAGGCTGTATATATGTATACACATGTACATAGGCATCACCCTTAAAGTTGTCAATATTGGGTCTATGCCATGTATTTAAAAAATACTAACAGACTTATGTTAGCACTAACTCCTAATTTGTTTTGGGAGCAGCTCTTGGTTCTTGGTATCTTTGTATATTTAAACCTATCTCCATCAGTATTGTAAGGGGCAACTTGTTGCAGTTTTGCCTGCTTTGTAAGGTGACTTTCTTTGCCTATGAGGTACCTTTGTCCTCTCTCCATGCAGCACCCCCAGGGTGATTGAGTTCTCTTAAACCCTAATTTATTTATTTATTTATTTATTTATTTATTTATTTATTTATTTATTAATTATAGTCAGAGAGAGAGAGAGGCAGAGACACAGGCAGAGGGAGAAGCAGGCTCTATGCACCGGGAGCCTGACGTGGGATTCGATCCCGGGTCTCCAGGATCGCGCCCTGGGCCAAAGGCAGGCGCCAAACCGCTGTGCCACCCAGGGATCCCTTAAACCCTAATTTAAACACTTATGTTCATTGAAGCATCATGCATAATAGCCAAAAGGTGGAAGTGACCCTGTGTCTATTGGGAGGTGAATGAATAAATACAATGTGGTATGCACACGTGGTATATGCACACGATGGAATATTATTCAGCCTTTAAAAGGAAGGAAATTCTGATGACTTGGATGTACCTTGAAGGTAGTATGCTAAGTGAAGTAAGTCAGTCATAGAAAGACAAACGCTGAATGAATCCATTCATATGAAATACCTAGAGTAATTAAATTCAGAGGGACAGAAAATAGAATGGTGGGCCAGAGGCAGGAGACAGTTGAGGGGTGGGGATGAGGGAGTTACTACTGTTTAATGGCTACAGAATTTTAGTTTGGCAAGGTGAAACTAATTCTGGAGATCAGTCTGCACTAATGTGAATGCACTGAATGCTATTGAACTGTACATGTAAAAGTGATTATGACAATAAATTTTATGCTTTGTGTATTTTACCACAATTAAACAACACAAGCCTTGCCAATCTAGTGTAAAATCTGTTCGGTTGTTTTAGTGTAGTATTTTAATTGGCAGACACTTATTAGTAGCAGCTGGCTTAGCTATGCTTTCTAGAGAACAGACATTGTGGTATGAGTGTGAATGTGTTTCTGTCATTCCAGAAAAAGTTTATTATGGAAGTTGAAGAAGGGGTAGGGCAGGTATGGGGGCCAGTGTGAGCAGAGCTTATGGAAACAGGAATGAGTGAAACATGTTCAGAGTAACTGAGAAAATGATTGTGGTTTATGTAGGAAGAGCAGAATGAATATATTCAGGCAAGGGTGTCAGCAGATAATCCACATTTGTCATTTTAACTGTTTTATTCTCACCATATCTACTAGGGAGAGTATTTGATGGCTTCTGCCAAGGATCCATCTATATATCTGATATGAATATATAATGGAATATATACATTTAATATATTCCATTTGTTGGTATTTATGGTAACTGGTATTTCAAGAAAGGTTCTGTGCTGCGAGTTATTAGGATAGATAGAAAGATCGGATCAGAATCCCCTTCCTTTAAGAGCTTCATGCTCTAAAAGAGAAGATAAGATGTGTGGACCAATGTAACTAAAATACAAGACAGTACCTGATAAGCAGTATAAAGAAAGTTTTGTGGAAAGAGACTAGAGAGATCTAATTCTCTGAAGTGAGGTCAAGGAAGGATGAAGTAGGAGCAGACCTTGACAGATGAGAAGGATGTTGATAGGTGGATCAAGGTGAGCACTAAGACCTGGATCTAGGGAAGGCCAAGGTGATCTCTGCTAGGAAGGGCCACCAAGGGCCACATGCTCAGCGTCCTTAGCAGGATGCATGTCAGTTGTAATAAGAAACCGGCCAAGACTGGTGCCAGATCATGGAGAATTTTGACTGTCTTCTTAAGGAGTTTGAACTTAATTACATAAACAACGTTGAGCTCTTGAGAGTTTTTAGTGTGGGAATGACGTGTGTTGACACCATCAGAGGTCAAGCTGACAAATACAGTGTTAGGAAGCAGGAAGGCTGACTTGGTCCTGTTTAGTGATTGTTTAATTATGGAGGCTGATTTGGTTCTCTGGTGTCCATCTGAAGTAGGAATTAGGTTGGATTAATAAATTGGGAGGGATACAAATTAGGCCTTAAAATTTAGGGAGAGGTGTTAACAATTGTTTCAGGTTACAACATAGAGATAAAAGCTGTTTTAAAGGTCAGGTTGGCAACAGTATAGAGAAGAGATTGGGTAGATGAGAGAGATGAGTGAAAAAGTTACTGAACAGTGAAATTATGAAGACTCAGACTAGGGTAGTAGCAGTCAGAAAAGAGAAAAGGATTGATATGATATAGAGGAAATGGTGAAAGGAAGGGAGGAAGAAGTGAAATTCATAATTAATGAGCATATTTTCTGTTCATAGCATTTGTTGCATGACAGTATAACTGACCAGTATTTTTTTGTTTTGTTTTGTTTTTTTTTTATAACTGACCAGTATTACCCACTCTTGGAAAATAGATTGGCTGTATTGGTCAGGCCTGGCGCATGCTATCGGGAGGTGGCTTATGTGATGAATCTTGGTTTGAGCAAGCTGATGGAGGGGCCTGGGTGGCCTTTAGTTGCTGAATTGACAAGTGCACTTACTGGTCACCATCAACATATTGGCTTCATTGGCTGGGTTCATGTAGGCACCCACACCAGTGGTTCTCAAACCTCCATGCCTTGGCACCCTGGTAAACTGCAGACCCTTCCTTTCACAGAGACCCTTCCCTGTGAAATTTGGAAATTTTGTGTAAAGTTTTTGCATGTGGATGGGTACATTGTCTGGCAGCGTGTGATAAAGAATCTAACTGACCAGATGATTGACTGTGATGTTGGAGCAGGGAAATGAGTGCTGTTACTGGGCAAGGAGCTTAACCTCCCAGGCAGGCCAGTGTTGATGTTGTTTACTGCTTCACGTTTGCCCTGGAGAGTTCAGGAGATATTGCTATACCAGTAGCAGTGCAGAGCTGAAGGGGACCTGGGACTGACGTGGGTAAAATCACAGGGTGATTTTACGGCCCCAGCACCCTGAGATATGTGTCAGTGTAATAGTGAATGCTTCTGATTATTCTTGACTTAGTTCAATTTTAGTTTTGAGTCTTAACTTTTTCAAGTCAGTTAAGAAAAAAAGTCCAGTCTTTGAACATGCCCTGCAAGCGGTTGGAGAAGACTGGTCTTGCCAGCTCTCTGACAAATGCTGTAACCAAATATTGAGTTGGATAAAGGTAGAAAATGGAATTTGGAGTATGAAATCTTAGGTTTGAATTTTGGCTTTGCCATTAGCAATAAGACTAGGCCAATGATTTAAACTTAATTTTTCTCTGTTTCTTTGTTAAATGAAGGTAATTTTTACCCTTCAGATCTGCTCAGATGACTTGAGATGCTAACTGTAAAATGTAGACACTGTACTCTGTGAATAAAAATAATTTATTCCCCATCTCCAATGTGATAATTTCAGTACTTTTTACTCTTCTCTGTATTAAGCAACCATGTCCAGTTTTGTAAAGCTTGAGTTTCCCTGAACTATGGACTCCTGGAGTTTGATCTTTAAAGATTAGCAACAAAACAAGCTTTGGTCACTTGTGAGTTATTTAAAATGGGAAAAAAATTAATTTGATAGAAGCAGCAAAATTTGTTGTTAAAATCTATTTAAATTGCAATATATCTTATATACCATAATATAATGTATATTCTTTTCACCAGCCCCTCCCTAAACACCAGTAACAACAATAAAACTTATGACTAAAATAAAGGGGATTTTGGCAGAGTTTTCTATTAACTTCCACAGAAAAAGACTCATTTTAATATCTAGAATGAGGAATAAGTTGGGAAAAAGTTTTAGTCAGACCAGCGTTCTTAAAATAGACTCCGAATCATATTGTAATATATTGTGGAGCATATTCAAGTGTAGGTGGTTTTCTTTTAATTTATTGAGCATAGTTTTAAACCTGTACGTTTTAAACCTTACAAATCTAGCCATTTTAGTTCACAGTAGGCAAAACTTGGCACAGATACTCTCTACTCAAATGTAAGTGTAGTTGTGTTTTTTAACTGAAAAAGTTGACTAGCTTTTTTTTTTTTTAATTCCTAGAGATTAAAAAAAATGGGAGTATTTACTTTGTCCGGTTTTAGCTACAAGCAATTGTGTTGGCTTCATCCCCAGCCCCTTCTAAATTCCAGTTACTGTTTACTATATAATTGAGTTTTTAGTGAAATAGTTTACAAGTCTTAAAATGGCTTCCATTATCACATAGTGACTGCTTTTCATAAGTATTGTTTTTTTGAAACCTTAATACAGGAATTCATGTAACATGAATGTAAAAGTAAATCCTGTTGACCTTGAAGGGACTTTTGCACTCTAACCTTTTCAAGCATCTCCATTCATGTCATGATGTCATAACTTATGTTTAAAACTATAATTTGTCTCTGTATGAAAAAGCTGCCTTTGCTGGGACTATAACATCGTGATGATTTTGTTAACAATATATTTGATTGCTGCCTCATTGAATGAGATTTTGCTTTAGAAAATTTAAATGTAAGCATTTAAAGATAAAGTTTAAATGAAAATTAAAGCCTTACTTTGGAAAAAGTCTGATTTTTACTTTGGTTTCTCTGGTGGGATGCCATTGAATGCCAGTAAAAAAATGTAGATATAAAAATAACATCAAAGTGTTATGGTTTTTAAATGTTGGTACAAATTAATACATAGCAGTAGTTTTAGACATTTTAGCTTACAGTAGGAATATCTCAGTTGTTTTTACCTATACATTTTTTTAGAAAAGAATTGTGAAAAGGAAAATGTCTGTACACAATTTATATAGTTGTGGGAGTTTTTAAAAGTAGTTTAAAATTTTTAGGAGTATTTTATGTTGTAGCAAGGTGGAATTTTGAGTTAGAATAAATTCAAACACCTGTAGAAGCTGTAGTAAAAATTCACAGATTGAAATGACTGTGATTACTTATGTGCTATACTCTATTGGGTTATTTTAAGCTTTTTACTTTAGCATTGTGGCATTGTGCTGGTCAGTAAAAGTTAGATTCTATTTTGGTTTGCTTAGTACGAAAGCTTTATGCTGTTGTTTCCATATGCAGAACAGTTTGTAAGTGATAATAACCTTACTTTTGACCATTTTTGTGAGAAAAAGTCCAGGAAATACTATGTTAAAAATGTAATACTTTTGCCAAAGTTGTAATTTAAGCATAGAGTTTGCTTTTTATAATTAAATGCTATACCATTATAGGCAATTTGGAATGAACTAATTCTTTACTTAGTGTTGGAACTCTTTTCTGTACGGACTCCTCTTAAGTGAATGGGACTATGAGAGGCTTTAAAATTAACTAATTGAAAGTTTTTACTTAAGAGAGAAAAAATTACTGTATATTAATACAGTAATTATCAATTTGCTTTGCATAACTACCATTTTCGGATGCTTGAAGATAACCAACCTTTAGATGTTAAATTGCTTTTATTTTATCTAACCACTTCCACTAGAAATCTTTCCTATGTATTATACACATTCATAATCCTTAAGAGTAGATAAATATAATTTTTTTCTTGTGACTGCACATGATATTTTGTTGTGTTCAACTTTTTGTTTTTATACTATATGGCATTAGACTAGTACTGATTTTAATTTATTGTGTCTGATTTTTTCCTCCATGTCAGCTGGTGCTTTTTGCTGTTGACATTTATGAATCCTTTCACCACTTTCCTCATTGATGCAAACAAGAAATTTGGTAATAACTATTTATTTCCGTGTTTTAAAATCTTAAAATTAACCCTATATCAAAGATATTATCCCCACCCTAGAGAGGAAAAAATTAGATTTGGAGAGGTTAAAACTTACTGAAGGTCAGAAAGCCAGTAAGTGGTAAGATGGACTATGACTCAGATGAGTTTTTATGTATGTGTAAATACATATACACCTTTGTAAATACTACCCAGATCAATATATAGAATATTTCCACTACCTCAGTAGGCTCTCTTGTATGTGTCCTTTCATTAGTGTCCCCTCAGAGCTAACTACTCTTCTGATCTCGATCCCCATAGATAGATCTCTATCCTTCTTGATTAGTTTTCCCTGTTCTTTATAAAAACTGAATAATAATAATGTGGTCTTTGGTATCAGGCTTCTTTTGCCCACTATTGCATTTGTGAGATTCATCCTTATTGTATCATGTGGTGTTGGTTTCTTCATTTTTCATTGCTGTTTAGTGTTCTGTTATGTGAATATATTGAAATTTATGTATTCATCTTATTGATGGATACCTGGGTCATTTCCATTTTTGGCTATTATAAATAAAGGTGCTGTACACATTCTTATGTATTTTTAGTTTAAAAAATATTTATTTGAGAGAGAGAGCGAACATAAGTCGGAGGAGGGGCAGAGGGAGAGGGAGAAGAAGGCTCCCCACTGAGCAGGAAGCCCAATGTGAGACTCGATCCCAGGACCCTGAGATTGTGACATGAGCTGAAGGCAGACACTTAACAGACTAAGCCACCCAGGCACCTCCATGTTTTTAATTTTTTATATGTTTTACACTCAGTTACCTTGGAAATACACCAAGGATTGAAATTGCTTAGCCTTGGGAATAATAGTATGGTGACCTTCAGTAGGTACCAGCCAATCAGTTTTTTTAAGTGTTTGTACAAATTTGCACTCTGACCATGACTAGTACTGTATGGGGGTTCTAGTTGCTTATCATATGTTGGTAGTGTCAGTCTTACTAATTTTTTCTCTTTTTAATTTTACTTACTCTGGTAGGGTGTCTAGTTTAGTGTCAGGGAAACTGAAAGTTATGTTTTAGAACAAAAAAAATATTTAATGTAAATGTATATACTTATATGGAGATTGGTTGAATACTGCTGAGGTTTTGTTTTTTCCCTCTAATCCCTGTCTTTGTAAGCGAGCCTTGATTCCTTGTTTAATCAGTGATATTAATGAAGTTTTTCCTACAAAGAAGACAAGTGCAGTATTCTAGAAATTACGTGTTTCATTTAGAGTTTCATTTAAGGGAATTTTCAAAGGAATTTAAGAATGGTAAAGATCTTTATTCACAAATTTACAAATTGTAGAAGAACTCAATAAAGACCTTTATCACTGAAAAAAAAAGGATCTTTTTTGCTATATAGCAGTTGCACGTAATCTATAGGACTTGATCTAGAATTTTGTCCACAGGGTAGTTTTTGTAATCTTACAGTAAGTTATTCTAAAAATTGCTTGACTTGATCAGTTCTTGTTTTTCCAAGTTCATGCAAGTTCCACATGTTTGGCTTTCTTGTATGAGTCTCAGGTACGCTGATTAGTCAGGCGGTCTCATCTGAAACTAATGTATAATAGTGCTGAGTTGTATAACTTGCCATACCAGTTTCATAGTGTTTTTGTTTTGCTCAAGTAGATGAAAGGTTTATTTAAGTGTGGCCACACTGGTACTGCATTCCTGGTGATCTTGGTAGGTTAATGACAATCTTTGTCATAGAAATCAGGAAATGTGGGTTGAACCTCTGGGATGCATGTCGTCGGTTCATTAAAATGCAGTCTCCCAAAGGACCGAGGATTATTGGAAGCACTTGGTAGGTGATGCAGCTTTAAAAACCTATCTGTTTTATCTGCCTATCTTCATTCTGTTTCAACTCTTTGAATACATCAGTGTTTAATCATATTATCTAGTGTATGAATGCTTTCTTTAGTAAGATTAAGCGTGACTTTGGAAATCCAAGTAGGTTTCCTTCCACAGTTTAGTAGGTTTGCTTTAGCTGGGGCATTTTGGTTGCTCGTGAACCTGTATTTTCAGTTTGTACTTCTGCTTTGTTTAACTGGTTGCCTTTTACCTGAATTAACTCTTAGCAGTCAGTGTGATTGATCCACTATTTTTTTTTGGGGGGGGGGGGTTTATTCTAGAGGGTGGGTTGAAGAATTGTTTGAAATACTTATCTTTGAAATATCAGCTAAAAAAGTTTTGGTACTCGGCTTCAAGTTATCTCCTTTGGACAATATTTGGATGGATTGAAAGGATTATGGATTTTGCAAGAATTTCAGGATAAACGTAGATATACATTTATGAGGACAGGAGGCATACTGCCGTACTCTTTTTACCAGGCGTACTGAACCTATTTTAGGTATATTCCTTATATAATACCATTATTCAAAATGTAAACAAATAGATGGCAAGATTGTTGTTGAAGACTGGTCATGTGTGCTTATGTTGTAAGGAAAGCGGTGATATAAAGCAGAATGTATTAACCTCTCTGGGCAGACTTTAAGAATGTATGTAACTTTGTAACAGAAGTGGAAAATTTGAGGTTGGGCAAGGAAAGCTTAAGCAAAGGCAGTGAAGTGAATTAGTTGCTGGTAAAGAGCTATGGGACAGGACTGAGTGAGTTACTGATTGTCCTATTGAGAGTGCCGTCTCTAGAGAAACCCAGTAAATAAGTTATTTATTAGAACCTCAGTAAGGTAGCTGAGGCCTTTAATTCTTTTAAGACCATTTCTGCCTTTTATAAGTCAGGGTTGAGTTTATGGACTACTACCAATAAATTTACTTTAAAGCTTAAAATTACTGAAAGTTAAATTTCTCACCCCCTCTCCTGTTCTGCCTTTTAGGCATCTGGAAGATCATGACTGTTGGGGAGATAGCTTTGAGCTACCTATATGCCTAGGAGTAAGTCTGCATAAGGGACAAGGGCACTTCTCTAGCTTTGGGGCTTCAGTCTTCAACATTGGCTCACTGAGGATATGACCCAGCAGTCTTCCTGATTCATTGTATATAAGTAACATTAAATTAAGATTAAAAACTTCCTATCACTTTTCCTTGTGTGAACCTTCTGTATTACAGATAATTTTTCAAAAGACATGCCCTTCAAGTTTAGGTTCTCTGTGTAATTGTAGGGATTACAGTGTTGTGCTCGGGTGTGCACTGTCTCTCTCTCTCTGTATGTATATGAAAAACAAGGGACAGTTTTCTGTGACTTTATTTATATTAGTTTTACTGCTATCACTATTTTGAACTAGTAATAGTGAAATACCTGTATCCTTTCATATATATGTGAGAAAACTTAAATAATAAGGGTAAAAGCCTGTGTGCTTTAGGCATATATATGTGTGTGTGTGTGTGTGACACACACACACGAACTGGTATGTATCAGGTGGTAACTTAGAAAAGGTAAGAAGGTGTGTAATTTACATGCGTGTGCGTGTGTGTGTGTGTATACACAGACTCAGTTTGTGTTACAAGTACTATAAAACTTTGAAAGTAGTACTACATTGAAGTATATCATATAGGTACTAAGGGAAAATTGAGAAAAATACTATTAAGAACAGTTGGAGTTTCTGTGGAAATCTGTTAGATGTTAACCCAGTGTTTTTGACTTGTCTTGCCAGTCAGTTAAGGGGAGGTAGAGTAGTACAAGCTGGTTTGCTGGTCACTCCATTTGAGCTGCCTCTGTCACTAGTATGGTCGGTATGTTTCAGGGAGATCAGTCTACTGCTTAGTTGGTGGCAATGGCCTCCATTTATGAGGTGATGATGTAGAGGTGACTAAGCTTTGGCCAGAAAGACCAGAATACTAGGCCGAGTTAATGGGCCACCCATGTCACCCATCTGACCCATCTGACATGGGTGGCCCATTTCTGGGGAAAGCTAAGTTTCATTTTAACATCTATGAAAAATAGATTAGACTCTTAAATAAAAAAAAAAAAAACAAGTGAAAACTGTAGTAAGATGCCACTTTCTACCTGTCAGATTAGTAAATTGAATGAATGAACGAATCTGCTCTTTGTTAATTAGGTTGTAACCAAAGAACATTTTCATGAACTACTGGTTTGTGGTGTAAATTGGTATTTTCTGAAAATCATTTTGGCTTCAGAGATCAGGAACCTTGCCTTACCATCAGTCCATCAAATCTTCTGACCTAGGAATGCTACTCCTAATATTGTTTCAAGGAAGTAGTCCTATATCTAGATGAAGATTTATGTACAAAGATTTCCATCTTGCAGTTTCTGTAAACAGTGAAACAGTATTGTTAAATAAGGACTATTTAAAGATAGGGATAGAAAAACACCTGAAAGAAATACACTAAATGGAAATATAACTGAACTATTGACAAAAGGTGCTTTAGGGGTGGAGGGTGGTAGTGAACATACTTCTCTCTCTTTTCTGTTTTTCAAAATGAACATTTTTTTTTATAATCTTAAGAAAATCTAAAAGAACAGAGTGAATAATAACTTTATTAGAGGGAGAAAGGTAGAACTGACTTCACTTGAAAGAGCTGCCCCAGACCTGAGGCCAAGTTTGAAAACAGAAGACTTATTCTGATGCTCTATAGAGCAAGTTCTAGGGATTGCAAAGTCTTCTTGGAATGAGTAGGAAAGGGTATTAATTTTCTTTTAGAGATTGTTGGTTTATAGAGTACATTCTGTAAGAGTAAAGATAATATTAATACAACTTTCTTTATACCCTCTGGAACCTGGTGCTTGATAAATTTAAAAGGAGTAAGTGAATGAAATTTGTGCTCGATTTTGGACACAAATTGACAAGATAAATGTCAGCATATATTTTTGGAGTTAGATACCATATATATTTTGATAGGATGAGGAAGATAGGGAAATATGAAGTGAAATAATCACAAGCTTGTTTGGTGTATTTTGTCCTAAGAATTAGTGCATCTTAGGCATATGAATATCTTGAGAAATGGAGTGCTTTATTATTTAAGACAAATCAAGAGGGATCCCTGGGTGGCTCAGCGGTTTAGTGTCTGCCTTCGGCCCAGGACGTGATCCTGGAGTACCAGGATCGAGTCCCACATCGAGCTTCCTGCGTGGAGCCTGTTTCTCCCTCTGCCTGTGTCTCTGTCTCTCTCTCTGTCTCTCTCATGAATAAGTAAATAAAATCTTTTATAAAAAAAAAAAAAAAGATCAGGAGAGAGAGAGAGTTGCAGATCTCATTAGGGTATATGGGACCAGTTCTCGGGACAGTTGAAGATCTGGACTCAGGAAGTGGGACCCTGAGTGGGAAAATTTGTTTATCCCTGCTGAGGGTCAGGATGCTGTGGGAAGACTGTTAACTTGCCATGTAATATTTGAACACTTGTGTATACATATATATATTCTTAAATTTTGGCCCTCTATTTGGATTTGTTTTATTTTTTCCTAGAAAATCTGAAAGTTCTACTCATAGGCTCACATCAGATGACAGAAAGATTAAAGATAGCTTGGTAGGCAATATTTACTGAGTGAGACAACATAACTATATAATCAGCCATTTGATTTACCCATTGTTTTATAGAAACTTGGTCTTGATAGTAAATTCAGTATCCTCAGACAATTACTTGAATAAATAGCAAAGCTTGAATAAATAGCAAAGGAGTTAATGTGCCAATACTCATTTAAGAAGTTTTATTAAATTTTCAGATTAGGCTATTATCACTCTAAATTCAATAACTTTTTATTTTTTTATTTTTATTTTTTTTATTTTTTATTTTTTTTATTTATGATAGTCACAGAGAGAGAGAGAGAGAGGCAGAGACACAGGCAGAGGGAGAAGCAGGCTCCATGCACCGGGAGCCTGATGTGGGATTCGATCCCGGGTCTCCAGGATCGCGCCCTGGGCCAAAGGCAGGCGCCAAACCGCTGCGCCACCCAGGGATCCCTAAATTCAATAACTTTTTAAAAGTTTGCTAAATGTTATTCTTTTCCTACCTCAGATAATTTTGCTTTTCACTGTGAAAATTACTTAAGTTTCATCCTGCATTGATGTGCTTTCTTACTGTACAATTTGTAATTTATAACTACCTCTCATCTATTAGTCATCCATGATATTCTCTTCAGTTTTTAAAACATAAAAAAACCTGATTGACTCAAAGAAGCTTTTCTAATGAACATCAGTTGTCCACCAACCACTCAGCATAACCATCTTCAGCCAACTATTATACTAAGAATGTTATATTTTCCTGGATTTTTCTTTAATTTCTTGTTTGTTTATTTCCTGTAGATGGTAAACTCTTTGAGGGCAGGGATTATGTTTGGACATTGATATGTGTGCCAAGTTTCCAGTACAAGGTTGTATACACAGTGGACTCAATAAATACTCACTGACTAGCTGTTGAAAAATTTGATGAGCCTCCCAAAGTGTTTAGCATAGTCTGAGTAGTTTATGTATTAGTTAAATCTGACTCAGTAATTGGCAGTCCTTGGGTTTCAAGTGGTGATGGAATACTAGCTTGCCTCTCACTAACGTCAAGAAAGTACCTAATAGAAGTCTCATGACACAGCCTAATGACAGAGGTTCTATTTGGCTTTGTAGCACCTAGAAATACAAGTGTAAAAGCAGTTGTAAAACAGATTCCTTAAAATATTTCTGAAAGTTCTGAGCACTTCACTATTGTGGCTATTTGGCTAGTTGGTTGATCTCTACAATTTCAGTAATGGTTCTAGTCATTGCTGTAATTAGCAGGCACCTCTATGGTCCAGACCCTTCCTTAGGTGCTTTACTTCTTTTCTGTTTTCTTATACCCTCAACGTGATACATATTATTGCCATTTTACAGTTGGAGAAATTGATGCAGAGAGAGATTTTAGTATATGTGCTGCCGAAGCGAGCACCAGAGAGAGGATTTATTTATTTATTTATTTGATTTTTTTCAGAGAGAGGTTTTAAATTAATTTGTTCAGGATCATATATAATGGTAAATGGCTGAAGTCAGTATTTGAAAAATTTTTTTTAAAAATTTTTTATTTATTTATGATAGTCACAGAGAGAGAGAGAGAGAGAGAGGCAGAGACACAGGCGGAGGGAGAAGCAGGCTCCATGCACCGGGAGCCTGATGTGGGATTCGATCCCGGGTCTCCAGGATCACGCCCTGGGCCAAAGGCAGGCGCCAAACCGCTGCGCCACCCAGGGATCCCTGAAGTCAGTATTTGAACATTGGTTTATTGGGGTCCAAAACTTATACGAATTTTATTAGATCTTAAAACCTCTCAGAGATGAGGATACTAAAGGGAAAACTGTACTTAAATCCAAATAATGGAGCTAGACATTACATTTTGAATAATATTGATAAATTTCATATTGCTCTTACAGTATTGCCTATAATCATAAATGGTGTCTTGCTTATTGAAATCTATAGTTTTCTGTACTTGGAATGAATATTGCTTTCAAGTGAAAAGCTCATAACATTTAAAAAATTTTTATTTATTTTAGAGCACAGGTGGGAGGGGCAGAAGGAGAGAGGGAGAATGAGTCTTAAGCAGACTCAGCACTGAGCATGGAGCTGAACACGGGACCCTATCTCACAACCCCAAGATCAGGACCTGAGTCGAAACCAAGAGTCAGATGCTTGACAGACTGTGCCACCCTGGTGCCCCAGGAAGCTCATAACATTTATCTATGCCATTTGTGTTATAATAATCATTACTGTTTATCTTAAATATCAGTAAATCTTTATAATAGGAATGAACTAATTATTGATAGTCCTAAGATCTAAGGGCACAATGACTTTGCTGAAGAAAGCAGATTTTAGTAAGACCCATTCCTAAAAAATTGTAGTATAGGTTATCAGTGTATAGTTAATGGAAAACATGATGATTTTCCTCGTGCTATATTTAGGTGATATGATGAAATAAGTAACTTATTGGCAATGAGAGGGAAGCATTATCTAGGAAGCAAATTTATGAGGTACACTTTAGCTCCAAAAATAAAAAGCATTCCTCGTACAAAAGAAAGCTGTTTTACTTCCTTCCTGTTTGGCAAAGAATGCCCTAGTATCACAACTTCCTCTATGAGAAAGAAGATGGATGTAGCACAGCCAACTCTTCAGGTAAACCTACTCAGATCTCTTGTGGATGAGTAATTTCTTGAATGTTCTGAAAACAAAACCAGAGTGCTGCTTTAGAGAGTTCTATAGGGATTGAGAGAAGTGTTTGGGATTTCTGGGAGTTGGTTTAATAGTTTCATAGGCAATGCTCCCTGGGCTTGGTGAAGATTTTGTGATGTCTTTAAAACAGTGCATTAAACAGCCCTTGAGCCCTTGTAAACAAGTTCAGTCTCCAAATCTAGAGACTTTCTTTTCAACCACATGGTGCCTTGACTTCAAGAGGAAACTAGACTCAATAACTACACAAACACAGTTTACCAAGAGTAGGTTTTACATGAGGCATACTTCTAGATTATTTCTCAGCGTGGTGCCTCATCCTCCCTACGTTGTGCATCATGTGGATGTATTTTTCTCTCTAGAAAGTATGTATGTACTTTTCAATACTTTGGACAGTTCATTATTAACTAAAGAGGGCCATATTCAAAACAGTATTTCTTCAGGCTTATTCTATAAAAGTTATAATCATCTATTTAACTGAGTTTCTGGCTGCCTTAATATTATACCCCAGCAGGGCCGTGTTTCATCAGAACCAGTTTAGGGTTTAGTTCAATCCTGAGACCTACTGATTTCTTTTACTATCTTGGTTCCTATCTGGAAAGCTTTCAAGACCGCCAGCTGTGTGGCCTGTTTGAAAGCAGGAGGCTTGTGGCAGGAATGTGGGTTTGCCCTATTAGTGTTGCAAAATCACTTCTTATGTAGAGAGTCTTGCTTTTCTCTTGCCTTCTATAGTCTGGTTTTAGATTATTTTTCTTGTGGTTTTGGTTTGTGAGTGTGTACTCATGGCTTTCATTTCCTTTATTTCTTTCCTTTCCTTCACACAGACAATGAGAAGGGAATAACTTTGAGATATTTTTGTATTTGTTTACATTGCTAAGTTATATAGGCAACTTCCCTTTTATCTTATAGAAAATAAACCCAGGATGGCTAAAAATATTTTAAATCAATGATTATAACTTATAAGTTATAACTTATGTTCTCAACAATTCTTTCATTGTTTGGTTTAAATATAACTATTGGTAATATGGTTATAATTTAGGTGTGTACATTAAAGAATTTACCCACAATGGCACCATCCTCACATAACCACTTTTAGTATTTTAGTGTATTTTCTTTTAGGTCTCTAAGAGATTATTCTGTTTGTTTTGTTTTTTAAGTGCTTTTACTGGGGATGAAATTCATACATTGGAATTTTACCTCATTTTCTCAACCCTTTCTTTTCCTTAGAGGTGTTCGGTGCCCAAAGAAATAGCTAAAATATAGGAAGAAGAGATCACAGATGAAAGGACTTTTACATTTACAAGTTGGATTATCAGTCCTTTATAGTCAGTGTCAAGTATCTTACCTGATTTGTAATATGATCACAAAGTGATTACAAAGCACAATGCACTGTCTTCTTTAGCACTTCAGAACTTATTCACTTACTAGTATTTCATTGAACATGCTGGAGATTTAGGCATCAAAAGAAAAGGCTCTGATGTGTAGGAGTGAGTAGTGTCAGTCCATGTAGGCTTTATCATTTCTGCACTCCTTTTGATTAAAAGGAATGGTTACTTGAAGGAAATGTCCTCTGGACAGCATTGATTACTGACCAGACCTACATTTCTGTAATCTATCTGAAGAGAGCTCATCAGTGAGAAATGGTTAAATTCTCAAAGTTAGAAGGCATATCATTGGAAATATAGCCAAGAAAGGCAATGGTCTTTTTTACATACACACAAATACAATTTTTATATCCTAAAAAAAACCCCAAAAACTTAACTACTGATGAATAATTTCAGAAAGCTTAAATGTTAATCTTCTCCATTAAGCTTATTTTTTTAACTTATATTTTACACTTAGGAAATGTATACTGCTTGCTTACATATTCAAAGAACATTTCAAGGCCCTCACTTCCCAGTGTTATACTTGAAAATGACCTAAGGGTGAATAAATGGTCCATTTTAGCAATCTGCTCATAGAGGCCAGTTTTGCCGTGGAGTTTGGGTAATTTCATCTTTTTGTTGTGACCTTCTAAAAAATGCTGTTAGTTGTTATTTCTCTTTTCTTTGGGGAGGAGGGAAGGGTGGATCACATATTATATTTTATTTTCACAGCCTGCTTTTTACATCTGCCAATACGCTGCAACCATCTTTCCAAGTCAATAAACATTTATTCCTCTAGTTATTGTTTTTTTAAACTGTTTTAATATTTATTATTTAATGTTAATAATCATAATATGTGAGCACATTTTTACTTTTGCCATTTTATGAGTGAATCTTGATTTTTAGACTTGTTCATCTTCCTTAATCTAGCACTTGGAGCCTAAACTCATTTGCAGAAAGGTGGCTTTTACCCCATAGCTGAAAATAGGATAACTATAGGTTGGTGATGCATACTATACTTTGATAGTTTTTGTGAGTCTTTTTGTGGTATTCTATGCTTTATTTTAAAATATGACTTGTTCATGTATTTGTGGACAAGGAAGTGGCTTTTGAAATTTACTCTGTATCTGAGAATTACCTTCCACATTCTAAAATGGACGCAAGAGAAGTGGGTAGGGGTGTGTGTGTGGGGGACACTTGTGTAAACATTTAAGGAGTAGGAAGAACAGAAATATCAAAAATTTTTTAGGCAACCCTGACTGCTTCTATTCCTAAAAAAGATTTTTTTGCTGTAACTTTAAAAATGAATACATAACTTATTCTGCTGTAATTTCTTTCATTTTAAAACATGTTTAATTTGTGAATTACATAAGCATTAAATTTCATATATGAGGGGAAGAGTGAGGTTTAAGACTAGAACCCACAGTCTCTTATTTTCTCAAAATAGCTCTCTTCACTCTGCCATGTTACCACTATTACCAGTGACAAGTCATACCTCTTTGCCTGAAGTGGTGAGTTCTACCACTTTTAAAATACCATTACTAAAAACAGCTCGAGTTCCTAAGCTGCCTTAGATTTCCAAAAGCATTTGAAAGTATTTTTGGACCTGCTAAACATCATTAGATGGAAGTAAGAAGAAAGTGTATTTGGTTAATTTGTATTAGAGAATTCATAGTTGTCTGGAGGAAGGGTTAGAAATGTCTCATTCCTTTGGGACTCAAATAAATTCATCAAGTGCTATAAAATCAGGAGCGCAAGATACATTCAGATTAGCTAATTAGCCTTTGCCTTAGAGTTTGCTATTTTCTAAATAGGGCAGAAACCACACTTATAGTTGCTTCCATGTTACCGTTAGGTTCACTGGGCCCAGTGATTAAGTAATTTGACTCACCCTTTACTTGTAAATGTTAGCTTCCAATTTTAGATACAAATCCTTATAATATTTGAAGATTGGTTCAAAAATTATTGCTGTAATGAATATTTTTCCCTGATTACATGTCTTTGCTAATACCTGTTCAAAATGTATGCTTCTATCTGAATTATGGTCTCCTCTCAGGTTCTTCAGTGTCAGTTCTGGGTAATTGATGGAGCATGACTACCGGGTGAAACGTTTTCATATGATGCCATTTGTGTTACAGAGAGTACACTTTATGATTATGAGAAGATTTTTTACAGTAGTTCCTCTATTCCAAGTTGCTATTTATTGTAAAGTACAGTATCGGATTAGCAACTTTCCAGGAAAAATAAAAAGAAACACTGTCACATTAAATGTACACTTGTAAGATACTTTACCATTTCAGAAAGTATGAAAATATATATATGCTGGGAAAGTAAGGGAAAATTGTGGTAATTTTGTTTTGCTTAGCAAATGATTTTCTCTAAAAAAAAATGTATGGAAGTATTTTCTAAGATGTGTTCATTGGAATAAAAGTGCCTTAGAGTGTGAGCTGGTATTTTTTAAATGTCTGAAATGTATATTGAGCAACACATTTACGAAATGGCACACGAAACTGAAAAGCTGGTGTGCATTGTTAATCTACATATATTTTCAAATTTATTTTACCACGGAACCTTTTTGTCAAGGAATATACGTCAATTTAGAAAACTTTGATATATGGCAGTATTTTTATAACACATTTAAGCCAATGGGATTTTCTTGAAAATAATTTTGAGACATAAAGGCCCCAAATTATGTTATCCTAGGGAATTTAAGATACAGGATATTAAAATTTAAAGAAACAATGTAGCCACTCAAAAATAGCACCAAATTTTTTTCTTTCTTACTGGTATGTAATTTATTTTGTAGTTTAAAAAGTGGCTTTTTCTGGAAGTTTAAGCAAAGCTGGGAGTCAGAAGATCTAATTTCTAGGCTTTTTTTTTTCCTTTTTTGGCTGAGTGACTTTAATCAAATCACAATTTCACGGAACCTTCCTTTTGATATTTGTCTAATGCACATAATAATTACATACTCAGGGATCCGTGGGTGGCGCAGTGGTTTAGCACCTGCCTTTGGCCCAGGGCGCCATCCTGGAGACCCGGGATCGAGTCCCACGTCGGGCTCCCAGTGCATGGAGCCTGCTTCTCCCTCTGTGGGACTCGATCCTGGGACTCTAGGATCACACCCTGAGCAGAAGGCAGGTGCCCAACCATTGAGCCACACAGGTGTCCCAAGTCAGATATTCTAGAGTATCTTCTTCCCAAATATTGTTACTTTTTATAATGAAATGTTAGTATTATAATTTTTAAGTTCCTAATTATATTCTTGTTCACTACTGTGTTTTGACTTTTATAATATATTTTGGCAAAAGTATTAAGAAATTACTTTTTGGCAGTAGGTTTTTTTTTTCTTTTGTGTCATGTTTTTAAAAAGAAATTCTGACAAATTACTGTGTAATGTGCTAAAACTAAAATGATGAGAGAAAAGATAAACATGGGCCATTTATATTTTAAGTGAGTGTCACACCTTTAGAATTTTGACATTAGAGTACAAAGAATTTGTTAATATACCCTACCTCCACCATACCTCTTTCAATGTTTTACCGAGAAAATGAGAAGGTATGTTTCTTTGTGACCACTTTTGAAAACATCATCCTTTTCTCTTTGCCTCAAATATTTACTAAGACAGAAAATAACATTGCTTATTTTTATTACACTTAAAAAATTACTGGGGAATAAATGCATTATCAGTCCATACATATTTGCTGAGTACCCTTTACAGAGGCAGTTTGTTAGGTGCTGATGATCTTAAGACACTATGGTCTTTGGGCCAGGAGGCCGTGAACATGCTTATTTAGTGTTGCATTCTTTTACAACATGAGATCAAACATTTTTCTGTATTTAAAAATACCTTGTTAAAAAAACCCAAAAAACCGGTAAAATAATTTTCCCTATTTGTGTTCTTTTTGCCCTCCTGTGAAATTTGAATAGAGAAATCCTGTAAATAGGAAAAGTGTGAATAATTTTAGAACCCTGAGAATAATATGAAAGGTGAAATTGTCTATGCTTTAATAAAAGGAGCAGTTAAAATTATTTTAGTCACTGGAATAGTGTGTTTGTTTAAAGTGTAGCACACCTAGACAGAAATAAATCTTGTTAAAACAACAACTTACTACTGACCTTACTTGTTTTGCCCATTTTGGGTCCCCAAATCTCAACTGCAGTAAAGTAGAAAAGGTCTACCCGGCATATTTGTAATAATATCTCTAAAGGTTCTTTAACCTGATACTTGATGCAGAAAAAATAAAAAGGATTAGTTACGCATGCCTTGAATTTATAGTCTGAAATGAGAATCCAAACATTTTATTATATACTATAGTTAACAAAGTCATGCTGAGATATTACAAACTGCAAATGACCTTTTGTGGGATTTTGATTCAATCTTCACTTCCTTTTCTTAGAGGAACTCCAACCCCAAGTCACTCTGAGATTGGTCTGCATATATTGGTTGTATCTGAATTGTTGATTGTGTTATTTTTGTGAAAAACATTAAAAAGTATACAGAAAGACACTATTATACAGAATATTTTCTAGTCTGTAAGTTCCTTGAAGTCAGAACCTTTTTTTAAAGCATTTCCGGAGCCTGTGTATATCCCTATTTATAGGTCCTAGTATTATAAATATTTGTTGGATAAGTGAATAAATGGATTTATATTTATCTTATGTACCATAATCCTCTTTTGTGTTGGATACCATTCTGGTTTCTAGCTAGTCTTCCTGAGATGTTTCCTTTTTGCTTTAAAGTCTTTATTACTATTTATGAAAAGCTGTTAGTTTTTATTCTAGTTACCCGTTGCTTAAACAACTTACTATGATATCTCATAATTCTGTGGGTTAGGAATTTGGACAGAGCATAGCAGAGATGGCTTGTTTCTGTGATGTATGGAGTCTCAGCTGAGAGGCTCAGGAACTCTTCTTAGTAGCTGGAATGGATTGGGGCTGGCTGAGCATATATTTTTCCTATGGCCTCTTCACATAGCTAGGTTGGGCTTCCTCCTGGTATGGTGGCTTCAAGGTAGTCAGACATATGTAGTGGCTCAGACTCCAAGATAAAGGGTTCCAAAGTCCTATGCTGCAAAGTTCAAAGCTCAGAAGTTCCAGAATATTACTTTGGCTGCAGTCTGTTAGGCCAGTCACTAAGGCAGCCCCAGGGAGGGCAGTTATACTTCATTTTTCAGTAGCAGTGGCAAAAAGTTTATTGCTGTCATTAGTCTTCCACAGTTTCTATCCTTTATATATATATATTACTTGTCATTGTTATTATTAAACTTATTAGGCTGTGGTTTTATTTTAGGACGTTCAGCATAATGTCCATGTCCACTGTTTAGTATTCAGGGATCTGATGATAGCTACTTTGTCCCTGTCTCCATGCTGTGTTGTGGCTTGACTGTCCAAAGTGCTCTTTGTCCTAGATCTGCGTGAGGGAGGAGTGTTAAACATTTCTTTGGGTAGAAATAAGAATTTTTTGGTTGGAAGTTCATGCTGAAAATGAACTTTTTCCATGGTGCCAGAGGGGAGTACCTATATTTGTGTTTCTCTCTGTGTGTGTGTGTGTGCATGCACACATGCATGTGGATTAATACAGCATTTCATAATAGATGAGCCAGTAATGGTACCTAGAAATTTTGATTTTGTGTACTACTGAAAATTTCCCCCCGAATCTAGGGAACTGACAGAGGATTGTCAGATTTTGAATTTTGTCAAGTCATTACATGGGGAAAAAAAAATGACCATCAGCGACAACCACCGTTTCAGAAAATGTAAGGAAAACTTAACCCCAGAATATAATAAGCTCATAATCTAATAATAAAGGAGAATCTTCAAATTTAATAAAATTTAGCTTTATAGAAAAATAAAGCTCTACATTTTTTCTTCATTTAGATTTTTTTTAAGATTGATTGATTGATTGATTGATTTATGAGAGAGAAAAAGAGAGAGAGAGAGAGAGAGGCAGAGACACAGGCAGAGGGAGAAGCAGGCTCCATACCTGGATCCCGATGCAGGACTCGATCCCGGGACTCCAGGATCGCGCCCTGGGCCAAAGGCAGGCGCCAAACTGCTGAGCCACCCAGGGATCCCCCCCTTCATTTAGGTTTAAACCTAGAAAAACTTTGTTCTTGAGCCAAACTCAGACGTTTCATGAACCACGCTGGTAGGGCCTTATTTCGATTTGTCAGGGGAGATGGAGAGAGAGAGAGAGAGAGAGAGAGAGAGAGGAGAACAAGCAAGGAGAGCTTCAGGAGGAGAGGGAAAAGCAGACTCCCTACTGAGCAGGGAGCCAGATGTGGGGTTCAATCCCAGGGATCATGGGATCATGATCGGAGCTGAAGGCACACTTAACCCACTGAGCCACCCAGGCACCCCTTGTCTCAGCTTTAAAATTTTTTTCTTCACGTCTGCCTTTTATCCTATAATATTAGTATTTCTTCCATTTTCTTTGCTTATATAGGCATAACAGGCCAATGATTGAATAATCTTGTTAGTGACACATTTTGGACAACTCACTGGGTTGTACTGAGTGAATTTGTTGGGTGAATGATGCTTGTGGCTGTTTTTGTAATAGCAGGATATTAGAAAGCATCTTCTTGATACAAAATCATTTTTCTCCTGGGTTGAGAGGAAGGTGGTGGGTGGAGCCAGAGTGCAGAGGAGTAGAGCCTGGCAGAATGGAATAAGATGGAAACAACAGGGAAAAGAGGAAGGCTTGAATTCAGAAAGACAGAGATTCCATTACTAGTTCTTCCTCTTGGTTTAACTTCAGGAAATCACTTAACTTCTTTGACTTTCAGTTTCCTCACTTGCAAAATGGAATTGATAGATGCCATGGGGGTGAAACCTATTTATGGGAAATAGTAAAAATAATGCTTGTAAAACTTGTATTATAGCAGCTAATACAATAATTACAAAAGGTAGCTCTCCTTGTTATTCTGTATATTTAGGATGTTAGAAAGTTTATTTCCAGATCTTTCAAATTTTATTTATATTTTGTATTGTTAGATATTTTCTCTACATGTTCTAGATTGACAACTAAGTTACAAACCTCTCATACTTTTAGTATAGGTAATGCCCTTCTGTGATGCAAAGGTTGACACAGATTTGATGATGATTTCCATAGCAATTACTTAAGATATGATGGGAAGGCCAGTGTCTTTAGGGTAGTATTTGTTTCGAGGTTCATAGACACTCCTTTAGTCAGAGGATGATAGAAATACTATTGTCAGCAGAGGTACTAATCTCTGAATGTCAGTTTCCAATCTTTAAAAATGAGTAGTTAAAATAGCTTATTTTCAAGTTTCTTACAGAGCTGAACTTTTATTCAAAATGGTACTTTTGCCATAGGATCCCATTTTCTCCAGTATTCCTCAGTGTTTTTGTCAGAGCCTAGACATGTTGTAAAGTTAAAAATTGCATTTTAAATTTTTTAACAAAACGAGAAACTCTGCATAGGCCCACACAATAAATCAAATTGCTAATGAAATACCTTTTTTGGTAATAATTCTTCTGAGTGACAGTTGGATCCATAGGTTGACTCAGATCATACAGACAGACAATAAACATTTGACTAGGTACTAGCTGTACTCCAGGGATATGCTCTCCATTTTCCTTTTTTTTTTTATTTAAGATTTTATTTATTTATTCATGAGAGACATACAGAGAGAGGCAGAGACAAAGGCAGAGGGAGAAGCAGTCTCCATGCAAGGAGCCCGACGTGGGACTCGATCTTGGGTCTCCAGGATCACACCCTGGGCTGCAGGCGGTGCTAAACCGCTGCGCCACTGGGGCTGCCCGTTTTCCATTTTCCAACATACTAAGCTGCATAGCTTTTTTCTTAGTAATCTGGTGCTCATTTTTGGAATACCGTAGTCTTTCTGGAACTTTGTAAAATACCACTACATTTATTTACCTCATATAAAATTGTAATTTTACTTTGAAAAACTTATTTGTGATGTAAAATTACAGCCATAAACATATATTATACATAAATGTGAACTGTTTTCAACTTTTGAAAAATACCATTTTATTTACGGGTTGCTACTTTTCTCTCTTCCCTTCCCCACCTTCTTGTCTTTTACTTATTTATTTTTTGACGGATTGGTGCTTGCCTGGCAGGCAGTCAGAGTAGTAAGAAGTTAATGCCTGGAGTCAGGTGGACCTGGGTCTGACACCCAGCTCCATCACTCATTCTTTGACTTTAGACAAATTATTTATGTTACTTCTTGGTTATAAGATGGGTGTTTCAGAGCTTTTTAAGAAGACTCCTATCCTCCTTTTTACAATGTATGTGTGTGTGTCTGTGTGTGTGTTTTCTTTTTTTAATGAATGTTCCCTTTATTATGTTAAAAGGATGGTTAATTTACTGTGGCTAAAGGCTGTTGAAAGGTGAGGCCTCCTTTAGGACAGTGACAATGACAGTCATTGGAGGAAAGAAGCCTGTCCTGAGAGGAAAAACAAACTCAGAAGGGGGCCTCTGGTGGGCAGAAAGTTTGTGCTGGCTCTTGGGAGGCTGGTTTTTGAAGTGAACATGAGTTATTGAGGGCAAAGACTCTGTACCTGTCCTGGGTAGGCAGATCTACAGTATTAATGTTGCTTTTGATTCAGTTGCTTACCTCTTACCACCGCTCAAAGACTCTGTACCTGTCCTGGGTAGGCAGATCTACAGTATTAATGTTGCTTTTGATTCAGTTGCTTACCTCTTACCACCGCTCATACTGTAAGTTTTACATACATAAGCCTATCTGCATTATCCTCAGGGGTATAGGGAAGGAGTGTAGCCTCATTTCATATTGGTTAGAGTGGTCATTGTAGCATTAATTTGGGAGAAAAACCTCAAGAGAAGGGAAGTTTCTGAGAGGAGTTCACAGTCCCATTTCCTCTCCCTACGTGAATTTCTTCCCTCTGCAGTTCATATAATATATGGAAATCCTCTAATATTCTGGTATACACAGTAGGCTTCAATAAATATTCTTATTTTAAGGAGAATGAAGGGAAACATTGCAGGCAAAGATGATCCGCATTATTGGGAGAAAAACAAATTTTAATTGTTTTACTACTACATTGTGTGTTGAGGCCTTTTATTTTGGGAAGACCGAATGATTGACAGGTTGGCATGCTCTGGTCTTGGTCAGGAGTCGTCTCAGAGCCTTTTATCTTTGTTTAAGAAAGATTAATTTCTGCCCAGTTAATTTTTTTCTGTTTTCTCCTTGTAATTCCATTAAAGACTATATTATCGTGTTAATTTGGGGGCCATGCTTCCTAATTAGAGCTCCAGGACTTCTGCAGGAGCATTAAAAGTCACTTGTCTGGAGGCGTGTTGTTTCCTTATCAAAGGGAGATGAAATCTTACCCTTGCCCTCAAGGAGCTCACAGTCTAGAGGGGAGGATTAATTTTAGCATAAGGTAACCATAATAGTAATCATTAGCGCCTGCTCTGTCCAAATCCTTATATCCTATTCATTTGTCAGTACCTCAACTTTCTCCAGTCTGCTTTATATCTTTGTCACTCCAATGCAACTGTTCTTATGAAGATCAGCACTTTCTGCTTGCCAAATCAAGTAGAAACTGTATCATTCTCGGTTGCATTGAATTATTTCAACCACCCTCGCCTCCTTGGAACTATCTCCTCTTGGATTCTGTAGTACTTATCTTTGCTGGTCTTCCTTCTGCCACTATCTTAACCATTTCTTTGAATTTAAATGCTATATTCAGGTTAGTGACTCCACAGTTTTTTTTCCTACCCCTGTGCCTCCAGTGACTCCAAATTAGTAAATTTCTAGTTGTCTTCCAAATGTGAGCCGTGTACATTCATCTACATGTATGAAACTAATTTTTCTTTTAAGTCTGTCTCTGGGCAAAAATACTGTTCTTTGAAGAGTTAGTGTTTTATGATAGTTGGCTTCATTGTATTTGTCTCGGCCCATTGTGAGAGACAAAAATGAAAGGAATGATCGTATGATATTTATAAAGTTGATGGGTAGGTTATATTTCACTATACCAATGATATATGTGCACCTGCCTGCAGCTTAGGAATTTTTAAAATTGATGTTACATCCTTTTGTATATATCTATTTAGAATTTTTTTTTACATTTAGTATAGAAGTTATTAGATTATAAATCTAAATCTCTACTTGTTTTAACTTATGATTAACTGTACTGAAAGCATTTGATTAGACTGAATTAAAATAACAAGAACATCTTAAGGTTGGACTTCAATAATTTTAAGCACTGGTTCTAGAAAACTGAAGATTTCTTTAAGCAAAACCTAAAGTTTAAGAACCTTATATATGTATAATAGGCAGAATAAGTAGTTGGAGAGAATAATTACAAAGTTAATTAATGTTTATATATAAGTTATGAGCTAAATGTCATTTTAAGGACGTTTTGAGATGATATTGTTGACCCTCTTAAAAAAGACTTTGGAAAATGAAAGTTATTTGTTAAAGAGTTTCATTAGTTAAGAGTCATTGTCTGCAGTGGAGGTAGAGCCTTTTAAATGAAGAAAACACAAGCTGTCTGAAGTATGTATAGAAGTTAGTTAACTTATAAATTATTCTTCTGTGGTATAGATGTTATTTTTAGTACCATCAACTTAATGATTGGGAAAGAATTTTACCTGACAGTCCACATTCTTTATACATTATATGATTAAGACTTGCAACACATCAAATTTGGGATTTTATTATAATATTTTCTAATATTTAATAAGAATATTTCATAATATTTAGTATTTTTAAATATATCTTATTGAAGTATATGGAAGCTATATTTTAGAATACTTTTTATGTTTTGTAAAATATATGTAATATGTATCAAAAAATTTTAGTATCCTGTTCAGTAATCTGAAATAGTTCTCAGAGTTAAGTCCTGAAAGTATGACTTCCTCTTGATGTAATATAACTTGAAACATGGTGAGTTAAAGGTATGTTTTGTGTTGAGATTTTTTATGTCTTTAAGCAAAAAGAAATCAAATTATCATTCTGGTCATTCATTGCAGGTGAACACTTGTGAATATATGTTCAGATTTGTTTGGATGGAACTGTTGAAAAATTTCAAGTGATTTGAGTAGCACTAGCTTTTTCTTCTTTCCCCATGTGCTCTCTTCAGTCTCACCAACCTTCAGTCCCACCAACTTATCTGACTGGCTTGATGACTGTGGTGGTGCTGGCTAAAAAACAAGACCAGTAATCAGTAGGACCTATGTTGAAACATGAAGTATGGCAGTTTGTAGGGCTCTCTTTAGGTAGAGTCCTCTTTCTTAGTATGTGCCATAAAACCTCAAGTTAATTGCTCTGGTTGGCAAATATATTTTCATTTGTGTGCCAGTCCTAATGTGATGATTTCCTTTGATTCGTGAGAACTTTGAGAAAACTGTGAGGCTACATTTGGGTCAGGAAAAACGAATGTCAGGATTCATTGAGAATGTCCAGCTGGGGTAGATGATGTGGGGAATATGCTTTGCTGCTCTTTTTTGTACCGTACCAGAACCAGAAGGTAGTTTTCAAGTTAATCACATTATTGCCATCTTCTTTTTCAAGTCAAGTTGGCAAAAATGATAGCAATATCAGAACAGTGAACTTCCATAACAGCTCAGCAGGTAAGAGCATGCTTGGACTCTGCACCCAGACTCTGGGTTAGAATCCAGGCTTTACCACTGCATTACCTCTGTGACCTTGGACAAAGTGCTTCACTTGTCAGTTAAGTTTCTGTATCTACAAAATGGAGGTGATAGTAGCAATACCTACCTCATAGGGTTGTTAGGAAGATTATTACTATTATTTTTAAGAATTTATGTATTTACTCATGAGAGACATAGAGAGCAGAGACATAGGCAGAGGGAGAAGCAGGCTCCCCACGAGGAGCCTGATGTGGGACTCCATTCCAGGACCCCAGGGTCACGACCTGAGCCAAAGGCAGACGCTCAACCACTGAGCCACCCAGGTGCCCCTGTTAGGAAGATTAAAATGAGTGGCATGTAAAGCTCTCTGCCAGAAGCATTTCATAAACTGTAGCTGTTGATGATGATGGTGACGATAGTAAACCAAAACAGCAAAGTACGACTCTTCTCTCATTCTGGTAGCATAAAGTGCTCTTTTAGGTAGTATTGCAGATGTCACTTCATTTTCTTCTTATTTTGCTTCCTCTGGCTTTGTTCCTAACCATTTAAAAGAAAGAAAGAAAGAAAGAAAGAAAGAAAGAAAGAAAGAAAGAAAGAAAGAAAGAAAGAAAGAAAGAAAGAAAGAAAGAAAGAAAGAAGGGAGGGAGGGAGGGAGGGAGGAAGAAAGAAAAGAAAAGAAAAGAAAGAGAGAGAGAGAGAGAGAAAGAAAGAAAGAAAGAAAGAAAGAAAGAAAAGAGAGAGAGAGAGGGAGGGAGGGAGGGAAAGAAAGTATATCTTCTTTTAAACCTTCACCATCTTTTGAAAAATCATCTATGTTGTCAGCAATCTTTTCTTGTGTGATGTAGGCTCACTTCTGATTTTTTTGCCTCAAAGTAATGATGTGTTATTCGTGCAACCAAGTTGATGCACTGCTTGTCAGATGTTTACACCCTTTGCTGCTAGAACTAGCCTTTGTCCCTTACATCCCTTTACTAACACAGTAACCCTAACTATCACACTGGAAGAAAGGGAGGTACATAGAGATACATGTACATTTACATTTTTTTAGCATTTAAAAAATTAAAAAAAATTGAGGTATAATTTGCATACCATGAAATGCACCCATTTTAAGTGTATTATAGGATGAGTTTTAGTAAATGTAGACAGTTATCTATGTCTTGTGTTTCTTATACATCTTTCTTTAGCATCACCCACAATCCAGTTTTAGAATAATTCTCTCAGCCCAGAAAGTTCTCTTGTGTCCATTCCCCACTTCCATTCTCTAATGCAGGGCAGCACTAACCTATTTTTGCCTCTGTAGTTTTTACTTTTTCTAGAAATTTCAAATTAATAGAATTATATGTTATCTTGTGTCTGGCTTCCTTCATTTAGCACATGTTTTTAAGGTTCATGTTGTTGCATCATGAGTAATTCATTTCTTGTTATTGTTGATATTTTATTGTGTTATGGTGTTACATTCTAGAAAATCCATTTTCCAAATGGAAATTGTTGAGTTTCCACTTTTCAGCTGTTCTAAACATAACTGCTAGGATTGTCCTTATACAACTGCTTGTATGATCATCTATCCCCAGGAGAAGTGAAAACGCTCCTTGGAGTGAAATTCTTGGGTTATATGATGAGAAACTTCTGAACTGTTTCCCAAAATGGCCATACCATTGTGCATTTCCATGTCATTCGAGTTTTCTAGTTTCTTCCTGTCCTTGTCAATGTTTTATTTCATGTCTAGCATATTTTGTTTTGTTTTCTAAAGATGTTATTTATTTGTTCATGAGAGACAGTATTTATTCATGAAAGACAGAGAGAAAGAGAGGCAGAGACCTAGGCAGAAGGAGAAGCAGGCTCCCTGCAGGAACCAAATGCGGGATTTGATCCCTGGACCCAGGATCACACCCTGAGCCGAAGGCATGCTCAACCGCTGAACCACCCAGGTGTCCCTTTTGTTTTGGTTTTAATTTATATTTTTTTGATGACTAATGATGTTTAGTACTCTTGTGTACTTTCCCCATTGTATATCTTTTTTTTTTTTTTTTAAAGAGAGAGTGGAGAGAGGCAGAGGGAGAGAGAGAGAGAGAATCCTAAGCAAGCTCCATGCTACATCTCACAATCTCAAGACCATGACCTGAGCTAAAAACAAGAATCGAATGTTTAACTGGACTGAGACACCATTGTATATTTTCTATAACATTTTAAAAAATCTTTAAAGGTTTTGCCCATTTAAAAAAGTTGAATTATTTGTTTTATTTTTGAGTTATAAAAGTTCTTTATATATTCTAGATGGATATCCTCATTATTTAGCTCTTTATTTTAAATGCACGTACTTTACAGGTAATTATTTTGCCAATATTTTCTCTCCACCCGTATCTTGTGTTTTCATTTTTAAGTTATGTCTTTTGAAGAGCAGAAGTTTTCATTTTAATGGAGTTCAGTTTATCAGGTTGTTTTCTTTTATGGTCTTTTTTATTTTATACATCTGGTATAATATTTAAAAATTTTCTACGTAATCCGTAATAATTTTCTCCAAGTTTTGTAGTTCAGTTTTTACTTTTAGATATATGATACTATCCATTTTGAGTTAATTTTTGTACATGGTACAAGGTAAAGGTTGAGTTTCTTTTTCCCTCTCCATATGTATAAGTTTTTGGCATCATTTATTGAAAAGACTGTCTTTTTCTCATTAATTACTTTGTGACCTTTGTTGAATATGATTTGATATAAATGTGTAGGCCTTTTCCTGGACTGTGTTCTCTTCTATTGTTTATCCTTATGCTAATACCCCACTGTTTTGATTATGTAACTTTATAGTAAGATTTAACATTAGGTAGTATTTTTCACCTTTTGATGTAGTTTTAAGATAGCTCTGCTTCAGACATTTCCCAGCAGTCCCCAAGTTTATGTGTCTCTGGAAAGTTATGGTCAGATAAAGCCATTAGGACATTCCAGGGAAAATCAGTCCTACTTAGGGTAGGGCAGGCCTGAAGCTTCCATTTTTCATCTTTCCATTGAGTTACCTGTCAGAGCTAGCAACATTTAGCAGGATCATACTTGGTAGGATAATAATTTTAACAGCTACTGTGTACCAGGTGCTTTATATAATCATCGGATTTAATACCTCCAAGGTGCTGCAAACAGGACATTATCCTCATTTTATATTTGAGTCCACAATAACATTTCCTAGGTCACATACCTAAGCTGCTGTTAATGATAGAAACATAGTAACAGCAGCAGTATTTATATGATGAAACCAGGTTTTGAAAACTGGTCTGATGATGTTTAACCCTACTGGTTCTTTCCACTGTTCAATATTGCCTCTTCCTCTTTTTTTTTTTTTTAAGATTTATTTATTTATTTTAGAGAGGGGGTGCGGATGGGGGAGCATAGGGAGAGAGAGTATCTTAAGCTCTGGGCTGAGGGCTGAGCATTCTCACCACCCTGAGATCATGACCTGAGCTGAAAACCAAGAACCCCAAGCATAGCCCACTGCACCACGCAGGCGCCTCTCCATGCTGTCTTCTGATAGTGACCCATTGCTTTATGGAGAGGCAGTTTATCTTAGCAGTGGTAGTAAGAAAGAAGGTGGTATGTGTCTCTCTGGCCTTTCTTGAAAGGTTCCTGTCTTTCCTTCTGTCGCTCTGCTAGGACCAGGGTAGACTTCCTCCCGCCTGCCTCCCTTCAAATGCTCTCCTGAAAAAACTTGGTGAAAATTGACAAGACTGATAGAAGAGTAGAGGGATGTTGCTTTGTTTCAGAATTGTTAGTGCCTGTACTTCTGCTTTAAATAGTTGAGATTTTTCCCTTAGTAAACTTCCAAAACATTTTGTAATTCTGTTTGTATTTTATTAATATCTCTTATTTAAGATGTTACATGAAGATATCAGTTATCTACACCTTCATGTCTCATGTATCTTTCTTCAGCATGGATACGTTGGCACTTTGTCCTCATATTATCTTAGCGTATTGGTAAAAATGTACTGAATCATATAGATGAAGCAGTAATAGTTTAATATCCTCACTTCTGCTAATAATCACAACTCTTAGCTCTTGATTGTTGCATAGTGTGATGTCCTTGAGCGAATTAGTTGTTGGTATAGAATTATAATGGGCTTAAGTAGGCCAGCATCGTGAATACATTTACCCAGTAGAGCTGGAAAGAATTGATGACTCCTATTACATAACAGTTTATTGCACACTGCTCACTGACTGCCACTTGAGGAAAATCCATTCGTTTTACTTATTGTGATAACATCTTATTTGCATACAGATTTTCTTTAGTTTTTCATGAATCATCTCTGACTAATACTCTAGCTGCATTTCATTACGTTCAATGATCTCCAGACTGATCAGGTCCTGGTAAAACTCAAAATGGAACTTTTTTCTATTTCCCTCCCCTTTAGACCTCTTAAAGTAATAAACATTTAATACACAGTAAATATCAGCACATATTTGTTGTTTGTGTTCTTCACGTACATCTTAGAAACAAACTTCTTTATGCAGAGGAAGTGATTCTTGGTGGATCAGAAAAAATGCTGCAGAATTTTTTGAAGTTAAACTCTTTGTTCCCAAAGACATACACCCAAGAAATTTGGTGGGCAGGTACCCTCATGATTGAAAATGTTCATTTCTTCCTTATCTACATTTGCTCTTACAAATTGTTAAGATTGTCACACACACATATATATAGCATCATTCTTGCATCTTTTACTCAAGTTTTTTTTTTGATACAATTATTCAGTCACTTTTTAACTTCTGTAAACAATTATGACTTAGGTTTTTATTTTAGCAATTTCAGGCCTTTTGATTCCTGATAAACTATAAATCACAGCGAATTAAGATCGTGATGTGCATTTTATTTGTTTACTCAGGCATTTACTGTGCACTGTGTTACTGTATGCTGGGCACAGGCCTGTCCTAGGAGGGCAGTCTGGAAATAGGGATCTTGGGTCTTTGCTGCTTCTCAGCTTTCAGTGCTCCTTCTGAGACCTATGAGACAATGCAGCTATTAGAAAATATAGTAAGAATTATGGTGGGAACTCAAAATTTGTAGACTAGACACCTCCTAATTCACAATGAAATGTGGCCTTACATATTGTACATTTTTTTTAATCCAACTAGAAATAATACAGCAAGTCTTCTTGATTTATCGTGTAATTTAACAGCGAGATGTTATTAATGAGTTACTTGTATATTGGTTGTAAAAATCACATCCACTCTAATGAGTCCAAGAGGATTCTGCATCTTTTTACTCATGTTTGCCTTTTTGTTTGTATTGCAGATTTCTCTTGGATTTGGCTACAAATTTATAGATCTTCTGCACTGTGTACAGGCACAGGTGAGTCAAAATTAGGCCTGTCTGTTGGGATATTTTGATTTTTAAGTAAACTCAAATATTTAAGAATTATCCTATTTATAGGTTAGCAGAGTAATGTGTAAATAAAGTGAATATAAATAAGAAACAAAATGTATACTTGTCAGCATTCTGTTTTATTATAAAAATTCTGTAGGAATGTGTTAGAAATGAATTTGAAGGTAAAATGATTTTACCTGTTTATCAGTGTTTACTTTGTATATTTGGGAAGAGTTTAAACATACCCATTGGATGAGGTGATTTATAATGTCAGAGCCTGGCAAAATGTTTACATTTCTTTTTGTATATAAATAAAAGAATTGCTTCTATTGATTTGGCAGCAAGTGGAAGCAAATGTTTTAAATTTAATGAGCAGGCTTTTCTTGTCCAACCAGTCTGAAATAGCTTCTCAGTCACTTCTTAATGCACAACGCTGATAGATTTTTATCATGGTATTTATTATCACATGATATATTTTGTTTTTTTGGTTTTTTTTTATAATCTTCCCAATGAAAGTATAAGCTCCATAAACACTGAGACTATTTTTGTCTTGGTAAAAAACAGTATTCCTGACTTTTAGGATAGTGCCTGGTATATAGGAAAGACTGAATAAATAAAATGTTTGTTTAAAGTAATTATTGAGTAGTAAATATTAAGAATTTATTTATATTCAGAGTCATTGAACTCTGCATCTATAAATATAAACTAGAAATTTTTGTATTCTAAATGTGAAATTAATTTATATCAGATACTTAAAGTATATGGCTCTTCAGTGTTTTGAGAAATTACCTGTGTTGCATATTTTATGTACTAAAGAGTGCTTAATCAAGATATTGTTCGGAGGGTAATGCTTCCAATTCTGTATTTACTTTGGCTCTACCCTAGAAGGTTCTTATGATAAAGTTACGGACAAACCTGAAGCAGGTGTGAGAACTTCTTACCTCCTTATTGTATTATGCTACCATATTGGATATGTTTTGTGATATCTTTATAGAGAATGAGAGATTTGAAAATCTCTAAAAAGCAAATAAGTTAAAAATTTACCACTATCACTGGATACAAAATTTAACTTTTAGATTTTTGGGTCATTTTTCTACTCTCTATACTGATGTTTGAATTTATTATCATAGAGCTGTAGGAGGATTGCCTGGCTGGCTCAGTTGGTAGTGCATGCAGCTCTTGATCTCTTGATCTTGGTCATGAGTTCAAGCCCCACATTGGGCATTGAGCTTACTTAAAAAAATAAAGATAGCTATAGGAATAAGCAGCCCACTCATTTCCTTGTGTGTTCTAAGTTATTGGTTATGTGTTCTAAGTTACTGGTTGCTATTATTGGTTTATTGGTTAATTGGTTTGTTTTGGAATTTTTTTTGTATGTTTTATTTTTTGATCCATTTTTTTTTTCAGGCATTGGTTTCTCCTGCCACCATGATTTTCATTTATAGAAAGAATTAAGTCTGACCTTTAAGTTTTTTTTTAAGTAAAATTTTATAAATTATACAGGTATTTCTTATTCACATTTAATTTTACAAGTGCAACTTGCAGAGATTCCTTTGATAACACTAATAACAGCAGATATTACTTATTGCTATCTTACTGTGTGCCAAGCATTATGTAAGTGCTTTTCAGTTATCTTTAGAAAAACAGATAAGGAAATTGAAGCTTAGAGAGGTTAAGTGACTTTACCAAGGTCATATCAAGTAAGTGGCAATTTGCTACTCCAAAGACCTTGATCTTAACCACTGAGCTCTGTTTTATGCCTAAATAGCCCTGAATACAAGCATATTTGTGGCAGTAAGTGTAATATAGGAAAATTATGTTGATATGTGAGGACTTCAAAATTAATTTAAAAGTCAAACATTATTTTGCTTCTATTTCATTAGCAGGTCCTAATTTTTAACCTTTACTTCATTTTTTTTTTTAAAGATTTTATTTATTTATTCATGAGAGACAGAGAAGCAGAGACACAGGCAGAGGGAGAAGCAGGCTCCATGCAGGGAGCCTGATGTGGGACTCGATCCCGGGTCCCCAGGATCACGCCTTGGGCTGAAGGTGGTGCTAAACCACTGAGCCACCCGGGCTGCCCTTAACCTTTACTTCAAACTGAGAAACATGACAATTCATTTGAAATTTAATGACTACCTAAACAATTTAAAATTCCACTCTGGCACTTTGATTTCATGCTCACTTTTGGGCACAAGGGAGAGGCACATGGGGTAAAGCCATTTGGATTCCTTTTTCCATTATAAATGTGGTATGCTGTGAATCAGCATTCTTTATCCTTAAAATATTAGAAAGTTTAGTTTACAGGTAGCATTTGTAGTTTGGTAGATGAATCATTTTTCTTAGAACAGGTTGTATGAAATATAGTGATTATAGAATTACTTAGAACCCTTATCTTGAAAGGTATAGTAATTTATATATCTGACAAAAATTTTTTAATTATTTAAGAAATGGCATGACTTTGAGGTTTAGCAGAGTTGGTTCAAATAGAACTTCAGCTTTCCTTATTTAGTTTATTTTCTGGGTTGAGAAAGCCATATAAAAATATTTTGAGTCTTACATGAATAATATTGTAGACAGAATGTTCTTGAAGACAGTGTTGAATACATCTTAAAATTTTGATTTGCGAACACGATAAATTATATTTCCTCACAGTTTCCAAAAGGTTTGTGTCTATGAGTATAAATACAAATTTCAGATTTGAGTATATAGAAAGGGAATTCTGTAGTTTGAATTGAAAAGACAAAATTTATTTAACAGGACAAATTGTGCTTTTTAATCTATAGCTACATCATTATTTCCATTCCAGTCTCACAGCTTAAGCATTTTTAAAGTTAGCCAATAAAATACTCTTAGAATTGATAGTCAAAACAGGAGCAAGCATTAGATAAATCTGTTTGACAATACAGCCTTGAAATGTAATTTTGCCTTCATTATGGAAAACTGAACTCACTGTGGAATCATTTGTGTTTATTTCTTAAGTCTGTTTTCTGTGTACCAGAAGATTTGGGGTGGGAGAATGGGGCGGGGGGATTGGTGGGTGAAGAATTGTGTACACATATTAGTTAGAGCCAGACTTTTTGATGCTAATATATGGAGAGAGAAGTTCTCCAAAAGTACAATAAAGTGTAATACACTTCTTATAATACTAATGTACTTTGTTGTTGTATACTAAATACTAAAAATTTTATTAAGCATATCAAGACATAAAAGAAATTATGTCTGTATTGGCTAAGACAAGGTTGGAACATTTTATTTTTTTTTAATTTTTTTAATTTTTTTAATTTTTATTTATTTATGATAGTCACAGAGAGAGAGAGAGAGGCAGAGACACAGGCAGAGGGAGAAGCAGGCTCCATGCACCGGGAGCCCGATGTGGGATTCGATCCAGGATCGCGCCCTGGGCCAAAGGCAGGCGCCAAACCGCTGCGCCACCCAGGGATCCCTAATGTTGGAACATTTTAAGTGAATATTTGTTGGGTTTTGAATTCCCTCTTCATTCATAGATGTGAGATGTGTGATTGACTTAACTAGAGATGTGTAAATTCCCTTAAAGACAGAGTGGCTGGATTTGAGCTACAGATGTGAGCCTTTGAGTACGATCCACTGAAAATAGGTATTAATATAAACAAACATTGAGAATATTTAAATATATATATCTTGCTTAGGCAAAATATGCAGACATTTAATTATATTGCTCCTTTGTGGTGTTTCCTTGAAATGTCAGCACGGTAGGCACTGTGATCTGAAAAATAACTATTTTGACAGTTGGCAAAATGTGCTCAGTTATTTAAGTATTGGAGCTGGAATCCTAACCCTGGCCCTACTGGGTAGGCTCCTCTGCTAGTGAAGAGAGTGGACTGCTGATTGCAGGCTTACTGGTAGGTTGAAATTATCTTCCAGTGGGTATTATTGATACAAAGCCATCAGTGGAAACTGGATGACAGGCCAATTTTTTTTTAATTTTTATTTATTATTTATGATAGTCACACAGAGAGAGAGAGAGACAGAGACAGAGACATAGGCAGAGGGAGAAGCAGGCTCCATGCACCGGGGGCCTGACCTGGGATTCGATCCTGGGTCTCCAGGATCACACCCTGGGCCAAAGGCAGGCGCCAAACCACTGCGCCACCCAGGGATCCCCTGACAGGCCAATTTTTAAAGCATTTTTAATATTCCACTTTTCCTTCTTCATGTACACACTAATATAAACAGATTGGCCTAGTTTTTCCCATAAAACTAAAATCATTCAGCACACTTAACTCTTCTTTCTCGCTCACCTCCTTCCTTTTACCTTCAGGCCATGACTCTTTCCTTCTGATTCTCCTTTTTTTTTGGAAATATCTATTAATTGTTCATATGGTACTAGCCTATGCTAAGTGCTCATGGAAGTAGCACTTTTAATACCCCAAATTATTAAACTGGAAAAGGAATATTACTACAGGCTAACTCCCTATTTCCTTGTTCAGTGTCATCACATTAAATTTTGGCTTTCTGATTTTTCTTTTAAAGAGAAAAACTGAGCATTGATTTCTGAATTATATGTCTTCCTACTAAAAATCGTTATCTCAGTGGTAGTAGAGGTTAAGGCACTAGCAATGATAACAGAAGCTATCTATCATGAGTAAATGTTTTTTGTTTGTATAGGGTTCACATTGCTTTCAAAGTGCACTCCAGGGAAGTGTCTGAGATAGGTGTGTTGTGCTTAGTCAGGTTGAGATCATCACAGAATCTAGGCTATCTGTTCAGTACAACAGCCTTGCTACTTCTATAGGTATAGACAAGCAGAGTGATGTTATTAAGTGTAGTGTACTGCTGATGAAAAACATGCTGGCAATATGGGGGAACCTGATTTTTATAGTGAACTTAAATTTTGGTATAACAAAATTCAGAATTATGGACAGCAATTTAAAAACATGTTTTTAAATAAAATTCATAAGGCTGTTTCTTAGATCGTAAGAAACTTAAACTTAAGTGTAGAGCCATTTTACTATGAGAACACTTTTTTTAAAAAAAAGATTATTTGCACGTGCGAGAGCGAGTACGTGAGCTCAGGAGTGAGGGAGGAATGGAGGGAGAGGGAGAGGCAGACTTCCCACTGAGCAGGGAGCTTGCCACGGGGTTCAGGGTTCGGGCTTGATACCAGGATCCTGGGACCAGAACCTGAGCTGATTAACCAACTGAGCCACCCAGGTGCCCGAGAACAGTT
Organism: Vulpes lagopus; assembly: GCF_018345385.1. NCBI lineage: Eukaryota > Metazoa > Chordata > Mammalia > Carnivora > Canidae > Vulpes > Vulpes lagopus. The sequence continues at coordinate 60,944,881 of NC_054832.1, forward strand.
TTTTTAATCAGCAGTTTCTAAATATGACTTCTGTTGGTGCAGCTGGTGTTTTTTGGAAATCAGTAAAATTAAAAGTATTACCAGTCTACACTTGTATAAATCTTTTGAGTTACCAGATCTTATGGGAGGTAATGCTAGAGTCCGAATCTTCTGAGAGACTTAGAATGGATTCTGATTTCTCAGCTATGCTTTTCTGTTCTGTACAACAGGTAAATGTGTGTGGAAGTGGGGAGCAGTGGTTTATAGATTGTTACCAAAATGTGTTTTCCTGCTTTGTTGTTGTTGTTGCCTTTAGATTTTGATTCAAAATCAAAATACTCTACTCTACTTCTCTGAATAGTAGTGTTGTTAGCTCTGAGGAGGAGGTCTCTCCAGTAAGCAAAATTTCCTGTAAATGCTACCATAGTAACTTTAGGAATACATGGCATTTGATTGTGAGATAGTTAATAGGATTTTTAGCTGTGCTGTTCACTCTTACTTTGGAAGGAAAGTGACAGATACATGTTACTTTCTAGGTAGATGTTGAATTTGAGTCATTTGACTTTGCTAGAATCTCCTTAAAGATAAAATAGCAAATAAATTAGGCTGCGTCCATTGAATACCTCACAGTTTACTTTTGAAGCTCAGATCATTTATGTCATTCTCCACTGTTTACAGTACCTCGGTATAAAGGATAAATTAAGCATTTATTTATGAAATTATCCATATCCATAGAATTAAGTCAGTTTTCTTCTTCTTCTTTTTTTCTTCTGTGATTCTTTGGCCATAGAATATAGATGTTTCCATTGAAACCTCTATAGCTAGCGTTAAGACTCAGATAAATTAGAGAAATCCAGAGAAGTTAATGGCAAATTTTGCAAATTGTGATTTTTAACCTACTTCCATGCATTAGGTTGTCTAAGCAGTATATGCTACCTAATGAATGATTCATGGATGTCTGCAGTCAATGGAAATATATTTTTTGTCCTAGTTACACCCTGCCTTCCCATCCAAAAAGAGCAAAGGGAAGATAAGATGTATATAGCACTTAATAATGGCTTAATGGGAATTCAACCATATACTATAAACATATATAATTCACTGTTGAAGGATTTCTTAAATATATGTCTGCATGCGAGGTTGATTTTTTTGGTATCCTAGCTTATAGCTTTCACTGTCTTTTTTTTTTCTTTCTAATGTATTAAACGATATGGAATTGATTTTGTATTGATTAATTTGAGGACTTTTTCTAACATTTTTTACTTTTTGGTGGTAGTTACATACATTTTATTTTTTTTTTTTTTTTAAATCTTTATTTATTTATGATAGTCACAGAGAGAGAGAGAGAGGCAGAGACACAGGCAGAGGGAGAAGCAGGCTCCATGCACCGGGAGCCCGACGTGGGATTCGATCCCGGGTCTCCAGGATCGCGCCCTGGGCTAAAGGCAGGCGCCAAACCGCTGCGCCACCCAGGGATCCCAGTTACATACATTTTATAAGGAAAATTATACACTTGACATTTTGTGGCCTCAACCTAAAGAGCTGGAAATTTGCCACCTCTCAATACCACAGAGTTGGCACACAAGTTTTGTTGCACTTCCTTGAGAAGTGAAAAGGCCTGAAAAGGCAGAGCGTCATAGGCCAGGGTGAACTTCAGCGGAAAGATGAGTGGGGAAATTTAGAAAAAACCTACCAATGCCTTATATGAATACTGAGACTTTTAAGTCTTTACTTTAAACTATAGAAGAATATCTTCAAAAGAAACAACTGTGTCATAATTATTGACTTGGTAACTTCAGTTAGCATAACAAGAGTAGGGACGAAAGGAAACAGTTGATCTCTCAATTTCTTACAATTCTTTGACATTAAAAAAATAATTTGATCTTCCTTTTATATGGCAGTTCTATTACAGTCCAAAAAATAAACTTCTGTTTCATAGGTTATAAGACAGAGAGTATGAAAGTAGAAGATAGTTTTGAACTAATGTGTTTTGAAACCATATTGCGATTACTCATGCGATTATATTTGAAAAGAATAGAAATGTAAAATTCTTTTGACTTAAACATCTGCTAGGCAAATTAGGCTTGTTTCATGAGTATTATTTATATACAATAATAGATTTTGTTTTACTAACCTAGTGGATTCTAGAGTTTATCTTTTATTTGAAATGATGCTTTGGAACACTTAAGCTTTTCTCTAATGTAGACATTAGATGTTTAATGTTGCTGCTGCTTCAAAATACATACAACTTTTCATAAAATCTTTATTGTCTTACATGTAAGTTATTACTTCCTTGAACTTGTTCACTGAAATATTTATATGATATGTCAGGGTCGGTTCATTCAGACTTGCTCTTTAAAGTATCTTTTGAAAATAATCTTTTGTAAAATACTGCTGTTATCTTTTAAATGTATTTTTATTTTAATGTACCCTAAATGCCAGTGCATATTGCTATAAACAATCATGTGCACTCACTTACCCTATTTATCTATTTCCTATCTTATTTTTTTTCTTCTTTATTTTAAAGAGGAAATATTAAAAACAAATGAAAAAATTAAAAACGTTTCTCCTTTCACACCACAGTGGCCTATCACCAAAGCTGTTCAGCCTCAGAGCCAAAGAAAAGCTGTCTGCTGTGCTGGCCACAGTCCCTGCAAACATGCTGCCATTGTGGCTGTCCTCGAGATCCTGTGGTGTCTAGGCCACACCAGGAGCTGTATGCTTACTTCTTGATCCTTTCTTATTATTTTAGGGATAGAAAATAAGAGGTATTTATTACTTACTTATTTATTCCAGTATCTTTGGCTTATTGTGATACTTCTACTTCATTGTTTCATTTAATTAAGTCATTATTTTTACTGAGGGCTCTTGATTAAGGGTCCTATTTCCTACTAAATTACAAGGGCTGGTTATGAAAATAATATACCTGATCATTTGTTTATATAACACATTGAGGTTTCATGAGGTAGTTAAAGTTTTCACAGTGATTTGAAGCAGAGATAAATATAGGTTACCTTGAGGGATAGAGGGAGAAAAGGAAAAACAAACATTTACTATTCCTTTTGGCAAGACATGGTTCTTGGCCTTTACATGTGTCGTATCAGTTTAAACCCTGGCTAAACTCTGTGTCAGAATGTGAAGTATGTGGACACCTGAATGGCTCAACAGTTGAGCGCCTGCCTTTGGCTCAGGGCGTGATCCCAGATTCCTGGGTTCAAGTCCCACATCAGGCTCCTTGCATGGAGCCTGCTTCTCCCGCTGCCTGTGTCTCTACCTGTTTCTCTTTCTCTGTCTTGTGAATAAATAAAGAAAATCATAAAAAAAAAAAAAAAAAAGTGAAGCATGTTCTGAGTGTGTCTAAATTCTCTGGAAGTTGAAACAAAACCACTTTATTTTCAAAATATTCAAATTTTATTTCTTAGGCCATAACTTATATAGTGAAACAGAACTGTATCTTTCAACTCATTTGCTTTTAATTGAATCTTGTTACCACTGCAAAAATGTTTTGTGCCGCCTTCTAAACTAGGAAAAAAAGCAAAGTTTTGATTAACTGATCCCATCAGATACTGCAAAATGAGCTTTGTCAGAAGAAAGTGCTCAAAAGATGTAAATCTAAGATGTGAAGAAAATTGAATTAGAAGTATCCTACTTTATTTTTTCTCATTATATAAAGTATCATGTCAGTTAATGTTTTGTTTTTTCATTGTTTTATTCACAGAACATTTTTTTAAAATTTTTTTTTAAATTTTTATTTATTTATAATAGTCACAGAGAGATAGAGAGAGAGGCAGAGACACAGGCAGAGGGAGAAGCAGGCTCCATGCACCGGGAGCCCGATGTGGGATTCGATCCCGGGTCTCCAGGATCGCGCCCTGG